>NC_073227.2:135664166-135980833 GCF_029281585.2 Gorilla gorilla gorilla
CATTATTTTAGCCTGTAGTGTATCTTTATATATAAATTCTTAAGGGTATTATTTTTCCGCTATAAAAATTCTATTCAGGTCTAGCAGAAATAAGAAAGGCATGTATAATTGATATAGTTTGGAAGTTTGTCTGCTCCAAATCTAGAGTGGGACATTGCTATAAATATGTCTGAAAATATGGAAGCCTCTTTGGAAGTAGCTAAGTAACAGGCAGAATTTGGAAGAGTTTGGAGGACTCAAAATAAGACAGAGAGATGACAGAGAGCTTGAAACTTGTTAGAGACTGGTTAAATGGTTGTCATCAAAATTCTGATAGAGACATGGCCAATGAAGTCCAGGCTGAGGAGTTCTCAGACAGAAATGAGGAAGTTACTGGGAATGGGAGTAAAGGTTACCTCTGCTGTGCCCTAGCACAAAGCTTGGCTGCATTATGTCCATGTCCATGCTCTGTGGAAGTTGGAACTTAAGCGTGATGATTTAGGGAATCCAGTGGGAGAAATTTCTAAGCAGCAAAACATTCAGGATGTGAACTGACTGCTTCTAACAGGATAATATCACATATAAAAGGAAATAAATGACTTAAAGTTGGAACTTGTATGTAAAAAGGAAGCAAAGTTTAAAGGTTTGGAAAATCTACAACCTGGCCCTGTGTTAGAGGAGGAATACAAGCAGGTTGTGGAGTAACCACTTGCTGAAGAGATTTGTGTAACTAAAAGGAAGCAAAGTACAAATATCCTGGAGAATGTAAAAAAAGCCTGAAGGGAATTTCAGAACTCTTCTAGGAAGCATCTCCCATCATAGGCCTAGAAGTCTAGGAGAAGAAAATGATTTCACCATAGTGCTTTCACCCTATGCCTGGAAAAGCCACAGTGCTCACCTCCAATCAGTGGTAATCATCAGGGACATTGCACCTTGCAACACCACAGGGGTGGAGCTGTCCAATACCTTGAAAGCCTACTTTCTGCACCAGTGTGCCCTGGGTGTGGGACATGGAATCAAAGAAGATACTTTTGGAGCTTTAATTACTGCCCTACTTGGTTTAAGATTGTGTGGGTCCTGTTACTCCTTTCTTTTGGCTGATTTCTCCCTTTTGGAACAGGAATGTTTACCCAATGCTTGTACCACCATTCATCTTGGGAGTAGATAACTTATTTTGATTTTGCAGGCTGATAGGTGACAGATTTTGCAGCTGATAGGCTGATAGGTGACAGATGAGTTTCAGATGAGATTTAGCACTTTGATACTGAGGAGAGTTAAGACTTTTGGGGGCTATTGAGAGATGATTATGTCTTGCATTGTGAGAAGAACATGAGACTTGGGAAGCCAGGAGTGGAATTATATGGTTTGTATTTTTGTTCCCTCCAAATTTCATGTTGAAATGTAATTCCTTGTGTTGGAAGTAGGGTCTAGTATGAGGTGTTTGTGTCTTTGGTACAGATTGCTCGTGAATAACTTGGTGCTGTCCTTGTGATAGTGAGTTCTCTCAAGATCTGGTTGTTTAAAAGTATGTGGCAACTCCCTACTCTCTCTTTTGCTCCTACTCTTTTTTTTTTTTTTTTTTTTTTGAGACGGAGTCTCGCTCTGTCGCCCAGGCTGGAGTGTATTGGTGCGATCTCAGCTCACTGCAAGCTCTGCCTCCCGGGTTTATGCCATTCTCCCACCTCAGACTCCTGAGTATCTGGGATTACAGGCGCCCTCCACCATGCCCAGCTAATTATTTTGTATTATTAGTAGAGATGGGGTTTCACCGTGTTAGCCAGGATGGTCTCAATCTCCTGACCTTGTGATCCGCCCGCCTTGGCCTCCCAAAGTGCTGGGATTACAGGTGTGAGCCACTGCGCCTGGCCCTTCTTGCTCCTACTCTCAACATGTGAGATACCTGCTTGCCCTTCACCTTCTGCTATGATTGTAAGCTCCCTGAGGCCCTCACCAGAAGAAGACGCTGGCATCAAACTTCCTGTGCAGCGTGCAGAAGTGTAAGCCAATTAAACCTCTTTTATTTAAAAATTACCCAGTCTTAGGTATTCCTTTATTGTAATGCAAATGAACTAATACAACCATCTCTTGAATCTGGAAGGAAAACACTACCATCAACAACAAGATTGTGCCAATACGATATTTAATAGAGATAACAAACCTAAGAGGGGCACTAGTATTATGACCAGTTTACACCAAGTAAACACAATGGCAGCTTCTGCACTTAAAGCTTTCCTGGCTGTGAAAGACAGCATGGTTCTATCTCAGCAGAAGTAGCTTCCTTGGCAAGCCACTTTCCTAGGGTGCCTCAGTAGTCTTTCTTGAGAGGTCAGACCAAGTCTCTCCAGTTCTTAAAAACTCCCTTAGGTCACTTAATACACTTTAATAAGTTGCTTTCTTCTGAAATCACGAATGAATTATGTTTTCTGTAACTACATTCTGGTGTGTAAAACATATAAGAAAATAAAGACAAAGCCACTTCACATGTTTTAGACTTGTTAATTGCAGTCAGAATTTGAATTCAGTTGGTGTGAGTTCAGAGTCTAAAATGTTTACTTATATACCCTTTGCCAGTAAAGTATTTTAAGCATATCAAAAATGGACAAACAAGTGACACATTAGGAGGAGGCCCTTGGGAAATCTCATTGAGACCTAACTGAATTTCAGTAAAGTTCATATGCAATTAAATGCAGTGTCACAAAGTTATTCCCAAGTAATCTCAGAAATATAAAAACATATGAAATGTTTTTCAAAAAGATGAATGGACAAAAAACCCTATTTGAAATCACTGTACTTAATATACAGTTTTTGAGTTATTTCCCTTTATTATAAATTCTCATACTAAATAAAATAGTGACAAATTCATTAAAATCATTGCTTAGAAATAACCCAGAAGGAACAACAATAAAGAAACAAAATACAAAGATAATAAGCAGAGAACATATTTTTAAAGATGGTAAATATAAATCCAAAGATAACTATAAATACATTGAATGATAAAGGGGTGCCAATTAGAAGTCAGAGATTGTTAGAATATAAAAAGGAAAGACCCAATTATAAACCATCTTCAAAATCTGTACTTTAAGTGTGAACATATAGATGGCTTGAATATAAATGAATGAAAACAGATTTGCCATAAGCATGGAAAAAATCAGGAGGCTGGAGTGGTTATACTAATATGATATAATATAGACTTCAAGAGAAAGATTATCTTCAAAGATAAATAGGGACACTTCATTATAATAATAAGTTAATTAGGAAGACACAACAATGATAACATTATTGTTTTCTAATAACAGACATTCATATTATTACATGAAAAAAAATTAGCAGAATTAAAGAGAGCAAAAGACAATTCCTAAACCACAAGAGAGAAAATTAACACCCCTTCATCAACAATTGATAGAACAACCAGATAAAATAATGTAAATAAGTAAAACAATAATGAAGACATAGACAATCTGGACAACAGTATCAACCGTCTTGATCTAATAGGCAATTATAGATACTAACTTTTTCCAGGAAACTTCTTTTGTGGAATTTGTATTTAAGGCTTACACTTTGACTTTTATACTAAATGTGTAAAGTTAAATAAGCATAATAGTCTCGGTGTTTACTTCTTAATTCAAACATAAATATAGGAAGTAGGTTCTTAATAATCTCAAATTCTGACTAGAGGGTAGTAAGTTACAACATATTATGAAGCAGAAAAATGGTCACCTATTTTATATTTACCCTTGAGTAGAAAAAACGATTTCATAAATCTTAGGCAATTTCAGAAATTTCAAAATTTTCTTTTACTTAAAGAATTGGAGGAAACTTGATTTTTTCTGAGAACAATTTTCTCATTTTTAAAATTATAGATTCATAGTAAGTTGTCTCTATAGGACAGACAAGTCTTGCAAACAAACTCTTACAATTTCCCTTAACAGTGGCACATTATATCACTATAGTACAACATGAAAACCAGGAAATTGGCATTGGTACTTGTATGGATGTGTGTGTGTGTGTGTGTGTGTGTGTGTGTGTGTGTGTGTGGTTCTATGTACTTTTATCACATATGTAGAAAATTGTTTGGAATGCTTAGATATGATCAGATACAGAGCTATTCCATCACCAAAACATATCTTGTGCTACTCCTTTATACTTACACCCATCCTTTTCTACTCCCTGAAACTTAATCCTTGGCAATCACTAATTTATTTTTTATATCTATGTAGCATGTGAATTTTGCAGGTTGGCATTGAATGAATGAACTTAACATTGTAACTTTGAGATCTACATAATTGTATGTATCAATGGTTTTTTTATTGCTAAGTAGTAGTCTACTGTCTTAGTTCTCTCTTCTGTTCCACTGATCTATGCATCTATACCTCTGATAATAACAGTAGACTGCATATATGAACAATCTTTACTAAACTGAGGAAGTTCCCATATGCTCTTTGTTTTCTGAGAAATAGTACAATGAATGGATGTTGGATTTTGTCAAATTTCCACATCAGTTGATAGAATCATGTGATTTTTTTTTATTTGCCCTATCACAGTTACATATGCTGATTGATTTTTAAAAATCAATACTTAAAATGGATTTTAAATTTAAAAACGTAAAGACTGATTTTTCTTGCATACCTGAAACAGGCATTTCTTGGTCATAGTATACATACGTTTCATACTTGATTATTTCTATTTGCTAATACTTTGTTAAGGATGCTTTTTACATCTGCGTTTATGATGCTGGTTGGTCTGTAATTTTCTTTTTCTTTTATTTGTCTTTTCTTTTTCTGATTTTGGCATCAGGGTATTACTGGTGTTGTGGATTGAATTCTGCTCCCCACAAAATATATGTTGAAATTTTAACTCCTAGTACCTCTGAATGTGACCTTATTTCTGAACCACTTCTTTAAAGAGATAACAAGGTTAAAGTGAAATAATTAGGGTGGCTTAACTCAATATGACTTATGTCAATATATAAAGAGAAAATTTGAACATAGACACAACCACTCACAGAGGAAGGGCAATGTGGAGACACAGGAAGAATATCATGTGGAGATGGAGGATTAAAATGATACATCTACAAGTCAAGAAATGCCAAAAATTGCTGGGAGCATACCAGAAGCTTGGAAGATACCAGAAGGAATTCCTGTTGGGTTTCAAAGGGAGCATGCTTCTGACAATGCCTTGATTTCAGACTTTTAGACTCCAGAAATATGACACAATACATCTCTGTTAAGTCACACAACTTATGGTGCTTTGTCCCAGGAGTCATAGGAAATGGATATAACTGTCCTCATAACATGAGTTAGGAAGTGTTCTCACTTTTTCTATTTTCTGGAAGAAATTTTGTAGAATTAGTGTTGATTCTTCTTTAAAAATTTGGTATTACCCTTTAGTAAAGCCATCTAGGCCTGGAGATTTTTTCTTTGAGGGTGTTTAAAATTCTGAATCTAATTTCCTTAATAGAGAGTTATTCAAATGATCCATTTCATATCAAGGAATTGTGGTAGTTTGTGCTTTTTGAGGAAATGATTCATTTCATCAAAGTTGTCAAATACATGCATGTAGAATTATTTGTAGTACTACCTTATTTTCTTTATGATGTATTCAACATGTGTAAAGATGTCCTCTGTTTCATTACTATGTCTTACCATGAATTTCTTTGGGTTTATCTTATTTGGTATTTACTCAACTTCTTGAATCCATAGGTTTATGTCTTTTGCCAAATTTGGCAAATTTCTGGTTATTACTACCTCAGCTACTTTTTCAGCCTCACAGTCTATCTTCTTCTTCTAAAACTTCAATGTTACAAACACTAGATACTGTGTTATGGTCTCACAGGTCTCTGAAGCTCTGTTCATTTGTTTTTAGATCTGTGCATTTTTTTGATTATGACTTTTTTCTTTTAAATTTCTATTATTTGTTTCTTTATATCTTTTTTTCTGAGTTCTATTTCATTGCTGAAAGTTTAGTTTTAAACGTTTTAAGTGTGTTCAAAGATGCTAGTTAAAAAGTCTTTATTATGGCCTCTTTAATGTCCATGTCAGATAATTCCAGCATCTCTATCATCTCAATGTTGTCTGTTGATTATATTTTATCATTCAAGTTGAAATATTTCTGCTTCTTGTTAAAATGAGTATGTTTCCATCACATCCTGGATATTTAGGCTATTATGTTATGAGACCCTGGATCTCATTTAAATCCTCTGTTTTAGTAGGCCATTACTGGAACCACACTGGTAATATGAGGAAAGTGATGCTTTATTACTGCTTTGTAGGGGTAGAAGTCAAGGTTTCCCACTCAGCCTCTGGTGACATTTCAGGAGAGCGGAAGGGTGCCTTATAACTGTTGGGTAGGGGTGGAAGAAAACTCTCTACTGAACTGTTGCTGCCACCATCCTGGCTACAAAGGGAGAAACACCTAAATACTCCTTCCCCTGTGGCCTCCACTGACACTGTGTGGGGATGGTTCTTTCCTGTCTGATGGAAATGAAGTCCCAGGTCCTGATTTGGGTTTATCAACTCTCTCACCCCAGTATGGGCAAAGGTCTTTGCCGAAAGTATGAGGGTGGGGCCACTGTTTCATTCTGCTTTATTCATGGTATTTAGCTGAAGTATGATGGTTATTGTCTAAAAGGTTTTTGTCTTGCTCAGCTGCCACTTTGCTTGTCCTTTTATAGAAGGAGAAGTCTTTTCTGAGGTCATTTTCTGCCTGAGATTTCCAGGACCCTGGTGTCTCTAACACCAAGTCGAGGATTATGAGGTAAAAAGAAAACCCAAGGGACTTACCATCATGTTTCTCTTCCATTCTGAGGTCCCTAGGCAATCTGCTTTCTTATTTTCACCTTTTAAAAGCTCTCTTTATATTGCTTTATATGTAATGCCCAGCATTTTAATCTGTACTTAGCAGAACTAGGAAAAAATACATCTACTCCATCTTGTCCTGGAACCAGAAGCTCTGTAGTACCCTTTAAAATGTTATTTCTTGTCTCCTACCCCTGCTCGCCCTACTTTAAGAAAAAGAAATTTTCATTAAAGAAAGAAAATAAGCTACAAGTGAATCAATAAAAATGCTGTGGGGAATGACAATCTTAATTAATTATTCTAGCAGAAATAATTAATTACATAATTAATATAACAGCAGAAATAATTTTAAATTCTAGCAGAAATAATTAATTATAAAATAATTATCATTTATAACATCTATTCATATGTATAAAATATCTATTCTTACTTTGTGGGTTAGTTTGATCTATCTTTGCCTCTTTAGGCATTATTCCAGTGCCCTGTCATGATTTGCTTACATTTTATTGTCTTCTTTGTTTAAACATAGTATAGTCTCTTTTTAAAAAAGGCAGTATAATCTTTTAAAATTTCTGTATTTTGTGTACTTAAATTCTTCAAAGTGTCTCTTTAAATGCAAGACAGAATAATTTTATTTAGTATTTAATTGATTGATACCAAACTGAATTTAGGTTACTTGAGAGTTTTTTTTTTTTCCCTCTTAGATCCCTGCCCAAAATGTTTACTATTACATATTTACAAATCAAGGGTACATTACTACCGGTTTTCTAGTGACTTTCAGAGTAAATATTTCTTCTTACTCATTTAACTTGGAATCTGGGAATAATTGAGGCAAAAGAAAATAAAAAACTCATATCAAAATATCACATTTTTGTGTTGCAATCTCTCAGGCAGAAATTAGGTGCATACTGAATCACTGTATTATAGAAATAATAGTAAAGCATGTATAAAGTTATTGTATCTAAATGGCAAAAGGGACTTAAGAAGACAAACATTCACTTTCTCTTTTCAGTAACAAGTATAACTGTAATGTTATAAAAATAGTTTTGTAATTTATCTTTTAGGGAGCACTGACATTCAGTAAGAATGCGTTTTGTTTGTTCAAAAAGGGCATTAAAGCTATTTATGATCTGAACTTGCTATTGTAGAATTCTAGATTATAGCTGTAATTTATTGGCTACCTACAATGTAATTTTCATATGTATTATAACTGTTAAAAAATACTTCAGAGAAATTAATTCTGTTTTACTTATGAGACAAATGTAGTTCAATGAATTTGAGTAACTTTCCCACTGTAACAGTAGGTATTAGAACCAAGGTCCAACTCAGGCCTTTTTTGTTCAAGACTCATTGTACAATGGAGAACTATCTTTCAATATTATTAATTGTCACCTTAAATAGGGTTCATTAGCTATTTTAAGATTATTTTGTTTACTGAATAATATTTAATTAAAAGGCATATTTGAAAATATTACTTCAGCTTTGCTAGATCTTTCTATTTTTTCTTTTTATAGAGATAATGATATGTGTACAAGTTATTTTTTAAATAAAGTATAAGTAGCAGTATTCTTGTAAAGGATGATGTTTCATAAACAGAAGAGTGACAAAGCAGATAATTCTGAATTCCTGTTGCTTCCTTGAGGACAGATTTATGATGATGTGATGATAGTTTTCTTTTCTTAATGCTTCAAAAGAAATTCATGTGAAATGTATCTGAGCACTTTTTGAACAGAGAATGCCAAAATCTGAAGTAGAAGAGAAGTGTGAGCAATGTCCTCTGCTATTAGAGTATTAACCAAGTATATCAGGACTTTAAACATATCAGATATTTATTTCAAGTGTCATTTCAAAAGGCATAATTCTACTATTTTTAAAAAATAAAAATAATACAGCCCCCTCCCCCCCAGGCTTAAAGATATGAAAAACTCCCCTTTTGTCTACTTTTCATGCTCTTCTGACTTCCTTCTCATATTGGCCTATAGGGAGAATCATTTTACATCTGCTTAGTTCCTAGGGATTGTTATTATGCTTCTTTTTAAGAGATATAAGGTAACCCATCTTAGAGAAAATGAAAAACTGTCTGTATCTGCTGCAAAAAACTTGATGACACTGTATTTATGATGCTTGGGAGAAGACTCAAACTGAACAAATTTACGTTTGTTTGGAGCTAGTCTTTCTTTGAGAATTTATAACCCACCACTGCCAAATTCCAGAGAAAGTGAAAAGTTATGTTAAATTTATATTTTATATTTTAAAATTTTGATTAAGTAAAAAATTCATTTTATATTATTTGGTATAAACATGCAAATACATATTTGAACACAGTAGGCTAAAATTTTATTTCTTGATGAAAAACTGCAGTCCAATGATGGAGAAAAATGGAAGACAGAAAAAAAGCCATTTGAAATAAAATTATTATAAAATTATAACCAAAAATTTCTGTTAAACCATAAGCAAATTGCAATATTTCAAGTGAGACTTTTTCCATGATCTTATTATCACTACTAGTAATAATGATTGTTAACGTTTATGGTGTGCTTACCACGTCTATTCTCCTAAACATTTTATACTAATTTTCTAATTTATTTCTCCATACTCAATTTATTTCTTATACAGAAGAAATTGAAAATATTTTCATTTTATAGATAACAAAATTGAGAATTTGAAAATCTAAGTTCCTCACCAAGTTAGAAAGAGACTCAAAATTTGAACACAGCTGTACTACCACCAAAGCCTGCATTGTGAACACGGTAGTGTACACCCTGCAAATGGTGCTGAGGCCAATACAGATATACACACATTAAAAGACAAATCCCATTTTATACTTTTTTCCTAACTCTGTTTTTACTGATTTGCACTTTTCGGTTATTATTTATGAACCCTGACCGGCCTCAGAATAAATAAATGTCTTTGCCTTCATTTGACATCTAATAGCCTCTTGGCATTTTCAATCAGAATTAGAGAAAATCGTAATTTCCCAAGCTGCTTGTGACAGTTTAAACATGTAGTCTAGAGAGGAAAAAAGAAAGGACTTCCACTAGTTATATAAAATCTCAAACAGTAATATTTATTATTGATATGTTCAGGGCCCCACTGGATATCACTATGCTGTAACAACAACAAAGAAATGCAGAGACTAGTCGTCAAAATAATGGAATAAAGCTAACTCTTTCTTTAGAAAATATTTCAAGAGTATTTTATCCTCTGCCTCGAACTGCAATATAGCTCTACACAATTTTGTTGACTAGAACATTCATGATTCTGTCCTGCAAATATTTTCTTTGGTGATTCAAATTAACACACTTTAACACTACAGCCAAATATTGTTTCTGATATGCATTGACTAACAGAAAACCACTCACAATTTTTGAAGTATTGCATTTTGATTGTTTTCATGTGTTTTAGTGGGAAGATAAAAGAAGTTGTATCAAAGACTGCTTATCATATGATATTTTAAATTGGAATACTTACTGAAATCTCTTGACTAAAGCAAAACTGAAAATAAACACATGAAAATAAACTAGCATGTGACATTGCCTCACTAGATATCTCTTTATTCCAAGGTATAGATTCCAATTATATGTTGTTTTATATATTTTAGAAAAAGCAAAGGAACTCAGAACATTTACTGTTCATTTCATATATGTAGAGAGATGTTCAGTCTTGAAGGATTGTGTCAAAATTACTCTTGCAGATTCAAAAATACGGAACGCCGATTCTGCAAAATGAAGTTCACCTCAAGAACATATTCAAAGTCTATTACCTTGAAGCCTGGTGCTGTCAGTGCAGATGGAATAACCTGACAGCTGGTGGTCAAGATATCCTGGTATTCATGATGCTGGTGAAGTTGAATAGCTGAACTGTACTTTGATTGGTAAGAAAATGATGTCTCAAGACACTGCATCTTATCCACCATTACTCATTAATTGCCTCAGAAATTTTAGCTAATTTTTAAATGAAAATAACTAATATAGTTTCTACATTGTTTTCTCACAAATGCTTTTATGAAAGGTTTTGAGAGTACATATTTTTAAATGCAAAATTTATGGTCCATGCTCCTAGAAGTGCAGTTATACAGTTACTTACATCTTTAAAGCAATCTGTTTTCAGAAAACGATTGATGAATAACTTGCTTTATTATCTAAGTAAAATAAAAGGTTTAAGGGGTACCCTTTTTTGTGTGTGATTTGCACCCATTTTTTTATTTGCATTGTAAAACTAGATATGCACCTTTTGTTGTAAAGACGTACATGAGCATATTAGCTTCCATTCAAATTCCTTTGATTCTCTCTGTCTCTCTCTCTCTCTCTCTGTTTCTCTCTCTCTCTCAGAAAGGGGGGAGAGAGAGAGAGAGAGAGAGAGACAAAGGGACAGAGTCAAAGAAATTTGTATGAATGCAAGTCAATATTTGCACGTACCATTTTAAGTGAACTATACCTCTCTCTCTCGTGTGTGTGTGTGTGTGTGTAAAAGAGAGATGGAGGGGGAGAGAGAGAATACATTTTTCAATGGCGTTGCATTTCTCAGTGGGCTCAATAGAAAGGAACATTATGTATAACTTTGGAGACTACTAATGCTTTGTGAAGTGAAAATTCAACTACTCTAATGTTTATTGACTGGAGTTCTCAACATTCTTCCTAAGCAGAGTCTTTGTAAACTTCAACCCTTTATAGGTTTATTATTTAGTAGTTGATGATGCAACTTCTGATAGGTCAATTATTTCTCATCCAAGCCCATTAAAACCCTTGCATTTAGAAACATCAGAGCTCTTAGAATTTTATATCATCATGTAAAATAATTTCTCCAAATTTCTCAAATTCTTCATCACTTAACACATTCATTTTTTTAGCAGGCTTTTAGAAGAGACATACTATCTGCTCTAAACTAAGTAAATATTAGATTCAGACAAGGTATTAAGAGGCAAACCCACTCTCCAGGAATTTGTAGTCTAGTACACATACAGCATTGGATTTAGGATCAGACACAATGTAATTGCCATCTGTGCTCCAACACTTACTTAGATATGTGACTTAGAGATGTTCTGAAGAAAAATTAGGTAATATTTGTAAAATGCTTATTACACTCTAAAGTACAAGATAAATAGTAAATAAATAGGATTTTTAAAATTCAATAATTTTATTCAAATATAGATATGCTACTAATGGAATGACCTTAAAAATTCTTATGTTTCTGATGAATTGTATGACAAATATTCTAACCATTGATTTGTCTGCATATATTTTTTCTTCAACTTAAAATATTACAGAGGACAAATGAGGAATAATATTTCTTACACCACTAATATTGTCCAGGTTGAATAATTTTGAATTTGTAAACATACTTGTTTACATATATTTGGCTTTGTAAAAAGACATCTCTTTACAAGTTAAAAGATTATACTAAAAAGAGAAGGTTGTTACATATTTAAGGTTAACTTTCTTAAGTAAACTTAAAACCAAAAAAAAAGGAAAAGAAATGAACAAATTTTCATAAAGTAATTCCATGCATGTAACGAGTACATAGATCAAGGAGAGCAATATTAGCACTCCAAAGTTCCCTCTGCATCCCTTTAAGTCACTCTCTGACAAAATTAACCACTGTCCTGATTTTTTGCATGATACAATAATTCCACTCTGTTGGAACTAGTATAAATGGAATCATCCAGTATATTATCTTTTAACTCTGGGTTCTTTCACTTGACATTATGATTTTAGATTCAGTGATGTTGAACCTAGCAGTAGTTTGTCCATTCTCATGATTGTGCAGCATTTCATTACAAGGATATAGCACAATTTGTTTATCCATTCTAATGTTGATGAACATTTGGTTTCTGGATTTTGATTCTTGTATATTATGCTGCTAAGAACGTTTTTGTACCTGTTTTTGCGGGAAGTATGGCTGCATACCTGTTTAGAGCAAGATGTACTCTTTTGTGTTTGGCTTTTTTGTCTCAATATTATGCTTGTGAGATCCACCCATGCTGCTATTCATAGACATAGTTCATTTGTTCCCTTTACCCTACAATGTTGGAGCCCTGTGTCTTGATATGTGTGTTTCCTTGCTGGTTTTCCTGTTGCTGGTTGCACATTTTTTCTGATTTAGGCTGAATTTGCTTAGAATGATGTTTGCCCCAGAGAACAACTGTTAATAGCTCTGCCTTTTTACTGTCATCTTGAAACAGCACTTTAGTCAGTTTAACACTTGGCAATCAATGCTTAGTGGCTCAGTACAATATGACTGTTATCATTTGAAAAGCTGAAGAAATACTCTATACAAAGAGTTAAAACTATTTCAGTATTTTCTAATTCAGTAGCCACTGACTTTATTGTTATTTTACTTTATTTTATTTTCTCCTGAAAATAATTTATATTTAAGCAAAGTCGATGCTTAATATACTAAAACCTTTACTTTTACTTACTTTTCTACCTCACAGCATATATTACTTTCTCATGTGTTTCTAAAAATGTGAAAAGTATAGGGTAGGAAGAAACTTGCTTAGATTTGTTCAAAATGAAAGTTTATGTAAAACTGGAAAAAATGACTCAGCTACATTTGTCCTGTCAGGTGGCTCCAGGATTCTCGCCAGTAAATTGCATGCTGGATAGTTCTTCAGATATTGTTGGTTTTATCTCTATTTTAAATAATCAACCATACCACTTATACTTTATCCCACCTTGGTATTTACTTACTGATACTATGTAAAGTTCCATCTCTTCTTCATTGCTTAAAGACACTTTTATTACTAAGAAAAATTTTACTACGGAAGTACTATGTCTATTTTGCATCCATTTATTTATTTGCATTGTAAAACTAGATATGCACCTTTTGTTGTAAAGAGGTACACGAAAATATTGGCTTCCATTTAAATTCCTTTGACTCTCTTTCTCTGTCTCTCTCTCTGTCTCTCTCTCTCTCTCACACACACACACACACACACACATACAGAGAGAGAGAGAGAAAGAGAGTGAAAGGGACAGAGTCAAAGAAATTTGTATTAACGGAAGTCAATATTTGCATGTACCATTTTGCTTTTCTGGCTTTCTTGCATTTGCATGGCTTTTCTGCTATTAATACATAGTTTTAACATTCCTTAGAGATCTTTAGTAAAGATCTATTTGTAAAGAGCTAAAAGCGAGGCTTTAGTAGATAGTTTTTGTAGCATGGGATTCTCAAAAATACATACAAAGGCAACTTATGTTACCCAATGATATTTTAGAGTAGGTTTAAAACAAACAACAGGTTGTTATCTATTCTTTATTTTTCTCAAATTATTATGTTTTAAGAAAAGAACTGTTGGAGAGGTGAGCTGGAATATTTTAATCCTGGGAGATAAAATAATGAGAAGGACATCTGAGAATAATAAATTAATATTTAACTATTCTTTAGGATATTACATGAACTATCAAACAAAAGCTGCACCAGCCAGAGTTAAACAGCCGAAGAAGACTTTATTAGAGACTATTGTAATGTGAATAAAGACTGTGAGAGAGTTTAATTTAATTCTGCTGAAATGAAAGATGGGAAGATATTTAAAGGATGATTGAGCTAATGGAAAAGTACAGGAGGACATTAGGGATACCAATGGTCAATATGAATAGGCCATCTGTGTTTGCTAATCGGTGCTTATCAAAGGTGGCTCTTACACTCCCATAAAGACTGAGAGATAGAAGCCCTATCTTTCAAATAAGTAGAGGACGAATTTACAATTACAAGTTTTCCAAAGTAAATCTCTAAGGAAGATCAGGGGATTATAATGAGGAAGAAACCTGTGTAAACTTTGTTCAAGCTGAGAGGAACATTAAGGACCTCTTGGTCAATACAAAGTATTTTTTACATACATAATCATTTACAGGAGTATCTTTCTCTTTTTAATTCAGTAACTTATTTCTTGAAAACCAACCAACCAACCAACCAACCTTGTACTTACTTTTGGTATGAATATGAGAATTGATCTTTACTATGTATCTTTTTTAGGCAGAGTTATAAAAACAAATAAATATTTATTATGATACACATGGTAATAATATCCAAAGACATAGTTCCATAGTTTTAATATAAAAATAAAATTAATAAGTGTAACTTTTTTCAAGAATCCAGTATTCAACCTTAATACCAACTGCTTGCTATAGTTTATATTTTGGAGATAAGTCCAGTTATCTGGTTTTCTATAAACCAGACCTGATAAGTTTAATTTTTTTCTGACTATAAATGAGTCCCACACGCAATGACTTCCAATGGACCATAGACAATTTGAAGTTACTATTAATGTAAGTCAGTGTTCCTGTAAAATAACAATAATAAAAATATTTTAGCTTTTTTGTCTTATGTGCAACAAATATATTTATTCACTATTAAAACAATGGAATTTTATAATCAGAGAAGAAAGCATGAAAAAAATCTTTAAATTACCTTTTGCATGTTAATTGCCCACTCTTTAGAAGTCTGTTGACACTTAGTGTTTTGCAGTGTTATATAAATTACCACTTCCTGTTTTGCTCTTACTTATAGATTTCCTGTCTCCTACATTTACTGTCCTACATAAATACTTTCCCCATATGTCTGTCAAACTGCTGCTTTTAAAATTCACATTGTTACATAAAATAAATGATGTGAAACACAAATTTCACTAAAATTTATTTTTCATATAATGACTATACTTTCTATTACAAATAAATGTAAAAGAAGTAAAGCAGTTTTAAAATCACTTTTCCAGAAGTATATTATTTCAAATATAAAATAATTTGTTTTCCTCATTAATAAGTCAAAACCACAGACTACTGATTTTTAAATCACTTTGCATATGTGATAGCTGTTACTATACTTCTCATTATACAGTGTTTCAAACAATTTCTTTCTAAAATTTAATCAAAAATGAATATATTTTGAAAATGAATGCATAAATACATATGGAACTCCTTTGGCTTTCACATGACTTTAATATAGGAGCTGGTTGTAGCTTTTGAACAAAACAAACAAAAAATAAGAATAAGCTTCTTTGTGGAATTACTCTAAGGGTTTTGTTTTTGTCACTATAAATAACCTGCTGGTTTCCATACATACATTTTATATAAACATGATATTATAAACACAATGAATCACAGATTTTAAAACAATTATCCATTATTTACCTTGTATTATTTTGTTCTAACTTAGATTCTGATCTATCTCACTAAACCACAAAGTAATCATATGAACCAGAGTGAATGAGAGAAGGCTCAAATTGCTTTTTTAAGTGCATAGACTCTGACAAATGAGTAGGTTCAATTTTAAGATCCATTCTATATGTTCTGTGGAATCTGTAAGAGAAAGAAATGAGAAATAGGAGATTAAAATGTCATCAAAGGAGGAATAACTTCAGAAAATCTAATAAAAAATGTTGGGGCAAGTGGTAGTAGCATAAATGAGAGTATAATTTCTTGTCATATTTATTACCATAATATTTTCTATTTTTCTGCTCTCTGCTTTCCAAGAACCTGCAGAGATTGGCCAATTGTCGGACAATAGCTGTGTTCTCTTCCTCTTTGGCACTCTGCTAGACTTTTCTCAAGCTGTCACTTGGAGACATGTGACAGAGCTGTGGCCAAAGCAATGTCAGTTTAAGTGATAGACACCACTTCCAAGCCTGATTCCTATGCCTGTAAAATTTCTGGCATAATGTGCCAAATTATCTTGCCTTCCTCGCTTGCTGGCAAGATGCAGAGGATCTAGTGAATGATTCCAATTTTCTAAGGAAGACGTATAAAAAAGAGAAGGCTTGATCTTTGAATGACACTATGAAGTAGAGTTTCCCAAAGATCAACTGTCATTGAACTCCACTGCAAATAAGAAATAAACTCTGAGAAGTTGGAAAGTTGTTAAAACAGTAATTACTGTGATAATACTTAGCATGAATAACATGGATGTATTTTGGTTGTTAGTTGTCTGTAGTCGCCTTTTCATGGTATTGAAATATGTTGAACATCACAATAGGACAAAGTTTTCCATTTGTAAAAAGTATTACTTAAATGTTTCACCTACTCAGTGCACCAGAATCTTGACTAAAATGTGCTCAAAAAGAGATATTTGAACCATACTGGCCTCCCGTGAAACTTGGGGCATATTGTAAAAATTCTTAATCTTGGGATGTAATAAAAGATATAATAGAAATACCTATTTGAATAACAGAATTGAGATTATCACATGACATTACATGTATATGTATATATGCGTATACACATTTATATTATATAATTTAATGTATAGAAGTATACATATTTTATTTAACACATACTAAGTTTATTATGTAATTATAGCAAAGTATGTAAATTACATGTTATACACCTAATATGTAATTAGTTAAAGAAAAAAATCACCATTAAAAACTTGATATGAATGTTAAATATTTCATTTGGCATGGATTTAGAGCTATCCCTTTGCCAGTGTTGCAAAAAGAAAGGTCTTTGTTCTCTCTCTCAGTTTTTCTTATTATATTGTTCAGTTATAAGAAGGTTCTCTTTTGTTATACTCACATTTTAGTCCAATGTGTGCTGAGATGTTGTCTTCTTATAAAAGACCTTCAAAATTTTGGCGAAGTTGTTGAGTATGTATTTTAAGCACATCCCTTTTTTTTGAGTATTAAATTTTTCAATATTATATTTAAAAAATAAAATAGAATATCACTTTCCTGATAAGAACTATGACGTGTCAAAGAGATTTTATTTTGGTAGAA
Organism: Gorilla gorilla gorilla; assembly: GCF_029281585.2. Classification (NCBI taxonomy): domain Eukaryota; kingdom Metazoa; phylum Chordata; class Mammalia; order Primates; family Hominidae; genus Gorilla; species Gorilla gorilla. Next base: position 135,681,648 of record NC_073227.2, read on the forward strand.
AATAAAAGACTACTGGATCAGAAATCATAAACAAAAGAGTTTATTGCTCACACCAATAACATTAGCCAGACATAGATTGGCAGAATGAAAAAATTTACAAGACCCAACCACCTCCTAGCTTCAGGACACTCATTTTAGATTTAAGGATATGTATACGTTGAAAGTGAAGGGGTGGAAAAAAAATACTCCATGCAACTCATAACCAAACATTGTAGGGTTGGCTATTCAGTACTTATATCAGACAAAATAAACTGTAAGTAAAAAAATTATCACGAGACAAACCAGTACATTATATAAGGATAAAATTGTCAATTCACTGGAAAGATGTAACAAGTGTAGATATATATGCACTCAACATCAGAGCACCTACAAAGCAAACATGCACAGAATTGAAAGGGGGAATAAACAGCATGCAGTTACTGACTTCTATTGTAGTACACTGTGGTAGCAGAGTTTAATATCCCACTTTCAATACTGGAAAGAACATCAAGACAGAAGATCAATAAAGAAACAGAAAAGCTGAATAAAACTATAGACCAATGGACCTAACAGACCTATATACAGAACATTTCATCCAAATAGCAGTAAAATACACATTCTTCTCAAATACATGAATATTTCATGAGGATAGGTCACATTTTAGTTCACAAAAATGTCACAAAAAATTTAAGAAGAATGAAACTACACTACATATATTTTCTGACCATAATAAAATAAAAATAGAAATGACTAACATAAGAAACACAGGAAAATTTACAAATAGGTAGATATCGAACAACACACTCTTGGACAACCATGAATCAAAAAAGACATCAAAAGAAAAGTTGAAAAAAAAACTCAAGACAAATAAAAATAAAAAACACAATATTCTGGAACCTGAGGGATGCAGCAAAAGCCACAGTAAAGAGAAAGTCTCAAATAAACAACCTAACTTTATACCTCATAAAATAGAGAAAGAACAAAGAAACCGTAATTAGCAGTAGAAATAAAATAACAAAGTTTAGAGCAAAAATAAACCAAGTAGAAAATAAAAAAATAAATGAATCTCAGAGTAGAGTTTTTGGAAAAGATAAAATAATTGACAAAACCTTAGCCAGCTTTACTAAGGAAAAAGGACAGAAGGCAGAAATATCAGATATGAAAGAAGAGATATTGTAACTGATACCAGTAAGAAGAAAAATCATAAAAAGGTTATAATTGTTCATAATTTTAATATATATTATATATAATATGAACAATATGATGTATATTAGACATATTATTATTAACAATTATATGCTAACAAATTGGATAACCTAGAAGGTTGGATAAACTCCTGGAAACATACAACCTGCCGAAACCAACTCATGAAGAAATAGAAAACTTGAACAGATCAATAATGAATACAGAGATTGAATCAATAATCCAACATTTTCCAACAATGAAAAGCCCAGGAGCAGATGGCCTCACTGGAGAATTTGATTAAACCTTTAAAGAATTAACACCGATCCTTCTTAACACTCCTAAAAAATTAAAAAAAGGGCACACTTCCAAACTAATTTTATAGGTCAGCATTACACTATACCAAAGATAGAAAAACACTCTAGAACAGTTAAAAAAAAAAATACAAAAAAAAACCTAGAGGCTAACATTCTTGATTAACATAAATACAAAAATCTTGAAAAAATATGAGCAAACTGAGTTTAGCAGCACCTTAAAGAGATCATATACTGTAACCAAGTGGGCTTGATCTATGGGATGCAAAGATGATTCAACATATGCAAGCCAATTCATGTGATACATCACATTCACAGAATAAAAGATAGTGTGATCATCTCAAAACATTGGAGAACATTCGACATTCTTTTGTAATAAAAACAAAACAAAACAGATACTCTCAACTCAAAAAACTAGGTACAGACATGCTGTCATAAAATGAAGTTTCAGTCAATAGACTGCCTATATGATAGTGGTCCCATAAGTTTATAATACCATATTTTTACTGTATTTCTTCTGTGTCTAAATATGTTTAGATATGTGAATGCTTACTATGGTGTTATAATTGCTACAGTATTCAGTAGAGTAATATGCTGTACAGATTTGTAGCCTAGGGACAGTAGACTATATCATATAACCCAGTTTTGTATTAGGCTATATTAACTAGGTTTGTGTAAGTGCATTCTATGATGTTTGCACAATGATGAATGCCTAAGGAGGCATTTGTCAGAACATATCCCTGTGGTTAAGTGACACATGACTGCATAGAAAGAATTTATCTCAACATAGTGAAGGCCGTATATGACAGGCCTACAGCTAACATCACACTTCATAACAAAAAGTTGAAAGCTTTTTTTAAGATCAGGAATAAGGCAAGCATGTCAACGTTCCCCATTTCTACTCAACAAGGAAGTATAACTTCTACCCAGAGTAATTAGGCAGGAAAACAAATAAAAGACACCCAAACTGGAAAAGAAGAAGTAAAGTTACCTCTGCTAACGACATGAACTTATATATAGAAAATCCTAAAGACTCAATTAAAAAAACTGTTAGAACAAATAAACAAATTCAGTAAAGTGGCAGAATACAAAGTCAACATTAAAAAATCAGTTGTGTTTTTTACACTAAAAATGAGATATCTCAAAATAAGAATAGACAAATAATCTAATTTATGATAGGACAAAAAAATAAAATACCTAATGATAAACTTCACTAAGAAGGTGAGAGATTTGTACCCTGAAAACTATAATACATCGATGCAAAAAATTAAATATAACTTTAAAAATAGATGAAATATATCCTATGTTCATGGTTGGAACACTTAATATTGTTAAAATGTTCATACTACTCAAACCAATCTACAGATTTAATGCAACACTTATCAAACTCCCAATGGCATTTTTTACAGAAATCAAAAATTTTTCTGAAATTCATATGGACACACAAAAGACCTGGAATAGCCAAAGTAATCTTGAACTAGGAGAACAAAGGTGGGACATCAGACTTCCTGACTTTAAAATCTATTAGAAAACTATAACAATTAATATAGTATTGTACTGACATAAAACAGAGATATATACCTGTTTTATATATATATGAAACACAATAGAGGTTGTGAAATAAATTCATACATATATGGTCAACTGATTTTTACCACGAGTGTCAAGAATATGAAATAAGCAAAACACAGTATGCTCTACTAACAGTGTGGAGAAAACTGTATATCTGCATCTTAAAGAATGGAATTGGATCCTTATCTTAACCATTCACAAAAATCAACTCAAAGTGGATTAAAAATTTAAACGTAAGACCAGAAATTAGAAAAATCATGGAAGAAAACAGAAAAAAAGCTTTATGACTCCATACTTGGAAATAATTTATTGAATATGACAGCAAAAGTACAAGCAAAAAAGCAAAATTAGACATACTGAACTACACAAAACTAAAAATCTTCTTCATAGTAAAGAAAACAATCATCAGTGTAAAAAGGCAATATTCAGAATGAGAGAAAATATTAGCTAACCATATAGCGGATAAGGGATTAATATCCGAAATGCATGTCATTTTAAATCTCAATAGCATAAAACAAGTAAAACAATTAAAATGGACAAAAGAATTGAGTATTTATTTAAAGAAGACATACAAATTATTAGCAAGAATACAAAGAGGTGCTCAACACCTCAACATCTCTAATAATCAGGAAAATGCAAATCAAAACCACAAGATATCAATTCACTCCTGTAAGGATGTCACTATCAAAATAAAACCCATGAGTTAACAAGTGTCAGAGAGGATGTGGAGAAATTGAAACCCTTGGACCATTGTTGGTGACTATTGAAACTAGTATTGAGACTAGTGGTGGGAGAGGACAATAAGTTTTTCTCAATGGATATAAAGTTTCAGTTACATAAGATCATTAAGTTTTAGAGAACTACTATATAACATGGCACGTATAGTTAAAAATATTGTATTGAGCACTTAAAATTTTGTTAAGATGTTAAATCTCATTTTAAGTATTCTTACCACAAAAAAACAAGAACTCAAGAAATCTACTGGAGGTGATGGATATGTCTACTACTGTGATTGTGGTGATGGTTTCATGGGTGAATGCATGTGGCCAAACTCATCAAATTGTATATATTAAATGTATATAGTTTTGTATCTCAATTATACTTTAATAAAGCTGTTAAAAAATTCAAATTATATGATTAAAAAATACTCTGTGTGAATGTACCTGGACACATTTTTAAAATTTGATCTTTCCATTACATTAGCATGATACATTATATTAATATGATGTAGTAACAAAAGATTAAAGGTCTGGAATTACAGGCTAATGTTCCTACACACTATGTGTAGGCCCTTGAGTGAGTCAAACTCTTGGGTCTTATTCCCCCATATGTAGAAGATATACACTGGGTTTTATAATTTATAAGGTAATAGCAGTTTTAAAATTCTGCCATTTTATGTAGTCCAAATAAATGGATAGGGAGAGGAATGAAATATTAACTTTGGACATAGGTTATCAGAACTTTGGAAAACCAATGACTACGCTTTACTACACATGGCTACTAAAACTATTTTGCATAGTTACATAAAAATGACCATAAACATTTGTAATTGATATTACGTAAAGTATTGGAATAGCATGGAAATCATTTAAAATTATGAGTTCATGTCCTTTGTAGGGACATGGTTGAAGCTGGAGACCATCATTCTGAGCAAACTATCGCAAGGATAGAAAACCAAACACCGCATGTTCTCACTCATAGGTGGGAATTGAACAATGAGAGCACTTGGACACAGGGTGGGGAACATCACACACCGGGGCCTCTCGTGGGGTGGAGGGAGGGGGGAGGGATAGCATTAGGAGATATACCTAATGAAAAAGATGAGTTAATGGGTGCAGCACACCAACATGGCACATGTATACATATGTAACAAACCTGCACGTTGTGCACATGTGCCCTAGAACTTAAAGTATAATTTTTAAAAAATCACTAGAAAAAAAATCATGTGGCTTATGTCATGTTTAGATTTGAGGCTTGTAAGGTGTATCTTTGTCAGTACCATCAAAAATTCTACTGGTCTGTTACATCTAATTCAGGAGTACCTTTAAATTTTTTTCCCCAAAGAAAACAAGTCAGGTACAATGAAACAAGCAAAATGTAATGGAGAAAAACAATGTATTAAACATGCTGCAGTCTTCCCAGACCCATGCATTAACTTGTCTGGCCAAAGGTATTTGCTAATTCATTTAGCCCTAACCTTGTCTTGAAAACTCACAGCTGGTTACAAATCCAATCTTTTACAAAGCTACATACCTGCAGGCAGCTAAAAGAAATATTCAAGTGCAACTCCAACTTCAATGGGAAGTTAATCATTAAGTTAACTTTCTGGTTTTCTTGCACAATTGAGTCAATCATGTTGAAATTTTCCTCCTAACATTTTGCCCCTTTCCATGCCTAAAAGTGATTTGGCCCTAGAAGGAGAGTGAAAAAACAAAATAAAACATTATTGACAGAACAACTGGCTACAGGAATAGCTGCTCTGGAACCATTGAGCCTATTATTCCACTGCTGGTGAGCCGCTTTGTTCAATGAACATGAGTGTTTTAGGTTTCTCATCTTACCAACATTTCAGATTTCAAAAAAAAATATTTTACTTAGTTTTCTTAACTTTTTTGGCAATGTAGTTGTCTGCATGCATTCAATATGACTGTTCTATCTTCCTTCTCCTCCATTTAACTATGATCAATTATATCACTAGTATATACCAAGTATTATATTTGAGAGTAAATCTGATTGAATCAGAAGTTATAACAACATTAAACAGTCAGGGCTGCATTTTACATGCAAAGACAATGTTTAAAAAAATTAAAATTTCCATGAAACTGGACTGGCACCTAACTTATTCCTAAAGGAACTTGATCTTACTTTCTGTAAAGCTAAAAACTTCAGTATATTCTGGAAACCTTCAGAAGACAAAAATTTATCAAACTCAGGTACTGCCAAATGAAATAATAGAGGCTTTAAAAAAGTCAAATTTGGTATTATTGAAAGCTCCAGATAGAAATTAATTGTATGGCCATACTCTACTCAATTATTTGTGCATAAAGAGGCTTACATGGGTAGAACTTTTAGCTGTGTCTATATAAAGATTCAGATGAAAACATGAGACCAGCCTTCTTTTTAAATCAAGTGCCTTTGATATTATTTGTCTTGTCACAATGTGAAAGAACTGTTAAGAAAAACTATAAATATTTTGAAAATCAAAAGATACTATGATGGAAGTTTTAAAAACCCCATCTAAGATTTTTTGTTGTTATCTACTATTTGAAGATTACTAAACCACCTGAGTCCAGATTTCAAAACCATTTTTAAATACCCTCTTAACCTTCTCCTCCAAAACTACTAAAAGTCTGTCAGGTTGTATTCTCTCTTATTAAAAAGTCTAATAAACAGCTAATTTTGAACAATGGGTTTAAGTCTAAGTAGCTTGTTATAGCCACATGTTCTGTCTGCTAAATCTTTCCTGATCCTGGTATGCTTTGGGACAACTGGTTGTGCTTTTTACTTTGGATTAAATTGCTGAGGAAAATTCTTGTTCCTGTGATTAATTCTTCACCATCCCTATTCTTTACTTTTGTCTACTTCATCTTATACCCCGCTTGCTCTTTCCTATCCCATACAAGACAAGAATTCTTGCCACCTTCTCCCTGAGAAGTTGGACTGGGTAGTGGACTGGAGAAAGGTATCATTTATGTTACATTTAAACTCCTGTTATCCTGGATAATTTTTCAACAGATCCTTACTGTGTTATTTGAAAATGCAGTAACTGTCAGCAACCCCATTTGCCTAGATAAGTGATGCTAGGCTCTGAATGTTTTCCTCCCTCTAACATTTATATGTTGAAATCTTTGATCCCCAAGGTAATGGTATTTGGAAATGAGGCCTTTTGGAGTCAGAGTACTCATGGCTGGAATTTGTGTCCTTATAAAAGATCCCTGGGAGTTAGCTCATCTCTTTTGCCATGAGAAGACAATGCTGTCTATGAGGACGTGGGCCCTCCCAAGACACAGAATAATTTGGTGCTGGTGCTTGATCTTGGACGTCCCAGCCTCCAGAATTGTGAGAAATACATATTTATAGTTATAAGCAACCCAGTTTATGAAACTTTGATATAGCAATCTGAATGGACTGACATGTGAGTAGATATGTCTTTAACTATATGTCACCTAGACATATCTATCTCCCTTTCTTCCTTCAGGTCACATGGCCCTTTCAGTGAGGCCTTTGATAAGCATCCCAATTTAAGTCTTTGTTAAAGACCAAAAACAAAAAAGCTCTCCTTATTCTCCATCTTCATCCCTTCTGTTGCCTTTTTTGCTTTTCATTCCACTTATTATCTATCACATAACATATTTTTATTTAGTTATGCTGTTCATTTTCTGTCTTTCCTAGCTATACTATAATTCTCATGAGGGCAGTAATTTTTGTGTTTTATTTACTAAAACTATTGCACACAGTAACTTCTTAATAAATATTTCTTAAATATTGTTCAGCAAATACATTTAACTTTAAGGATGGAGTTAAATCCTACATTGTATGTGATATTTTCTTAGTATTATTAAACAGAGATTTAAAGAAATTGAAGTTGAATAGAATTTTGAGATAATAATTAAATTAGTCTGCTTTTTTTTTACTTAATAGACACATTTTAAAAATCATAATAACAAATAATGGTGTAGAATACCAGTGCTTTCAATTGCAGAATCTGCCTCTTTAGAAAAAAGGGTATTTTGACATTTTATAATCATAGCAGAAATATTAAAAACAAATAGCTGATGTCAAACACAGGAGTTGAAGAATACACATTTATAAGTGAATTTATTCCTGAATGAAATTCAATTTTTCATCAGCTGCAAGAAATACTAGAGAGTAAGAGAATAGAACTGGAGTTGGGATAATGGCTAGGTGCTGAAAAAGATCTTGTTCCCTCAACCTGCAATGGGCAACATATCAGTTTTATGGGAATCTGAGAATGATGTCCCTTGCCTTTGATTTTCAGGCATTTAAACTCAAGAAGCATCACCTGGAGCAGGGTACTAGAGTGGCATAAATCCTGGAATCAATATGGGGAAAGAAAACTTGCCGGATTACTCAATGCTCTAGAAAAAATGCCCTGGCTTTGTGAGCCATGAAATTGTATACAACATAATGATAAGGGATATTTGCTTTTACTTCTGCAGGAACATTTTACTCTTTATATACCATGATAATTGGATCTGTAGTTATGTGTCTAGTTAATTATTTTGACCCAAGAAGGCCAAATGGTTACACATTGAGCTAGGTCTTTAGGTTAAGACACAGGTGCTGGAAACAGAAGAATTTCCGGGTTTAAAAGCCTCAGATATCTGGGATTTATTTGAGCACTGAAAAATTGTATTTACATTTCAAAATGTTAGGCTGAGAACCTAGGTTCTTTTTCATTAATCACAAAGAAGCACATTATTTTTAATTTCTTTTGAAGGATGAGGAGATAGTTACCTTCTTGTCTCCTTTGTGTAAACAGAATAGACATATTGCTCTTTATCCATTATCTGCAGACTCACCCAAGGCTGATATCCAGAATAGTATTTCTTAGGTTTTCTTCTATGATTTTTATACTAGGAAGTATTCCATTTTAGTTTCTAACACATCATGAATTAATTTTTGAACATAGTGAATAGTAGAGGTCCACTTTCATTCTTCCGCACGTGGCTAATCAGCTATCCCAGCATCATTTATCGAATAAGAAATATTTTACCCATTGCTTATTCTGCTCAATATTGTTGAAGATCAGATGGTTTTAGGCATATGGCTTTATATCTGGGTTCTCTATTCTGTTCCATTGGTCTATGTGTCTGTTTTTGTACCAGTACCATACTGTTTTAATTAATCTAGACTTATACTATAGTTTGAAGTCAGGTCATGTGATGTCTTCGACTTTGTTCTTTCTGCTGAGAGTCATTTTGACAATTCAGGCTCTTTTTCATTTTCATATGAATTTTAGAATAGTTATTTCTAAATTGATATTGGTGAGAATTGATATTGGTAGTTTGATAGGAATATCATTGAATCATCCATGATTTCTTTCAGCAGTGTTCTGTAGTTCTCTTTGTAAAGGTCTTTCACCACTTTGGTCAGATATATTTCTAGTTATTTTATTTTTCTGTGGCTATTATAAATGGGGTTGCATCTTGATTTGATTCTCAGCTTCAACAATATTGGTGAACAGAAATGCTATTGATTTGTGCAGATTTATTCTGTTTTCTGAAACTTTACCAAAGTGATTTATTAGGTCTAGGAGCCCTTTGTTTGAGTCTTTAGGATTTTCTATGTACAGGTTCATATCACCAGCAAAGAGAGATAATTTGACTTCTTTTTCTATTTGAATGCCTTTTATTTCTTTCTCTAATCAGAGCAATCAAGCAAGAGTACTTAGGACTTTTGGTACTATATTGAATAGGAGTGGTGAAGGTAATTATCCTTGTCTTGTTCCTGATCTTAAGGGGAGTATTTCCAGCTTTTGCCTATTCTTGTGATGTTGGCTATGGGTTTGTCATAGATGGGTCTTATTATTTTGAGGTATGTTCGTTCAATGCCTAGCTTGTTGAAGGTTTTTTTTTATCACAATGGAATGTTGGATTTTATCAAAAGTTTTTTTTGTGTGTGTCTATTGAGATAATCATGTGGCTTTTGTTTCTAATTCTGTTTATGCGGTGAATCACAGTTTTTGATTTGTGTATGTTGAACCAGTGTTGAATCCTAGGAATAAAGCCTACTTGATCATGGTAGATTAATTTATTGATGTGCTGCTGGATTTGGTTTCCTAGTATTTTGTTGAGGATTTATGTGTTTATGTTCATCAGAGACTTGGCCTGTAGTTTTCTTTTTTGCTGTATCTTTGCCAGATTTGGTACTAGGATTGATGCTTCCTCTGTAGAATGAGTTAAGGAGGAGTTCTTCCTCCCTGATTTTTTGAAACAGTTTCAGTGGAATTGGCACCAATTCTTCTTTGCATGTCTGGTAGAATTCAGCTCTGAATCTGTCTGGTCCAGGGCTTTTTTTGGTTGGAGGCTTTTTATTACTAATTGAATTTTAGAGCTCAATATTGGTCTATTCATGCTTTTGATTTCTTCCTGATTCAATCTTGGAAGATTGTGTATTTCCAGGAATTTATCCATTTTCCCTAGATTCTAGTTTATATGCCCAGAGGTGTCCGTGGTAGTGACTGAGGCTCTTACGCATGTCTGTGTGATCAGATGTAATGTCACATGTCACTTCTGTCATTTGTAATTGTGCTTATTTAGACTGTCTTTTTATTTGTTAATACAGCTAGAGTTCTATCAATATTTTTATTCTTTCAAATTACCAACTTCATTTCATTGATCCTTTGTATGAATTTTTATCTCAATTTATTTAGTTCCTTTCTGATTTTAGTAATTTCCTTTCTTTGGCTAGCTTTGGATTTGGTTTGTTCTTTTTCTAGTTCCTCTAGGTGCAATGTTAGATTGTTAATTTGGGATCTTCTAACTTCTTGATATAGGCATTTAGCACTGTAAACTCTCCCCTTAACACTTTTTTTGCTACTTTCCAGAGATTTTGGTATGTTGTGTCTCTGTTTTCATTTATCTCAAAGAATGTTGTGATCTCTGTTTTAATTTTATTATTTACCCAAAAGTCATTCAGGAGCAAATTGTTTAGTTTCCATGTAATTGTATAGTTTTGAGAGATCCTCCTGGTATTGATTTCTCTTTCTATTTCACTTTGGCACAAGAATATAGTTAGTATGATTTTGATTTTTTGAAATTAATTGAGACTTGCTTTATGGGTGAGCATGTGGTCAATCTCTTGGAGCTTCCTTGCCATCTAGGTTCTAAATTCTGTATCTGTCATTTCAGTTGCCTCAATCTGTTTGCAATTTATTACAGAGGAACTAGTGGGAGGCTTTGAAGGTAAGAAATCATCGTGGGTTTTTGAATTGCTGAAGTTCTTATTCTGATTTCATGTGAGGGGACTGGTGTATATTTTCTTTTCCTTTTTAAAAAATATTGCCATCATTCAGATGGGGCTTTTTTGTTTTTATAGTCTCTTTGTGCCTTGAGGATTTTACTGTGGTATATGTTGTATATGGTCAATTGGCCTCATTTCTGGGTGCTTTCAGGGGGCCAAGGCTCTCTATGGGTTCCTTATTTGAGGAATGTTTCCTGCATTGGGTTTCACAAACATTGCATGCTGAAGGCATTTTTGTTTTGTGGTGTAATTCAGGTTGAGATACAAGATGACACTTAAGAGTAAAGGCTGGAAGATACCTCTTGCTCAGCTAAGTACCGGCTTTGTATTTCAGTGCACGTGCAATAGTGCATGCTTCCCTAGAATGCATTCAATACCAGGAGCTGGTCCTGGCATTCAGTGACACTGAAGGCTTCTTAGCTTCCTCTGTCTTCAGTTGAAGTCAGAAAATAATATTGATATTTATTTCAAAAGCATTATATTTTGTAAAAGAAAAATTGAGGTTTTTATTTTCTATGCTTTGTATTTAGCATGCTATTTTATCTCTACTAATCCTTTAAAAATCTGCAGATTTAGCATGTATGCATACATAAAAATCTTTTTCTAAAGCATTTCATCTACTTTTTAAACCTTGGTTAAGTTTTATTCTACTTTTTTTTTAACGTGTTAGCTATATTTTATTCAACAAATATCCATTAAATGTCTACTGGGAGACATATGCTTTTCTAGGGATCTGGGAATACAGGAGAATAAAAGGAAAAGTTTACATTATATTGGGAGGGAGATAGACAAAAAACACAATTATATAATATTTTAAGAGGTATTATAATGAAAGGGACAAATAAAATAAAGGGGCAAAGTGAATATATACTGTATGGTGAGGCAATTTTAAATAGAAGAGTCACTGAGATGGCAATACCTGAGCAAAGACTTGGAAGAGGTGAGGAAGTACACTGTGATGGCTTATTTTATATGTATCTTGACTCAGCCAGGAGATGCCCAGATAGCTGGTAAAACGTTATTTCTCTGTGTGTGTGTGTGTGAGAGAGAGAGAGAGAGTGTGTGTGCGTGTGTGTGTGCGTGCACGCATGTGTTCATCTGCAGGGATGTTTCTGGAAAAGATTAACATTTGAATCTGTAGAGTGGCGAAGATCACCCTCACCAATATGAGTAGGCATAATCCAATCAGTTGAAGGTCCAAATAAAAATGTGGAGAAAGTGTGAATTTACTCTCTTTTTGCGCTGGAACATTCATCTTCTCCTGCCCTTGGATATCAGTATTCCTCTTTCTCAAGTCTTTAAAATTAGATTCGGACTTGCACTCTCTGCTCCCTGGTCCTCAAGATTTTGAACTCAGCCAAAGTCACACTACAGACTTCCGTGTTTATCCAACATGCAGAAGGCAGACTGTTGGACTTCTTGGCCTTCATAACTGTGTAACTGTATGAGCCATTTCCCATAATAAGTCTTTTCTTATAGGTATATCCTATTGGTTCTCTGGAGAAACCTATCTAATACATATACCTTTTCATATATGAGACAAATGCTTCTCAGTAGAGACAAACAGAAGAGCAAACGCCCCAGAACAAATTATGCCTTGTTGATTCCTGGAGCAGACAGTATGGTGGGAGAAGAATAATCTTGGGGATGGGAGTGGTGTTGGGGATAAGGTCAAGGAGTTCAGGGTTAGGGAGGCACAGAACATGCAGGACATAGTGAGGCATGTTATAGGTGTTAACTTTTAACTTGAGTAGTATGTGGGTAAATTATAGGTTTTAATATAGGAAAGTATCATGATCTTATTTTTATTAAAAAAAAAAAAAACTTCTGGTGGCTAATTTGAGAACAGCTTGATTCCCAAAAAGCAGGAACAGGGGACCCTTTTTTTTTATAGTATTGCAACAATCTAGGTGAGAAATGATAATGGTTTAGACCAAAGTAGTGATAAGAAAGGCTGAATATGTTTTAAATGTCCAGTCAATAGAATTTGATGCTGGAACAGATTGGTCTAGGAAATAAAAATTAGAGTAAAAGAATTAGACTTAGGAGACTGGAAATGTGAAGTTAATTGTTGTTGTTTCTCAAAGTCAATTAGTAAAACAAGAAACTACTTAAAGAATTACAAATGTTCATACTTTAAGATAATTCATTTTTTTAGAAACACTAAAATATTATTTTTTCAGTGAAGAAAACAGTAGGAGATTCAACGGAGTGAATTGTTGCTTCTTATCAAGGACTAAGATTCTTTTGGAAACACCTAGATCAGTTTGTGTCTGAACTATTTTGAGAAACATTTACTTTACATAAACATCACTATATAGGATTTCTTCAACATTTCTAATATTAAGTCATTTTACACTAAAAATAATGGTGTTAAGATAATTCTGTCATACAGAATGGACTTTAGATTAAGGTTATGTAGCAATTTTTTAACACTAACTAACATTTAACCTTTTTGGCTTAACTTTTTTTCTGGGTCAAAATACCGCCACATAATTCATTATTCTATCACATAAGTAACCAGAATAAATTGAATTTTAGTTTCCAGTCTTATTTTATAAAAACCATCAATAATCTTTATCATAGACTTTCACTAGAACTAGTTATCTCTAATAAAATTAAGTTGTTAATGTATACTCATCTCATTTTCTATAGATATTGAAATTTTGATGGCTATAGAAATGAAATACTAAAATAAAAAAAAAGTATAGAGAAGTCATTAGCTGGGTAATTAGCTCCTGAATAGTTAATGCTTAGCTGTAAGGTAATTTAAAATAAAATGTGAAAAGAAAGATTTAATGTGTATTTACTGGTCTTAGAAATAGAAATGATGGTAACTTATGCCATTGGCATAGACAATCTTATAGCCCAGTAACCTCCTTTATGATATTACAAGTTTAAAGGAATTGCTTGCTAAATGATATTTTTCTGAGATAATTTTCTAATTGTCCAATCTCAATTAATACTTAATTTTCAAGGCTAGCAAATTCATGACAAATTTATTTTTTGAACAAAGCATCACACCAAATAATGAAGCTAAAACTGATTTTTTTTTCAACTGTATTAAGTGTAAGGAAATCCAAATAGCACAGTGATCACCGTACATTTGTATGTTAATGTTGTCAGGTAAGCATCTTGAAAGACTGGGAATGATTAACGTGTTTGAGCATAAACCAGAGAAAATGTTCAACATTTGATAGAGACAGAAACATTTAGGAAAATGCAAAAACATCTGCCTAGGAAACTGTTTTCCAAACATTGAAAATTATAAGCAATTATCAAGAATTTTACCTGCATATACTCATAACTCTGACTTAGTGACAGCTTAACTGGTATTAAGCTTCAATTTTAGGCACGAAGATTTTGGGATAATCACCATGTGCCTATAATTTACACTGCTTCTTTATACATGCTAAAAACATTTCAGCAATATATTTTTAAGAGGGTAATTAGATTGTAATATAAAACTGATTTCATTTTTTAAAACTAGTGAAAAGAAATTTGGTGTTACTGTGCTTACCTAAAAGTTTGAGAACATATTTTTTCTCATGTATAATTTCATTCTTTTACAAAATAACACGAAGACAATCACTTCTTAGAGTGTACATTTTAATTGCACATGTGTGAAATAGTTAATAATACATAGAATCATGCCCCCATTTGACTGAAAATATACAATCCCTGTAGTTCCACAGTTAAAACCAAGAGGCCAGGGCAGGGAGAGGAAGTGGTCATGCATGCTGTCCCTGGAAAGTGTGGCAAAACATGTTTTACTGTGACCAAGTTAAAGAAGAGTTTCTGGAAAAAAAAAAAAAAAAAAAAAAGGTTAGATGAGGAGCTGGAACTTCCTCATCTAACCACCAATAGACCACCTGGCCTCAATCAGTCAACTAGCTGCAACCAGCCAGTTAACAGAGATTGATGATTAGGGGCTTAAAGGTCATTCAGTCACTCCTCAGTCCCCTAACTCCCTTCCCCTGCTCTGTGTTCTGTGTTTTTTGGCTTTAAAATATCCTATGACCCCTTCTCACAGGACACTTTCATTTTGTACTGAAGGACGTCTCTCTAACCTTTAGACTGCTTTTAGAAAACAAAGTTTTCCTTTTGCCTCTGCAGATTCATTGATCTTTCATTAACAAGTAACATATAAGACTAATAAAAAAGAAATAAAAATGCGTGTAACAAAGTATAGGTTACATAATATACAAAGTATAGGGTTTGTATTAGGCAAACTGATATACAAATCTTAGCTTCATGTCCAACCCTATAAAGTTGACATCTCTGAGTTTCAGTCTATGCATGTGTAAATTGGGAATACTTCTGCTAAAAGGAATAAGATGTTGTATACAAGGTGTTTATTAAAGTTACCAGAATATGATAGACATTCAATGAATATTATTACTTTGTGTCAACAACACACTTTTGAAATATAAAAATTATACCTATTTACTAGTATTATTTGTAATACATATTTCATCTGCTGTTATTCTCATTAACCATACAAACTTTCTACATCAAAAGAAAATTAAAAATGATAACTGGTTAATGATAAGATTAATGAAGTTACATGTGTCAGTCAGAGCGCAGTACCAGAACAGTCATTCAAAAATTCTTTGAGCTTTTAAATCTTAGTGGAAGACGCAATTAAATGTCTTTGTGTTTAATGTACTTCCTGTTTAATTCTTCAGCCTGCCATAACTACATATGAAAAAGTAAACTACAGTGTATTTTTCACATGAAACTGTACTCCTTCTTATCTGCATAGCTGAAAATTACATTCATATAGCAAACAACAACAGCATATGTACTTTAATCCAAATACTAAAAGTCCTGAATGTTATAGAAAAAGGATTTGTTGTCAGGTAAATTTTGAAATTTAGGTCTTAGGAGACGATAAACCCTAACAGATGTGTTTAATATCCTATATCTGGCAGTGGTTATGTCTCTTAATATGACTCTGTACTGCATTTTATTTTAATATTACAGAAATATATCTTTAATCTATAAGTGAAATTATAAAAATGACACAATATGAAATACCTATCATATCTATGAAGCTTTTTCATTAGTCTATATTTTATTCTGGGGATCTCAGAAAATCCATCCTTCATTTGCTTGCTATATCCCCAAAGTAATTATTTTTCTATTGTATGTTATATTTTGACACATTACAATTTTCAAAATTTAAAAGTATATTTAAAAACCTGTCATTTACTGCATAATTGTACTGACTACAAATGCTATTTCTGCTGTCAAGACAACATTGAATGAAACTTTTGAACAGCAATGTAGTTTTTCAACTTCTATTAATATGGAGAGAATTTATGGTACAGACAACGTATAAACAACTGAACAAAACACCAGAATCATGATCATCATTATCATCATTG
This sequence comes from Gorilla gorilla gorilla, assembly GCF_029281585.2. Taxonomy (NCBI): domain Eukaryota; kingdom Metazoa; phylum Chordata; class Mammalia; order Primates; family Hominidae; genus Gorilla; species Gorilla gorilla. The sequence continues at coordinate 135,698,071 of NC_073227.2, forward strand.
TTGAATAGGTTCCAGTGATATGTAGTGACAGATGCACTATCAGGACAGAAAGATATCAGTTTTATTGATAAGTATATAAAGATACTAATTGCCTGAAAAATGCTGAAACATGTTTCGAATCTAACTGTTAAATAGGAGACAAATTATATGGCTGTGTGACAGCTTAAAACATTTAATTATGTTTAAATATTTCTCTCCAAACTCTAGATGATAAGCACTTTATACATGATTATGAGAACTAGACTGGACAAGCAAAATAACTAATTTTTTTCATGTCTATATTGAATTTTTTTTTAACTGAGAAATTCAGCTGGTTGAAAATTGATGCTAAAGGAGGAATGAGAAATTTGTCACCCATCCACTTCTCAATGTATTGGTTGTCCTCTTCTAGGGTATAATTAAATACCAAAAAGCTATACATTTGAATGATTTTAGCTTTGGGCATCCAAAAGAATTAAGTATAATGTAACTTTAATTGAGTTACACTTTATTAAAATAAAATTCACTTTTTTTAAATAAAGAGGCAAGTGACAAGAAAATAGGAATACAATTTCAACTTGAATCATAATTTCTTATGATTGATAAGAAATAGGAATACTATTCAACTTGAATCAATTGAATAATAATTTCAATGATAATTATACTTTCATTAAGTATTTATTTCCAAAAGATAAAAAATACTCATATATTTTTTATAATTCAAGTGCAATATACTTATTTTGATATATATTAGGAAAATAGTTATATTTAGTAATCATATCTACTAATGTTTAATGTTTTCTTATTTTATGTGCTATCAAATTGTATATTTTCAAAGAATTACCCTGAAAGTCAGTACTACTAATTAATTGCATATTCAGCAGAAAGAAGACAGACTTTTAGTCTAATGAGTTAAAATTATTTTCATTATTAATTAGAAATCAATGGTTGTAAATCTTCTTTACTTTTTCAAGATTTTCCTTTGAACTGGTAATAATCTAAATAACAGTGTTTGTTCTCCAGTACTCATGTATTTGGCTTATTTGAAATTTTTTCTTTTGAATGCTCAAAATCTTTATAATGAAAAATAATTCTGAAATATTATTGGAGTTGACAAAACAACTCATAACCAGGGCAATTATGTAAATTGTCTGCTTTACGAAGGTACTATCCTAAAAGTATTACCTTACTAATGACGCCTGAACCTTTCACAGGCCTTAAATAATAGATTTTGGTGGGAAAATGGTGAGAAGCAGAAAGGTAGTTTCCTAGTTGAATAATATATATTGACCAGAGGGAATAGAAAAAGCAATTAATAAAAACAAAATAAAATCTTTTTAGGTGATCTTTGCAAGATAATTTGCTGGCTGATGAAAGACAAATAACAATCGACAAGCAGCAAGTAGGAGGGAATGCTGGTTTTATTCATTTTCCTGTGTGAGAAAAGAAATTGATGGGTTGTGTGGGGGCTTAAACATCTGAATTTATTTTCAAGGATTTCTTGTATTAGTTAAAAAAAAATGCTGTTTTTGGAATGGATTGCAGAATACAGAGGAAAAAGACAGAAATTACACTCAATTATAGTTGCTAGGAGCTAGATGTTCAATATCTGAGCCAAAATAACGACCATGAAAATGAACTGGAGTGGGTATATATTTAAAAAAATGCTTTAGAATTGATCTGTGCTTAGGAATTATGCAATCTAATTTAAAATAATCTAACTCTCCACAATATTATAAACAGGTGGACATTCAATGTTGACAAAAACTTCTCTCTCTAGGAAAAAAACAAAACAAAACATGATGTTCTTTACTTACCTGTTCTCCATCTATCTCTTTTTTGTTGTGTTTCATACTCTATTCCAAGGAATTATTGTTTTTGTTTCTTAAAGCTCAACTCATTCTTTTCTTTAGCATCCTTAATTATACTGTCCTCATTAAGTATTTCTTTTCAAAAGATAAAACAATACACTTTTGTATATCTTTTTTTTTTTTTTTTTTGAGACGAAGTCTTGCTGTGACCCAGGATGGAGTGCAGTGGCACAATCTTGGCTCACTGCAACCTCGGCCTCCCCGGTTCAAACGATTCTCCAGCCTCAGCCTCCAGAGTAGCTGGGACTACAGGCACATGCCACCATGCCTGGCTAATTTTTGTATTTTTAGTAGAGACGAGGTTTCACCATCTTGATCAGGCTGGTCTCAAACTCCTGACCTCATGATCCACCCCCTCAGGCTCCCAAAGTGCCGGGATTATAAGCGTGAGCCACCGCGCCTGGCACTTGTATGGCTTTTATAATTCAAATGTGATGTCTTTATTTTGTTATATATTACGAAAATTTATATTTAGTAATCATATCTACTAATTGTTAATGTTTTCTTCTTTTATGTGTCATCAAATTGTGTATTGTTGATGTTGCTCTCATTTGATATAATGGCATTTGGTTTATTTTTTCTTTTCATATTTTTTAAAGATATAAACCCGCTAATGAGCAACTCCACTTATACATGTATAGCCATTTTACTATTAATAGGTATGTCTCCCTAATTTCTGATTAAATTATCAATGTCAACATTTTATTTTTAATAATCACGGTTTTTGTAAACATTTTAGGATGATCCTTCTTTCCTTTTTTTTTCTTTTTCTTTACTTAGGCTTTCTACCAAAGCCTAATTCTATTCAATATTTCTCTTCCTGGCAATTACGATTTAAGAAATAAGTTGAATCCAGATAGACATTTTCTCTGATTCTTTTCCAGTTTACTGAGGGATTAAATTTTATATTAAGTCACAGGGCCTGATCTTATTAAAATGAAATTCTTATCTTAGAATTCAGAAAATATTTGAAGCAGGTATTATAGGGATGGGTCACTGTCCAGTCTCACCCAAACACCTGTACAGAGGTTTTTCCATCAATGTGCCTATGAGACCTTTGAATCAATGACACATCCTGTTTCTTGGGTAGGGAGGCTCCTGTCCAAATCCTTGGCTGTTAGCAAAGGAGGTGACCACAGTTAGAGTTAAGAAAGATACTAATCAAAATCTAGTGGCTCAGGAGACTAATTTTCTGCAGGAAGAGCCATAGACAGTGGGCAGACAGCTATTCAACATAGTCAATGAGAGCCGTGAACAAGGCTCCTCAGCATGGGCATTTTAGAGCCCTCTGTCGCATGATTTTGGATAATCCTATACAGCCATTGGCTAGACTTCCATCCAGGTTAATTGACTCTTTCCTGTGGCCATCTCTCAACATTCGCTGCTAACTTGCTTCTTGCCCCAACATACTCTTTCCTTATTCTTGGTCTAGCTAACCTTACGTAGTGTCTTTAGAGTGAAGAGCAGAATTTTCTCTTTTTATTGACACTATTATTGTGTTTATAGTATGAAATTGTTGATTCTCTTCCCTTGGTATATTCCATTTTGATTTTCAAAAGTCTAATTAGGAAGCAAAAACAAAACAAAAAATAATGTAATATAAACATTATACACGCTACATTTTGTATAATGCTCTCCGTTTTCTTCAAGGCCCTGCAGATGACTGTAAATGACAAGCAAGAGGGCATTTATTTTTAATCTGTTTTACAATGATAGCTCCAAGCCTTGACAGTTTTTATTTCGTGGCTCACTGTTACTTTACACAACGTTACTTTTATTTTCATACTGTTTTCACAGACATGTAGGCAATTTTCTAACATTTTAGCCAACCCTGTCCTAGAATTCTTCTTTAGGATATTATCCTCTACTTCATCTCTGTATATCTGACTTCCACAGTCATATTTACAATGTTATTAAAACAAATAACTGAAATATGTCCATAGTTTCATACATCTAACCTTCTACTGCTACATCTTATTCTTCCTCACCTAATTTTCTCTTGTACCATGATCTCAACAATCCTTCAACCCCATGGAGGCCTCCAATTCATTGTTGCTACTGCCTTTTGAATATCCCCCATGCAATTGGTGTCCCTGATGCTTTCCTTACCTATGTTTGACGATTATAATCACTCTTTGTATATTCCTTCGGTACCATCGTTCTTCTCCTTGTTTTTGTAAACACTTGCAAAACCATGGCCCTGGCTAGATTGATCTCTTTGCCTACTTCACATCTGTATCAATGCAACTGACTATGGCTAGAATAAGAAAAAAAAAATACAACCACATGTGATGATCTCACTTTAAATTCATGATTAAAAACCTCAAGTGAGCCATTAAGGCTGTAGCCAGTCATACTCCAATTCTCCAGTCTGTTTACTCTTCCTGTCTTCTACATGCTGATGTTGTAATTTCCCCTTTTTAAAGACCTTGAAGACTTGCTTTCCCATCCTCAAATTTCTGCCAGTGGCCACATTTCCTGCACTGCTGACCAAACTGAAGGAGTTAGAAAGGGATTTTCAGGCTCTTCTAACCAATGTCTGCACTCAGATATAGTTTTTTTTGTTTTGTTGTTGTTGTTTTAGGTAGAATCTCACTCTGTCACCCAGGCTGGAGTGCAGTGATATAATCATGGCTTGCTGAGGCCTCAAATTTCTGGGCTCAAGCCCAGAAATCCTTCTGCCTTAGCCTCCCAAGTAGCTAGAACTACAGGCACATGCCACCATGCTAGGCTAATTTTTAAAAAATATTTTGTAGTGACAGAGCTCACTATGTTGCCCAAGCTAGTCTTCAACTCTGGGCTCAAGCGATCCTTCCACCTTGGCCTTCAAAAGTGCTGGGATTACAGGCATGAGCCATGTGCTGGACCAGATACTGTAATTTTTTTTAATACCATATGTAAACTCTCTATACTTCCTCAGAAGTCATTTTCTCCATTTGTGCATCCAATTCTATCTCCTCTTTTCTGCTTAAGGCATTATTTCAGAACTCCACTCTTTTTCTATTATGATTTTCACCTGTCTAGTAGATTGTGCCCATCAAAATTCTCAGTTCTCACCTTACTTGAACTTGTAAGAACAGTTAAGAGAGCTATTAATTCTCCTTGTATTATTTTATTCAACTTGTTTCCAGAATGCATCATTTTATTTTTTCCCACCTCTTGCCTTATATCACTGGTTGCTCCTTCTTGATTCTTATTAATTCTTCCTATACTTCCTTCCCAATCATTTATTTTGGACTGTACGGAACATCACTTTTTTTCCACTTCTATCAACATTCACTGTCGTAGTGACCTTATCAAACCCCATGACTTCAAACCCCCTCTCTATGTGAATGACTTTCAAATTTATTGCTCCATATTGTTAGCATGCTAACCTGCTTCTCCACTTGGATATAAAAGTATAAATATCTTAACCACAACATATCCAAAACTAAATTTCTGATCTCCCAAAAGCCTAGGCTGTTTTCAAGTCCATACTTTCCTTTGGTCAGAACAGCAACTTTGAAATCATCTTGAATCAGACTTGAATCAATTTTTTTTTTCTTTTCCCTCATGGCTTTTACCCAATATGGCAGCCATTCCCACTGGCTTTATTTCAACAATATATCCAAAATAAATGTACTTGTCATCAATTTTACAGCTACAATATTGGACCAAACCATGATCATTTCTTATGTAGCTCACTAAAATAGTCTCCTCACTACAGGCTACTCTTGAATCAGCAGAAGAAGTGATTCTTTTATAAATGAAAGTTGGATCATATCACTTATCTCTCGAAAATCCTACAATGTCTCCACTCCCTATGTCAGCGTAAAAACCAACGTGTCTTCAATGACTTATGAGGTTCTACATGATATATCTGTTTGTCTCTACTCTCCATTTGTTTTCTGACTATATCTCCTCCTTGCTTATTTTGCTTTAGCCACATGTACTTCTCGATTTTTGAACAAGCTAACATGCTTCTTCCAAGATCTTTCTCCTAGTTGTTTCCTCTGCCTATATTTCTTGGCTCATCACTACTTTCTCCATCTTAAAGCCCAGCAGCATAGTATCTTTAAATTTGAATCTCTCTCTCTCTTCCTTTCCCTCTCTCTCCCTCCCACTTCTGCTTCTGTGATGTCTGTTTCCTTGACTCTGACCCTAAACTCTTCCTTTTTTATGGACCCTTGTGATTGGACTGACTTGGATAATCTAGAATACTTCTCCCTTCTCAACATCATTAACCATTTAGCTAAAATATTTATAGATTCTAGTGATTAGGATGTGGATATCTTTGGGGTAGGGCACAACTCTTTCTACCATAATCACTCAGCTTTGTTATTAGCCCAGTGCTTATAAATAAGATCATAAAGAGATAGCCTTATTGGGGCGATTCTTTATGGATCTGTCAAGTGTCTGAATGTGTTACAAAGCAAGACACTGACCACCATTTGTTCTGGATTACTACATTTGTACTAATTTGTTACAGTAGCAATAGGAAAGTAACACAGATATATTCACAAGGCAGGAAATACTGTCCACTAGATTGTTGAGAGTTCTTTCTGTGTATGCTGTCTATACTGAATACCTGGCTAAATATGGCCAATTTAAAAATGAAGACACACTGCTAAAAGTTCATTTTTCTAACCTTATCATCTAAATCAAGCTCAGTAGATACCGATACCAATTTATTTTAGCTCATGTCACAAACCAATGTGAGTTAAAGACTGAGGTTTCTTCTCCAGAGATCCAGGATCACCAATTTAGTGACATCTGTTATTTTCACATGTGTCCAGTGTCAAAAATAGGAAGAGTTGCATATGACGCAGAGGATATTTTATGCAGAGTGTGGAAGTGGTGTACATAATTTCTGCTCACACTGCATTACCCAGAATATGGTCACAAAACCCCACCTATCTATTAGATGGTTACTTGCAACGTATTACTTGTATTTTTATTTTATAGATGAATGTGTGCTGAGAAATACGTAACTTATTGTAAGAAAAATAAATAACTTTTCTAAATGTACACAGCCCTTTATTTAGGGCACCAATTTCCATCCAGACAATATAGAATAATAGTTGCAAAGGCCTAGTTTGGAAATACTTTCTTTTGTGTTTTATAAGGTAATGGCAATTTTAAATACAGTCCACTATATATACTTTATACTACAATAGAGTTTACTATATTATACACGCTACTAGAATCCAAAATTCTACTAGATTCTTTTGTAATTCTTTATACCTACTTTGTCAGTCCATGTATTTGGTCTGAAGAGATCGGTAATCTTACATTGCCCAGGGATTTTTTGTTTCATCCCTCTTTTAGGCTTGTAAGACATGGATCTCAATCGGTATCAGGTATATTCTCTCCCCACACTTTGTGGGTTGATACTGAGTCCAATAACTGATTATTTGTAATAGCAGAGAACTTTCCAACTACTTACTGAAGATTATACATTCAAATTTACTTATTTTAAAATACAGCATGCTGACGTAAAAGGAAGTCCCCGTTACTTACATAATATGTGTAAGCATATTTTTATCCAAGACAAAATCAATCAACCCAAAACAAGAAAAAAAATTTTAAAACTGAAATTTAAAAATACATACTTTAACAGTTAAATATTCTTAGAAACATATGCAACTCACAAGACCAAAATAAATTATAATTAAATTATGAGAGGCAGATAATTTTAATTTAGGTGAAAGAAGCATCTACTTTATCTTACAAATTTGAGGGACTAAAAATGAGAAAGACCCTTAAAGAGCACACTATTATCTGTCCTGATATCCATGCCTGGGTGGAGTATCCTTTCTATGTGGCTTCATAACACCAAGAATTTCTCTTATCTTAGCATTTATCATGCCAGATTATAATTTTCTGTTTACTTCCCTGTATCCTCCAATTATCTGGTAAGCTTCAGAAGGACAGGAATCATGAACCTCTTGTGTATTTCAGTATCTTCAATGTAATAATAACTGATTGATTTATATATTCAACAAATATTTACTGAATAAGTGAACAACTGATTTAATAAAAAATAACCTAAATATCCCTAGACTTCCTTCAATAAATTTACATTAAAATTAAAGAAAAAACATTTGAAGAGAGTATCTCTTTTCTTAAATGCAGTGCAAGCCAGAAGACAGTCATGTTTATTTAGTGCTTAGTATGTTTAAGATGTTCTGCTAGAATGTGATAGCCAATGAAAATATGTATCTTGATACAGTAAAAATAGTTTTATCAGAAAATAAGGGAAGAATCCAGAATCAGCCATACTACATATTACAAAACTCCTTTTGGCAATACTGTGCATTCAACTCATTGTGAGTTGAGATCTGAAACAAGATTATATTTCTCTGTTGTCTGCACTCAATCTAGAATCCCTCTCAATAACTTTCCCTTGGGAAAGTGAACTGAATCTACTGGTGTACATTGTGACATGTCCAAATTAATTTTTGACCTCTGACCTCTGAAGTTCACTTAATTGACTGCATCTAGGATTATGGTCTCCTCTGTTCACTACAGATCTTCTTCTATCCTTTCCAAATGGCCTCTATCCTCCCATTAATAAAAAGTTAAGTCCTTATAGGAATTTAATAAAAAGAAAGAAAAGCTTGCAATATCTGTCTCATGAGATTTGTGATCTAGACGAGAGATGATAAAAATACTATGAAAGTATATATGAATAATCATATCTTACATATGAAATTTGCTGAATATTAATGAAGCATGGTAATCAAAGACATGAATAAAGGCAAAGAAACTGTAAGAAAATTGAGTCTTAAAGAAAGGAGAAATAATCTTGTTATGGCCTGAATGTTTGTGCCCCCTCAAAATTCATATGTTGAAACCTAACCCTCAATGCCATAGTATTAAGGGTGAGGACTTAGATTATGTGGACAGAGCCCTTATTAATGGGATTGGGCCCTTATAAAAGAGGCCAAAGAAAGCTTGTTCACCCCTTCTATCATGTGAGGATACAGTTACAAGGCGCCATCTATGAGGAACAGATCCTCATCTGACACTGAATCTGCCAGTATCTTGATCTTGGAATTCCCAACCTCCAGAATTGTCTGAAAAAAATTTACATGTTTTTAAAGCTACCCAGTCTGTGGTATTTACTTATAGCAGCCAAAATGGAGTAAAATAGATGTTAAGTGTGGATAAAACATAGCAGTCAAAGAAACAATGAAAATATTAAAACTAGCCACATAAGCATGTTTTATTAAATATAATACTAATATATAATCACTATGTAATTGAGAGAAGAAAGAAAGCTGGGCATTTACCGTATCCAACATATTTGACAATAGATTTTTTTTTTTTACTTATTTCCAACTCTCCAAGAAAAGAATAATAATTTGGGATTGAGTTAGTTTCTCTGCCTATGTTTAAAAGACACTGTGCATATTTAGGCTACAAAATAATTTTCACTCAGTGATGTAGTTGTTATTTTTGATGAACAGCATTGAGTTGCTGGATGTGCCTTGCCTGTTAGAAAATCCACAGGAAAAGAGAGTATATGAATGTGCAATTTAATTATCTGAGGATAAATCTCTTTGAATATTTTTATTCATACCATGAATACAAAGGTAACCTCTTACTTTTATGAGACACTTGTTTTTGCATATCTACGCTAAGAATTATTGAAATAAGATTATGAGAAATAAATGTAGTTTTACAACCCTGCTCCTTTAACCATATTTAAGGATGTAGAATATTTCCTCTTCACTATTGAAAATACATATCTGACTGATTAAAAATTTTAAAGAAGTAGAAGAATATAAATCTTAATTTTTTTTAATTTTTAACCTATAAACATTCTCATTGTTTTATTTTTAAAATAACCAAACCTATTAGGGCAGGTATTAGATATGAATGAGTAATGGAAAATTAAATCATGTGATTTAATAAAGTTGTCAAGCTCTACTCCCATAGGCCAGAATTCTGCTTCCATAAAGTCTGGTGAAAATTTTTTGTGTTCATGACATAAATTTTTTTTTGTCCTTAATTATATTTGTTTATTTTTAATGACAAATATTTGTTTTTAATTCTTCAGCTTTTTAAAATTATTATTATACTTCAAGTTTTAGGGTACATGTGCACAAAGTACAGGTTTGTTACATATGTATACATGTACCATGTTGGTGTGCTGCACCCATTAACTCGTCATTTAGCATTAGGTATATCTCCTAATGCTATCCTTCCCCCCTCCCGCCACCCCACAACAGTCCCCGGTGTGTGATGTTCCCCTTCCTGTGTCCATGTGTTCCCATCGTTCAGTTCCCACCTATGAGTGAGAACATGTGGTGTTTGTTTTTCTGTCCTTGCGATAGTTTGCTAAGAATGATGGTTTCCAGTTTTCATCAGATATAAACTTTTTCATTACGAAATTTTTCTCATTATACTAAAAATTTTGAGAAATAAATGAAAACATTTAAAGTTGTTCAAAAGTGTATTACCTTTTTAAAAACCAAGTAAATGTAGGAGGATAAAAGTAGTTCCCGGTTTTACTTGAGTCTATAAAATTAATTATTTTCAATTGATATTTTATGATTTCCTTTGTATCTAGCATTTTAAATATGTGAGATTAAAATGTCTGTATGGTGCTAGAATAGCCTATCATTTTACCTCATCTTTATTATTGTAGTCATCATCTTTGCAGTCAGAGGTATTTATAATTGGTATTTGAAAAACATGGAAGCCAGGGCAAATCGGTGTGTGGGCTAAAGTGCCAGGAATGGAATCAAGGTAAATATATTCTATGAATATTACAATCAATCAATAAATAGAGTTGGTATCAATACTTGTGCCAGGGACTTTGGATGACTAATATTGTTTATTTATATTAAAGAAACAAAAAAGGGTTTCATTATTTTTCAAATTGTAAAGATTATGAAATTAATGCTTCTATTATGTAATTTCTCTAGGATTACATATCGGTAAATGGCACAGTCAGAAGTGTAATCCAAGGATATCTGATTCTAATGTTCAAACTCTTAATTATAATAATTCTTACTGCCTTAGTATACAAGCCCATATGCAAACTAAGTTATTTGGAAGGTGAGGAGTAGACTTACTATCTGCCTGCCTGGGCTCATGAAAGAGAGGAAAATAAAAGATAATTTTAAATGAAGTGAGTATGTTCTGGTCATCTCTTGCTATATAATACACCCTTAAATCTCTTATGTTTCTGAGGGTGACTGGGCTTAGCTAAGCAATTCTCAGTTGGGATCTCCTGGACTTTCAGTCAATTGGTGACTAGGGCTGGTATCATCTCCAAGGTTTCTTCATGTCCATGACTGGCAGTTCATACTGACTGTCAGGTAGAAATTCAGGTAAGATTTTTAGTCAGGACATCTTCACGTGTCCTCTTTATGTGTCCGGGGCTTTCTCGCAGCATGACAGATTGGTTCCAACAACACGCACCCAAGAAAGAAAGCCAAGTGGAAGCTTTTACACCTTAACCTCTGAAGTCATGTGAGTTCAACAACCTATTTGTAAGAAAATGAGGCATCAAAGCCAATTGATATTCAAGGGGGGAAAATTAGACTTCACTTTTGGCTGAAAGGAGTGCCATATTTTAAAGGCACTTCAGTGTACATATTATACACATATTGTAATCTTCTTATTTTTTTCTTTAGTGTCAGCTAGTAGACTAATTTATTAATTCCTTGCCAGTTGTTAGAGCATCAGCTACACAAATATAAGAATTAGTCTGATCATACTTGACACATCCTTTGGAGTTCTCTGGTGCAATAACTGTTTAACTACCCATTAGAGATGAAACCCTTGAACTAGACACAATTAGATAATGAGTTGGAATAAAAAGAATACCTTTATAGAAATTAGAAACCTGGCTTCCTGGCTTTATCCCTTATTAGCCAATGTATACTTGGGCAAGTCCCTGAAATTCTTGCACTACAACTTCACCATCTGTGAAAATGGAATGCATGTATTTGTTTGAGTTTCAAATGAGATAATGGAAAAAATACTATGTTATAAAATTTTCTCAATGTATATGAGGATTTTGAGAAGGGGTAAAGTGGCCTACTCATTAAGTTAAGTAAATATGCTGCTTCTAATAAGCTGACTTTGAAAGTAGCTACGGAGACTTAAATACGGACATTGATAGAATGGTTCTTAGAGGAAATCTACCAAACCCTTATTTTACAAGTGAAGAAAATGAGACCAAAGTTTTTACAAGTGATGAAAATGATACAAATGAAGAAAATGACACCTTGTGCAACATCACAGACCACTGGGCAGAGGCGTAAATTCAGAAGCCCTTGACCAGAGCTTGAACTATGATATTCTCATTTAGAATTCTATTTAACTTACAGGCAAGAAACTATATAATTTGTGTAACATTATAATCACCATATTTATACTTTGCTTGATTTTTTATGCATTAGCTTAATTGACATAATTTTGCTTCTGTATTGATAACTGTTTTGCGTAATCTTTTTGTAAATTTCACCATTTGAAGCCTACATTTTATCACTTTGTATGCTTTTGTATGCTTCTAAGTTATTCTTACAGTCTAAAACCAATTCTTTAGTAATAATCATGTCTAAATTCCCTCCCCACCTCTTCGGTCAAGAGAGGTACAAAAGGAAGGGTATCTGATTCTTGTGATTTACTGGTGAGGTGAAAGCAAATATAGGTCAGGAAATAACTAATCAACTGACTGCAGAAACAAAACTAAAACATAGTAATGATCTCTGAAGACATTATTCTTTTATGTTCTCTTTCTCTTTCTGCCTCTGCCTCTGTCTTTGTCTCTGTATCTGTCTCTGTCTCTGTATCTCATAGAATATATCCTAGCATTCCATTTATGGCAGTGAAGCTAATTTCAGAAAGAAATAAGCTAGTATTTTGAAGTATATGCAACATATTTTACAGTATATTTAAAGAGCTCACCTTAAGTTTTCAGCAAAAAGTGTCTTAGAATAAGATGTACCTTCAAATTGTTTCATTCATGTATTATATATCAGTTATTAATTTGAGACCATACATGGTACTAAAGACAAAGAGCAGCTAGAGTTTTGTGGATATGGCTGATAACTGTTCATCATGGTGGCTCATGTTCAGTAACCTATTACTGGAGTCATAGGAAAAAGTACATTTGAGGGTTGCTGACAAAGACAAGGAGAGTCAAGAGGTCAATGTTTTGTTAGTGACCTTTCAGATAAATACTTAAGGGTTGAGGAAGAGTATTTGTGATAAAGGTTAGAGACTGCGGAAAACAACATTTGACACATAGAACAAACAAAACACATTCAGTTTGGGTGAAATGGCAGCAAAAAATAGGTATTTAAGCAGAAGATACATCATGACAGTAATTATAAACCACATTCAGTGGTTTTAATTCTATCCCTAGAATCATGAGAAGACTCAGAATGAAGTATTTTTCCTCTTCCAATAATTGGGGTCAGTTTCTCTGCATCTCTTTTTTATAAGTGATTTCTGATGTTCTAAGCCTAGAGTCAATCCCGACTTTTCTTTGCCAATATTTATCAAACAATACTTATTCATGTCAGGATAAATTGCAGAGATATTAATTTGTACTTTGTACTTTTAAATAAAATAATTATTGAAAAATGAGAGCTTTTTAATTTTTGTTGGTTCAATTTCCCACCTCCAGCCATACTTTCCATCCTCCATCACCTTAAAAAGGTAAATAGGTACATAATATACTCAAGAGTTTTAGGTTTTGAAGTCTTGGAGTTTCTTTTGTTCTAACAGAAGATTTAAGACACGTTTTAAAATTTATGTTTTTACTAATATCTTGAGTTGGACACATAAACTCAGATGTTAACTAGAATAAAGTAAGTAAACTGAATTAGTGACATTGGTCATGTTTAAGAAATAAATGGGAAGTTAAAATAATTAACTGTAAAATATATTTTGAAGAATAATTGGATACAATTTAAGATAGCTTGAGTACTGGATGACATTAAGTCATTATTGCTATTGTTTAGATGTCTTAATAATATTGTCATTATATAGAAAAAGGAATTTTTTTTTAGAGATGTACATTGAAGTATTTGGAAGTAAGTATCATGATATCTGCATTTCACTTCATAACATTTTGCCAACAATGGGAAATAAGTGTAAAAAAGGAATGAGTAAAGAGGGCTAGGCAGTCTGCTTAACTGAAGATAAGTCTTATAAATTGAGAGCCATTACTCAGATTTTCACACATGAAAAATAAAGGTTCAGGATTGGCCAGTTTTCATTTTTTGAAATATAAGTTCAAACTTCTGATTTATAAAATATAAAACCACCTGAGTTTTACATTTTGGTAATTATTTATCAATTTTTAAATGATTTTTATATCAAACAGAGCATATTTAAGACCTATAAGTCTTTAGACCATCTTTGAAATCTGTAGCTTCAGTTTATGCACAAATATAGGAGAATGAACTCTGAGATTTGGAGCATGAGGAGGCAGAAGCAACCATCTGAGGAGAGTTGTTGGATGTAGACTTCTAAACTAGGGGGTGGACCTGTAAACTAGGAAGCAGGCATGGTACTCGAAGTGTTCAAGTAGTGCATGCACAGAAGGTGGTGGGATTGAGAGAGCTACATTTCAGAAAGATGTTTATGTAAATCCTCCTTGTTTCAAGAACCACTGGGGCTTGAACTCTAACCATATTTTTACAGACAAGTATGAATCTATGAATGTCTATGAGTTTTGGAATCCTCACTGGGTCACTGCCTAGTAGAGCTGTGAGAAGAGGACCAGCATTCTCCAGACCTCAGAATGGTAGATCCACTGACAACTTGCACTGTGTTCCTGGAAAAGCTTCAGACACTCAATGCCAGCCCATGAAAGCAGCCAGGAGAAGGGCTATACTCTGCCTAGCCACAGAGGCAGAACTGCCCAAGACAATGGGAGTCTACCTATTGCATCAGTGTGACTTGGACATGAGACATGGAGTCAAAAGAGATCATTTCAGATCTTTGAGATTTAATGACTGCCCCTTTAGGTTTTGAACCTGCGTGGGGCTTGTGACCCCTTTGTTTTGGTCAATTTCTCTTATTTGGAATTGAAGCATTTATCAAATGCCTGTACCCCCATTGTATTTTGGAAGTAACTTGTTTTTGATTGTACAGGCCCATAGGCAGAAGGGACTTGCCTTGTCTCAGATGAGACTTTGGACTTGGACTTTTGAGTTAATGCTGAAATGAGTTAAGACTGAGGTACTGTTGAAAAGACATGATTGGTTTTGAAATGTAAAAAGGACATGAAATTTGGGAAGAGCCTGGGCGAAATAATGTGATTTGGCTCTGTGTCCCCACCCAAATCTCATCTCAAATTGTAATCCCCCTAATGCCCACGTGTCATGGGAGGTGATTGAATCACAGGGACAGTTTCCCCCATGCTGTTCTCATGACAGTGAGTGAGTGAGTTCTCATTAGATCTTATGGTTTTATAATGAGCTCTCTTGCTCTCCCTTTTGCTCTCTCTTGCCTGCCACCATGTAAGATATGCTTTGCTTGCCCTTTGCCAACATGATTGTAAGTTTCCTGAGGCTTCCCCAGAACTGTGAGTCAATTAGACCTCTTTCCTTAATAAATTACCCAGTCTTCGGCAGCTCTTTATTGCAGTGTGAAAACTGACTAATACAACACATTCAAATGAGGGTAATCAGAGTTAAAACTAGAGCTAGGGGAAAGATATTCTTTTCTGCTATTCTTGTGAACTCTGAGTAGATTATCTTAGGAGAACCTCTGTGTGGAGAATGCAAGATAGCAGTGAAAGAGAATGTAGGAGGCAAATATAGAAAGGCAGAAAAGAGGTAATTAGATATGCCTGCTAGCATTTGAGGTATTGGTTTCACATTTTCTCAAAGCCAATTTTCAAAGAAGTCAGTATATCTTCTTGATCTGCTTAAGATAGATAATTCTATAATAATATACATTTTTCAAAAGGTCAGAATATGTAGAGAACTAAGGTACAGAGTAATAGCTGCAGGAGTGAAGGGTAGATTAGGGCTTTATAAATTATATATATATAATATTATATAATATATATTATATATTTTTTATTTATTATATATATTAAACATATATATTATATGTATATTATATAATTTATAAATAAATCAGATAAATGAGAGATTATTATATATGATATCTGAATACACACACACACACACACACACACACATATATAGGTAAACTTTAAACACATATAGAAAGGACCCAATAGTGAAAACTTTAGCAAATCAAACTGAAAATATAATTCTTAATTATATAACCCACAAATAAGGAGTGACTTAGACTGACCTGTAATAATAGTAGTTTATCTTTAATAAATAGGGTTAGTTTACCAAAGTAATTACAAAAGACTGCCTTTTTAAAAAAATTAATGTAAGTGTTCAAATGAGGAATTTTAACGTGAAGCAGTGTTGAATTTTATTGAAAGATTTTTCTTCATCTGTTGAGATGATCATGTGGTTTTTATCTTTAGTTATGTTTATGTGATGAATCATGTTTATTGATTTATGTATATTAAGCCAACCTCACATCTCAGGGATAATCCCCACTTGATCGTGGTGAATGAGCTTCTTGATGTGCTGCTGAATTTAGTTTGCAAGTATTTTTTTGAGGATTTTTTCATAGATATTCATGAAGGATATTGGCATGAAGCTTTCTTTAGTTGTGCCTCTGCCAGATTTAGGTATCACGATGGTGCTGGCCTCATAGAATGAGTTAGGGAGGAGTCTCTCCTTTTCAAATTTTAGAACAGTTTCAGTATGAGTGGTAACAGCTCTTCTTTGTACATCTGGTAGAATTTGGCTGTGAATTCATTTGGCTTTTTTTCATTCATAAGCTATTTATTACTGATTCCATTTTAGAGCTTGTCATTGGTCTATTCAGGAATTCAGTTTCTTCCCGGTTCAGTCTTGGGAGGGTATATGTGCCCAGAAATGTATCCTAGTTCAGTCTTGGGAGGGTATATGTGCCCAGAAATGTATCAATTTCTACTAGATTTTCTAATTTGTGTGCAGAGAGGTGTTCATAATATTCTGTGATGGTGATTTGTGTTTCTGTGTGGTCAGTGCTTATACCCCCTTTGTCATTTCTAATTTGTGTTCATTTGGATATTCTCTCTTTTCTTCTTTATTAGTCTAGCTAGTGGAAACCAAGTATTGAGGGAACACACCTCAAAATAATCAGACACATCTGTGACAAACCCACAGCCAACATCATACTGAAGGGATGAAATCTGGAAGCATTCCCTTTGAAAACCAGCACAAGATAAGCATGTCCTCTATCACCACTTATATTCAATATGGTATTAGAATTCATGGCCAGAACAATCAGGCAAGAGAAAGAAAGACATCCAAATGGAAAGAGAAAAAGTCAAACTATCTCTGTTTGCAGATGACATGATCCCATATCTAGAAAACCCTATAGTCTCAGGCCAAAAGCTCGTTAAGTTCATAAACAAGTATAGCAAATTTTCAGGATACAAATCAATGTAGAAAAATCACTAGCATTCCTGTACACCAACAATACTCAAGCTAAGAGCTAAGCAATTTGATCCATAATAATCACGAAAATAATAAAATACCCAGGAATACAGCTAACCAGGGAGGTAAAAGATCTCTACAATGAGAACTACAAAACACTGCTCAAAGAAATCAGAGATGATATTAAGAAATGGAAAAATATTTCATGCTTATGAATAGGAAGAATCAATATAATTAAAATGACTATACTGCCCAAAGCAATTTATAGATTCAATGCTATTCCTATCAAACTATTGTAGAGATCCTTCACAGACCTAGAAAATAACTGTTTTAAAATTCATATGGAATCAAAAGAGAGCCCAAATAGCCAAGGCAATTCCCAGCAAAAAGAACAAAGCTGGAGGCATTATGCTATGTGACTTTAATCTATGCTACGGTGCTGCAGTAACCAAAACTGCATGGTACTGGCACAGAAACAGACATATAAACCAATGGATCAGAATAGAGAGCTCAGACACAAGTCTATACATCTACAACCGTCTGATTTTGACAAAGCTAAAAAAAAAAACAAGCAATGGGGAAAGGATTACCTAGTCAATAAATGGTGCTGGGATACCTGGAGAGCCATATGCAGAAGATTGAATCCAGACCGCCTGCTTACACCATATGCAAAAATTAACTCAAGATAGATTAAATACTTAAATGTAAAACCCAAAACTATAAAAACCCTGGAATACAAGCAAGGCAATACCATTCAAGACATAGGAATTGGCAAATATGCTAAAGGTAATTACATGATAAAGATGCTAAAGGTAATTACAACATAAGCAAAATTTGACAAGATCTAATTAAACTAAATAGCTTCTGTACAGCAAAAGAAACTATCAACAGAGTAAGCAGACAGCCATCAAAATGGGAGAAAATTTTTGTAAACTATGCATTTGGCAAAGGTCTAAAATCCAGCATTTATAAAGTACTTAAATTTACAAGAAATGAAAACAAATAGCCCCAATAAAAAGTGGGCAAAGGACATAAACTGACACCTTCCAAAAGAAGACATACATTCAGCCAACAAACATGTGAAAAAAAATCAGCATCACTGATCATTAGAGAAATGCAAATCAAAACCACAATGAAATACCACCTCACACCAGTCTGAAAGGCTATTATTAAAAAGTCAAAAAATAACAGATGATGATAAGGTTGCAGAGAAAGAGGAAGGCTTATACATTGTCGGTGTGAGTGTAAATTAGTTCATTTATCATGGAAAGCAGTGTGGTGATTCCTCAAAGAGCTAAAAGCAGACTACCATTCAACCCACCAACAACATTACTGGATATATATCCAAAAGAATATAAATCATTGTATCATAAAGACACATGCATGTGTATGTTCATTACAGCACTATTCACAATAGCAAGGGCATGGAGCCAACCTAAATGCCCATCAATGGTAGACTGGATAAAGAAAATGTGGTACATATACAACACAAAAAACTATGCAGCCGTAAAAAAGAATAAGATTATGTCCTTTGTCAGAATATGGATGGAGCTGGAGGCCATTATCCTTAACAAACTAGTGCAGGAACAGAAAACCAAATCACATGTTCTGAATTATAAGTGGGAGCTAAAAGATGAGAACACATGGACTTGTAGAGGGAAACAACAAACACTAGGGGCTACCTGATGGTGGAGTGTGGGAGGAGGGGGAGGATCAGTAACAATAACTAATGGCCACTAGGCTTAATACCTGGATGATGAAATAATCTGTACAACAAACCTCTATGAAACAACTTTCCCTATATAACAAACTTCACATATACCCATGAACTTAAAATTTAAAAAAAACCCTCAAAATGTATTAAAGACTTTAAACTTAAGGCCTGAAATCATGAGATTAATATAAGAAAACATAAGGAGAAATCTCTGCAATATTGGTATGGCTAATAATGTTTTTGGATAGGACCCAAAAAGCCCAGACAACAAAAGCAAAAACAAACCAATGGGATTATATAAAACTGAAAAGCTTCTTTACAGCAAAAGAAGTAATCAACAGAATTAAGAGACACCTACAGACTGGGAAAAAAAAAATTGCAAATCATCCATTTGATAAGGGGTTAATATCTAAAATATAGAAAGAACTCAACCCAATAGCAAGAATATAAATAACCTGATTTAAAAAATGGATAAAATACTTGGATAGCCATTTTGCAAGAGAAGATATACAAATAGCAGACATGTATATGGAAAAGCCCTCAATCACCAATAGAGAAATGTGAATTGAAACCACAAGGAGATATCAACTGTTCAAGTTCGCTGTTATCAAAAAGATGAAGATAATAATTGTTGGCAAATACACAAAGAAAGGAGAACATTCATATACTATTGATAAGAATGTAATTAGTATATCTAGTATTGAAAACAGCATGGAGGTTCCTCAAAAAATTAGAAATAGAGCTATCATATTATCCAGCAATCCTACTACTTGGTATATGTCCAAAGGAAGTGAAATCAATATGTCAAGGAGATATCTGCACTCCCATGTTAGTTGCAGCATTATTCACAATAGTCAAGGTATGAAATCAACCTATGTGTCCATGGAGGAATGAATGCATAAAGAAAATGTATATATGTGTGTGTGTGTATATATATATATATATATATATATATATATATACACACACACACACATACATACAGCCACACATACACACACACACACACAATGAAATACTGTTCATCTTTTAAAAAGAAGGAAATCCTGTCATTATGACAAAATGGTTGAACCTGGGGTATATTCTGTTAAGTAAGCCAGACACAGAAAGAAAAATGCCACATAATCTCACTTATATTTAGAATATTAAAAAAGTTGAATTAATGGAAGTAGAGATTAGCATGATGGTTATCAGGGTCTGGGGATGGAATTGGATAGGGAGATGTTGGTCAGAGGATAAAACATTTCAGTTATGTAAAATAAGTAAGTTCAACAGATCTATTGTACAACATGGTGACTTTATTTAATAACTGTGTTGTATTCTTGAAAATTGCTAAGAGAGTAAATATTGAGTGTCCTCACTATAAAAAATTATAAGTATGTGAGAAAATGATGTTAATTAACTCAATTTAGCCAGTCCAAATATATGTGTGTTTCACTTTATGTTGTACATAATAAATATACATACTTTTTATTCATAAATTTTAAAACATAAATAAAATGAGGCATTTAAAAAGTTGTAAGGACAAGTAATATACAATATTATATAATAATTTTAGCTTTTGTTGTTTTTTTCCCTTGATCCTTATTCTATGCACTTTCCTTCATGTAAGCAAAGTGACGCTACATTAAAATTACAAGTAAATTTTAGTGCAATTAGTAATATGCTACATATTAAACAATAAATAACCAGTTCTCTCAAAATGTACTTGTTAAAATTTGTTTGGAATTTTTGTTTATCTTATCTTGATATTTAAATTAAATGAAACATGATTGAAACCTTATTTAGCCAGATTTGCATGTGAGCCTGATAGAAAGTGAGAGTTTTATACAAAGTATGTACACCATCATGTACCACATAATGACTTTTTGGTCAGTAATGAACCACATATATGACGGTGGTCCCATATGATTGTAATGGAGCAGCCCTACACAGGTGTAAATTTTTTTTTATCATTTATAGTGTATTTTTACTATACCTTTCCTATGTTTACACATGTTTAGACACACAAATACTTACCATTGTGTTTCAATTGCTTACAGCAGGGGTCTCCAAACCCTGGGCCACAGACCAATACTGGTCCCTGGCCTGTTACGAACTAGGCCACAGAGCAGGAGGTGAGCGGAAGGCTGTATTTACAGCCACTCCAAATTGCTCACATTAACACCTGAACTCCACCTCCTCTCCGATCAGTGGTGGCATTAGATTCTCATAGAAACCTGAACCTTACTGTGAACTGCGCCTGCCAGGGATCTAGGTTGTGCACTACTTATGAGAATCTAATGCCTGATGATTTGTCACTGTCTCCCATCATCATCCCCAGATGAGACAGTCAAGTTGCAAGAAAACAAGCTCACTGCTCCCACTGATTCTACATCATGGTGAGTTGTATAATTATTTCATTATATATTACAATGTAATAATAATAGAAATAAAGTGCACAATAAATGTAATGTGCTTGAATCATCCCAAAGCCATCTCCTGAAACTCTGTTCTGAGAAAAAATTGTCTTTCACAAAACTGGTTCCTGGTGCCAAAAAGGTTGGGGACTGTTGGCTTATAGTATTTCATACAGTAGCATACTGTACAGGTTGTAAGCCTAGGGGAAATTGGCTATACCGTATAGCCTAGGTGTGTAATAGTCTATACCATCTAGGTTCCTGTAAGTACACTCTGTGATGTTTATACAAGGATGAAACCACCTAATGATACATTTCTCAGAATGTTTCCCTGTCATTAGGCAATGCAAGACTCTATGAAAAGAGAATAAAAGCAAATTGTGTTTATTATATTCTTGTTTTCTCTATCCACTTTCACCTGAAAAGTCATCTTTGTTATTAATTTAATTTAAAAGCCTTATATTCTTTTAAGAGTAGCTAAGTAGATGCTCAAACTTAATTCTTTTAAGGGTGTTATAAACAACCTTGTATTATGCTGATTGAATATATTGGATGCTACTTTTAATTTAAAAGAAATTCAAGTACTTCTAATGTGTATGGTGGCCAATTTGCAATTATGATCTCCATGATGAGATTCTTCCAGGAAATGAGAGGTGCATTATAATATAAATGGAGTTGTAGATCTGGTTGATTTTAATTTGTGACCTAGAGGTCAATAGTTATTGGGTGTAATAACGCTCTAGTAATGGGGAAATTCAAGGCACATTTGTATAACGAGAAATCATAACTAGTTATAGTTCAAGACTATGATTCTTCTTTTTGCCATTCTGATCTGCTGGGACTCTGACTTAGTTTTATAGACTTCATACTTCTAGTATTTAAGATATAATTTTACTAGACAAAGTTATGTTAGTCTTTGATTTATAATAAAGTTTATAATATCCACTATATTCAATGCAGTATTCTTTTATATGCTTGGTGCTTTAAATGCATGTTTTTATTGTCTTTTTGATAACTCTTGTATTGGTATTTGCTTGACACATTTTTATTTTCGTCATGATTGTCTTTCATACAATCAGATTTTCCTAGATTTATTTATTTGTTTATCCTACTAAATTAAAATGCACATTAAAATAGAAGAGATTCAGAGGAGTGCTGTCCTTGTATAAAACTTTATTACACATCAAAAATAAAATTTATTGAAGGTTTAGAAACTAGAATTTCAAAGTTAAATGGAAATTACATAGAGAAAAATAACATAAAGTCTGATCTTTATTCATCATTACCAGATCAGAACTTAATCTTCAACTTAAAATAATCCAAGTCACAATATACTCAAAACTTTTTTTAAATGATTGAAAAAGATTTTACTATATAGACGTGCTTTACTCAAGAATAAAGATAAAATAATAAGGATAAAGATGATGCCTTTTTGAGCAATTATGCTATGTGACAGAAATTTGTTAGGTGCTTATCATGAATTCTTTAGTTAATCTTTATAACTACCAGATGAGATAAGTACTATCTTTATATCCACTTACAAAATGTTAAATCTGAGACTTAAAAAGATTAAAAAGCTGTATCGATGTCACATTCCTATTAAGTGGATTTAGGTTTTTGTGGTTTAAAATCCTGCGCTCTCTGAACCACTCTTAGAAGTGTTGTCTTTGACCATCTGCTCAGACCTACTCAGAGTTTTGGGCTGTGTGTCACTTAAGAATCTGCACCTTAACACCTGCACTGGAATTCATGTTTCTCACACAGGACAACCTGAAAAAGAAAAAAAGCAAATAATTAATGATGACTAGAATTTACTTCAAACAATATAATAATGGGCAGGATTGTAGACAGTTCAACAGTAGAATGGGATAAACTGCTCATTTTAGCAGAGAGCTGCCTGTTTTCAATCATGCATAAAGCAGTAAAGCCTTTTGACCATGCTTTCACTGGACATGTGCCTCGTCTGTTTCTGAACCAGTTCTCCATATTTTTCAATGTGTATTGGAGCACTGGTACTTTTTTCTCTGTCAGCAATCTGAGTCAAATGGGATGTTGAAAGAAACAATAGCTTATGCTGTGAAAATCCACTTCATTCTCTGTTACACTGAACATTGAGTTGGTTTACTTTAAGGAGCTTTATAGAAATCTTCCTTTTCAATGAATACATCACAGAGAGTTTGTAGTTATAATTAGAATTTCTCTAATATCAGCTTTCCTTTCCTAGGGTTTAAACAGTTATTACTGGTGAAACAAATGTGTTTATTTAAGGTCTTTAATATTTAAATGAAATAATTTTTATTCACCATTTGGCATGAAAAACACATCCAGAAAACTGATCTTTTGGGGGAAAATTGAAAGAAATTAAAACCTAAGACCATCAAAGTAGAATTACATATTAAGTGTTTGAAATATGGATGAAAGAAATATTCAATGTGTCCAGGTTTTTAAATAGCTTCAGCGAAATTGTTGAATTTTGGATTATTGGAATTCTGAGAAAACGTATATATTATAAAGTAATACTGGGTAATTTATAGTAGGTTCAATATAAGTGACTTTTTTAAAAAGGTGCAAATCACACTTTAAAAACAATACAGAATTAAAAATCAAGAATGAGGTAAAAATAATAATAATCTTGGTTATGTGATTCACACCTAAAACAATGGGTTTATTTCTTACCTACCAACCTGTGGCAACAACCAAGAGACTACTTCCTATTGACTAGAAAAGCTTTATCAAAAATAAATGAAATTTTAAGATAAGACTAATTCCCTCAGATCCTCAGGAGGCTTTCAGAATGGTCCAGCATTAAAATAAACAACAAACAAACATATTTTTACTTTATAAGAATAAGGATGATGTTCATTATAAAATATAAATTAAAATACAAGCAAAGGGACAAGAAATAGAAGTTACCAATAGCCCACCAAACAGAAATGAATATCATTGTTTGGAGCATATTTATTCTCGATCTCTTTGTTTCCCTACCACCCTTCCAGGATTGGAATCATAGTGGTATAATGTTTAGTAAATTTATTCTTTGAATTTACAGAATTTCTATCCATATCATAACTTCCCATATCATAAAATAGTACTTTATAACTCTGCTTTCAAGGGCAATATTCTATTTGCCTATGATGATTTCAAAGATATAATAATGAAACAGGTTATTCTTGGACATGACAACCAATAATGTAGAGGATAAAATGCAGGCTGTGGAAACTGACTGCATGAACTCAAAATATGATTCAGCCTCTTGCAAGCTGAATGACCTGTACTGTGTGATCTAATATATCTGTACCTCAGTTTCCTTAACTGAAATGTAGATAAAGATATTTGTTGCCTCATGGAATTGTTGTGAGTGAGACTTGGATGAGTTAATATAATACCAGTGCCTGGAATGTAAAAGTGCTAAAATAAATAGTAGATGTTATGAAGGCAGTAATAACTGTGATACATTCTTAGTAGAATTTTCAAGTCAAAAATGCTGCTTAAGTTTTCAAATATTTGATGCCTATTGAGAAATTGCCCAGATTTACCCATTGGGATACTCAGATAGAGATATTTCTATCTATTTATCTAAGAATCTATCTATCTATCTATCTATCTATCTATCTATCTATCTATCTATCTATCATCTATCTATCTAATCTATCTAATAAAATCAGTTCTTTTTCTAGAGAGAGTCTCTTTCTAGAGAGTTGAGGGTCAAATTTGACATACAAATTGTCAAAACTTATCTCTGAAGTTGGTAAACTAATATCCCAGGCATGAAATCCAGCTAAGTTTCTAATGTACTTTTTCATGCATTACTTATAACTTGTCCATAGCTACCATAGCTTTATTATGATAAGCAACACATCCTATTTCAGTCCTTGGATAGTCATTTTTCTTCTTCACACCTGTGCTAAGTAGCACATGTTAGTGTAAGTTTATGAAGTTTATTCCAATTTGAAATGTATAATTAGCATATAGGTATTGTCTTAATTTGAATATTTAATATATTTATAAAGTAAACACTTTTATTTGGAACTACTTATTTTTTGAGATGTTTCTACTAGATGCTTGCTTCCATTTGTTACTAATATTTTCAATCTTTCTCTGCAAGACATTTTACATCTTTTTTCACACTTTGTTAGTCTACTGGTCTTGACTTTTTTCTCTTTCATTTCTTTCTCATGGGAGTTGTGTATGGTATAAATGTGTGGTTTTTTTGCATGTTTATATTTGTGTGTGTAGTCGAATCTATTAGTCTGTAAATTTATAAGCCTTTTTGATCTATAGTTGATATAAGATGAATGATTCTTTTTTAAATTTGGCATGTATAAATCATTATTGTGATTTTGAGATTCAAAACCATTAATATCTTCTGACACACTTCTTTTGACTTGTAGCCTTCTAAAGAAACCCCATAATTTCCACAGTAGCTATATAATTAACACATATCACACACCAAAAAATGACTTCCATTCTGCTAAATAATTTGCATGCATTCTTCAACTTATTCTTGTAAGGAATTAGGTGTTGTATTATTCCATGTTTCCCAAATTAGAAAATTATATATACATTTTAAGCAGTGATCCAGTTCTATAGATCTAGAAATGGCAGGGCTGGGTCTTCCTGCCTTCTTAACCGCTCTACTAGATGACCTCTTCTACACTATAGCACACTGACATATTGGAACACTCACAAAGAGGTAGTAAATGAAGCTTAAAGAGTGTACACACCAGAACTGTATTGCTGGAAGAAATCTTTGAGATTATATGCCAAAGTGCTATATTTTTTCTGTGAGTAGACTTAGGTGAGGGCCAAAGTGGTTAAATATCTTATCTAACATATCGACTAGGTAATTTCAAGAAATTAAATGAAGCTCATTTTATGTAGGGCATGTTTGTTTTATGTCTTTGTATCTGCAATTAAAGCATCAGAATCCATTCAAATCATTTGTGTATTTATCATGACAATATATAGTTTTATTCTTTATATATACATACATTTTAAGAAATTAATATTTTCTCAATTTTTTTCAGAACTCTTAATTATGGGCTCCTTTAAGATGAAAACAAACTATCAGTATCTAAAATGATGTTAGCTTTACTAAACATAAGAAAATATAAAGAAATTTAGGTTATTATTTATAGTTAGTTATGTCTATACTATATGCTGTACAAAATATATGCACTCTTTTTTTTCCCTCTGGCATTAGGTTTGAAAATAATGCAAAGATTTTCCTCAGAGAAACTCTATTCCAGATAGCTTAGTACATGCACACATACCTGCAGGTTTACCTTTCCCCCGTGGAAATTGATGCCATAGCTGTCAGCAGACCTACTGGAGGCTTGAACAATAATCACTTTTCAGAGCTGAAGGCAGAAAGAAAATTTCAGGAAGATATTCACTTGAACCATAGTTATAATTTTTGTATACATTTGGCTCTCATATTAAGTGAATATATTTATAAGTAAACCAAAACTATATGTTCTGTAGCATAGGGCAGAAAAACAATTAAATGAAAGAACTCATAAGTAGAGTGCAACATTTTTCCTGGCTAAGATGGAAAACAACCTTCACTTTCCACCACTTTCAGCTTTTCTCTAGCTACTTCTCACTCTACTTAGCATGCCATCTCAAGTTTTATTTTTGTAGTGTTCACATTGTGCAATGATAATGAGAAAGTAATGAAATGGAGAAACAAAGATTTACTTTTTTATACAAAAATACCCTTCAACTCTGAAGGAAATTATAAATCTTAATACTACAATTTAATTAATCTCTTCAAATATATTTTTAATTTGATGTCTCTTGAGTAAACATGAACTTGGGGGTAAGAATGATATGTGGAAAAAATAAGTGTCAGAATAAATAGCCTCACATTTATGATCCCCATGAATTTAATTCTCATAGGATCTATTCTTGCGTTAATGAGTATGAACAGCATTTTTTTTTCAATTTTGGAGAAAACTCAAAACATAGATTAGCCAGTTTATTTTGATACACTGTCTTCCTCATTTTTGCTTTGATCTCTTTGACTACAAACTTCACTCTTGTTTTGCTCATTCTCTTCACAACATCTCCCATCTCATCCCCATAAATCTATATGTTGGCTTGATCACTTTTTTTCTGTCATTCGCTCACTGAAACTTTACTTGTAAAAGCTGATGTTCTTTTATATGCCTGGGGAAGCGTGCATTTCAAGTATCCAGGCAAATCTATGTTAATTCTTAATTACTACCACTTATTGAATGTTTATCTCTACACTAAGCACTGTGCTATGTGTTCGAAAATTAGGAAGAATAGGCACTGTCTCTGCCTTTAGGACCCCAATCTCCCTGGTGCTTTTTAGTTACCTTTCTTAACATGTAAGAAGAATGAGAAGTCACAGGAGCTCTTCAGAGGAGACAGATATTTCTACAGAAAATTTGAGCTTTAAGGTTGTGCAAACAAAGCCAAAAGAAAAAAGAAAGAAGAAGGAGGAGAAGAAGGAGGAGGAGGAGGAGAAGAAGAGGAAGAAGAAGAAGAAGAGGAAGAGGAAGAAGAGGAAGAGGAAGAAGAGGAAGAGGAAGAAGAAGAAGGAGAAGAAGCAGCAGCAGCATACAGGAGCACCAAATACTGTGAGGGGAAGCTCTGTGCTCTATAGACATCTGTGATCCAGTGACTAGAGGTGTTTCTGACAAGAGTAGGTGCTCAAAAAGTATTATGTTGTGTTGGTTGTGCCAATAGTACTGATTCAGAATGTATTAGAACTCAGAACAAATAGAAAATATTGGCTGGGCATGGTGGCTAATGCTTGTAACCCCAACACTTTGGAAGGCTGAGGCGGGAGCATTGTTAGGCCAAGAGTTTGACACCAGCCTGGGCAAAATGGCAAGACCTCATCTCTACGAAAAACAAAAAAAGTAGCCAGGCATGGTGGTGTGTGCCTCTGGTCCCAGCTACTGGAGAGGCTAAGGCAGGCAGATTTCTTCAGCCCAGGAAATCAAGGCTGCAGCGAGCTGTGTTTGCACTACTACACTATGGCTGGGGCAACAGAGTGAGACCCTGGCTCACAGGATCAGTCAAAAAGGACATGTTTGAGGATATTTTATTTAAAATGAAGATAGAGCACATAGATAAGCTGAGATGGGCAAAAGGATATTTAATGAAGAATTTAGAGTTTATTATAAACGCAAATGAGAGTTGACTCAGGATAACCTAACTGCTTTAACCATTTTATTATTATACTTAAAGACAATAAAAACATGCATTTACCTATATTGTAAGCGTTCTAGTGTAAATTATTTTATCATATTGATTCAGCCCATAAGAAGAAGGACTCAAGCTTGTATGAAGCTAGGAGGAAATGTAAAAGTACACTGTACTAACGGAAGGCAAAAGAGTTACAGATATTTTTTAAGATGTAAATACTTTTTATTTTTATGCAAATTCTTCATCAAGAACACTTTTACTGCGAGCCAAGAGTAGGTATAGAAAAGTATCCAGAGAGTCACAGAAATTCCTTTTCTCTTCCTTGTTTTTAAATGAATGGATAAGGAGAAAAATTGAGAGGGAATTCAAGAAGTTAATATGCCAATCTGATAAATGGCATTATGCCAAAACAGCACTTTGTGTGAACAACTGAAAAAGAACCTGTAAATGCAAACAATGGGAACAGCTGAAGGCAAAGGAAGGTAGGAATTTCATTATAACCATGACATTGTTATTGGAGACGCAGTAGCCATAGCTGATTATGCCTTTGTGCAATAAGTAGATGTGGTGGTTTAATTTGGAGTAAAAGCACAAAGTCAGCCTGAGGTTAGCAGAGTGGATTTTGGGCTCCCTCCCAAGCTCTAATACTAAGAATAAATGGTGTGTGCTGACTAAGTAGGAGAGGCAGCAATGATCACGTCTTTAAATAGACAGGAAAAATATGTTTTTGAGATCACCTTCCCGTGGAGAAAACAGTTATTATGAGGGAGTGTCAATGTAAAATTACAATTCAGGATTGCTTTTATGCAAAAACTATGAAAAAGGAGAAATTTGTTTTCAAAGTCTCCAGCCTTCTCTGTACAATTCTATTTGCCCCTTGGTGCTATACACTTAAATGGAAAATAACATTTTATCACAGACAATTTGATACAGTCAATATGAGGTACCGTTAGATGCAAAGAATGACTCCAGATTGAATAAAGCAAGTACAAACTCAGCAGATATCCACATCCTACCTCGACCTTGTGCCTCATCCCATATCTCAGCTTCTTCCTATTCCATCCTTCTGAGGAGAGACCACAGTGTGAGAATGGTTTCTACTTTTTGCATAATTTTTACAAACCTGCAAATACAAATGTTTATAAAAATACTTAGGGAATATGTGCAAGTGACTATTTTTATTATTTTAGTCAAGAAAAAAAACCCTCACGTTTGAAGATCTTTCACACTGGCTAGACATCGGAGAAGAAATGAATGGCAGCATTTAACTATTGTAAGCTCTTTTTTTAAAAAAATAGATGAACTGCCCAAAAGCATTTGTTGTATATATTGGAGGGCTTATATATTTTGTATAACAAAAGTGCTTATAACTTAGCAGAAAAATCAGGAACCCGATAGAGAAGAGAAATCAAGTATGCACACTTAATTTTTTTAAAATAGAGATAAATGAAGCCTTATGGGCAATAAAAATACAACATTCAAAGTCAAGCAAAATTTTAAACATACGATTATTTTAACATTAGATTGGCAGTTATAGAAAAATCTTCAATATTCTAGATATATTATTAATTTAAAAATGATATTCATAGGAAAATATGAGCAGTTCCCACTTGAATATGAATAGATTTCAGTTATGGAAGCTCACACAGTTGTGAGTATGCATGTCGTAAATACAAATATATCCATCTATCATCTATGTATCTTCATATTGGTCTGGATGGATATACATTAAACAGTTTAAATCAAGACATTTCTGGGAAGGTGAGTGGGGATGTAAGGTGGTTAAGAAGAACTTCTCTTCAAAGTTTATTAGCAGAGTTGGACACCCGTTTAAATCAAAACTAAGTTTCTGCATGAAATTAGTTCTGACATGAGAGATGGGACCAGCTTGTTCATGGCTTGAAACAGTTCATGAAAACAAATTGTGGGCAACAATTTCTAACTCCATATTCAGTGGCACCATGTTAATAGCTCCGTGTTGGGAGACTTTACACCAAAACAATCAGCAAACAAATAAGAGGCCTACAAACCAGTTTTTTTAAATCTTTCTATCTCTGTCTTTGTATCTGTCTTTTAATCTGTAGAGATGATTGTTAAACATTTATAAGGATACCACTGGATGGGATCATTGCAATTGGCTTGGACACATCAGGATTTACCTTTCAGCAGTGAGTTATATGTGACGAGTACCATTAGTAAACTCAGAATTCTGAGCAATTTCAAATGATGGGTGAATATTAGATAGTGATAGTATCTGATATTATGATATAGAGATCAAGAATGGTGATAATTTCCATGCATTTTGGACCAGGCTAGAACATTTATATTACCATATTCAATTCTAGATAATCATTTTAAGTGTAGCACTGATAAGCTAGGGAATTCTGATGGAGTAAAACAAAGCTGCCATGTCTAGAAAGCATGGCACATAAATAACTATGCAATGTTATGGCAATGCTTAAACTGAAAGAGGCAAGTATCATGGAGGATATCATATCATTCATTGAAGGTCTATTATTTGGAAGAGTGCTCTGACTCCTTCTAGGGTGTGGGGATGGAATGTGCATATACACACTGACATGGAAGCCAAACTCTACTCTTGATAACTCAGGTATGATTAAATGCATAATTTTTATGGACTTGACTGGTTTTAGCTCATTTGAAATATTTTTTGTCTTTGTACCTACATATATAATTTAAAAACCATCATGTCTTATTACATTTTTGTACTCATAAACTCTTTAATTAAATCAGAAAAAATAAAGTATAATTTAATCTCATAAATTTTCTTCTTTATAATCCAATTCTCTTCAACTCCTATGCTTTTTGACATTAATAATTCAATATGTAAAATTAATCCTTACATTACTATAAAAACACATTAGTCTTTATACTTTCTTGTGCAACCTAGTTCTATATAGACTATGACTGAGTATTTTGTATATTAATATCAAATATCATTGAAGATTAAAGGGAGCAAACATATTTTTATGCAGTATTCCTGTGAGAACAGTGAGAGAAACAAAAATGGTTTAATATACTTGTTACCACACACAGGAAACCAATGCCACATTCAGGACCAGAAGGCTGTTCTTTACCCCTGTTTTTCATTAGCTTTTCCTTTGCATTCTTATCATAGCAGGAATAGCAAGTGCTGTGTCATTCATCCTTATTCTGTTAGGGTGTTGACATCTCACTTTTGTGACAAAGTGAGATAAATGAAAAGTAGAACCCATGAACATATTGTCATGCTTCTTAATAAAATGACAATATCATATTTTTCACTTATTATTCATATTGTGCCATACAAATTGTTCACATTTTGACTAGGCAAACATAGAGTTCCATTTTTTTGTTTTAATCACAAGTAAAAAGGCTGAATCTAAGTGATTTATGGAGAGGTGGTCAAAGCCTCCATTTCGATTAGGGAGTTTGGCATCTAAATAAGATTTCACTCGCTAATATTCTTCTTTCTCTGCTAGTATATGTAAAGAAGAAAACAACAAAACATACATTTCTTCTCCTTTTCCTTTTAAACCAACCAACAGTATTCACGTATTTGTTGATCACCAACTCAGGACCAAATTTTGGGTAGAGGACTCAGAATAAAAGAACTATAAGCCATGCTATCTGTTCACAGTGAGCAAATGTGAAAAAATCTACTCTGTATTCCTGGAAATTTTTCCTTTTTCTTTTTGAAGAGGAAAATCTGTATAGTTAAATAACAAAACACATCTATACTCTAACTCAACAAGTGTGTTAAAAAAAACTGGGGTTAAAAATGAAAAGATCTAGAATCAAGTTAAGAGTCTACAAAAGTGTGTGAGGAAACTACCTCACACAAAATTCACATCTGTACTTTCAGAATGAAGAATATAGCTATCTTTCTAATAAAGTTTGAACATCAAATAAGATACATACAATGCTAGCTTAAAAACATATATATGTGATATATAAAGTCCTGTCATGTATGTATTTTCCAAGCACATATAGACTATTTACCATGTTCTAAATATAAAGTAGTATGTGAACTTTGGTTCAATTAATAATTATTTAAGGTTTCCCAAGTACTAAGGCACCGTACCAACTCATTATCCTGTAATTTAACCCTCTGATACTCTGAACAAGCATTGGAGCACATATTCTCTTATTATAGACAAGGAAACTGTAGATCAGAGATGTAAAATTATTTGTCAAAAGCTAGTAATAGCTGAAACTAAATAATGTTAGTAGATTATCAATCCAGTACACTTTGTGTACACACACTGCCCAAGTATTTGCTCACATACATATGAGCAAATATAAAACACAACTTTTACTTTAAAAGAGCTTGAGTTCTACTTAAAGAGGAAATTTATTAAAAAAAGAAAAGTTTAAAACAAGAATCCAAGGCATTTTGCCATTTTTTTTTTCTGAAGAAGAAATAAAAGATGTAGAAGTTCTAAGGAAAAAGAGATTTCTGGGGGCTGAAGAGGTCAGAGAAAACAGTAAAAGCTGCGATCCAAAAGCTTAATAGTATTTTTAATAGCAAGATGGGGGCTAAGAAAAAACAGTTGAAGCAGAGGTAATGGTGAAAATATGGATTCCTAAGGACCGTGAGAGGAGGAAATTGTTAATAGATACGTTAGTGTAAAATATAATTACTCTTTCACGTGCTTCGTCAAGTATAACAATGGAAAAGAGATCACAAAAGTGCACTTTAAAACTACTTTCAAGTAGAAAAACTCCAGTTACAATGAATTTCCAAAGTATATACTTCATAAAATTGGAATAAAAGAAAAATATTAGTTTGGTTGAAAAATAATTGTGGTTTTGCCATTGAAAGTGATGGCAACAACCTTACAGTCATTCACTTTTCCTATTTGCTTTTACATGTGATACACACACATTTAAATATTTCAAGAGAAATTTTCTTAATAAATTCAGGATTATAATTAAAGAAAACATTTGTTGTTGGCACTGCATAATTTTCTCACTTCCAATCAGCAAGTTTGAACATTTATTCTATTACAACGATCCTCCAAATATAGGACTGCCATTCAATAATGCTATGGGCCATGCAGACTGACATGCTGTATGTAACAGCTAAATACATATCTTACATTGTATTCATTATTACAAGTCAATAACGGGAAACAACAGAGGACATAGTCATTGGGGGAAGGGTTAAAAATAATTGATTTTTATCATTATTTAAATTCTAAGCATACATTGAGATTAATAATTAGGTCAATTTCAGAATATTTACTTGTCAAATTTTCTTGAAACCTTCAATCTTAATTTCTCTCTATTTTTTTTGTCTGGAATTTGCAGCTTTAAAAATCAGAAACCCATCACTTCCTATGAATTAGGATTCATATAGATGTTTAACAGTTACACTAAAGCCTAGTTTACTCATCTGTGCAATGTGTTGAATAATATTCAACTTGTATCTCACACATTATCCTCAGGCACTGCTAATTCATGCTAATAATATGCTTCGAGATTCAAAGGTAAAAGGTGTTATGTAGAGATACATAAAAATCCTAATTTGAAAATTTTAGTTTTCTATATTCTTAACTAAACAAAAAATAACAATAAAAAATAACATAGACAAGTTTACAAGGAAAGTGTTGTCAGTCCAAATGGCCTGGATTTCTGGCCAATATATCAGAGTACTTTGATTTATATAGATAGATATATAGAGAGAGATGTATATGTATATATAACATAGCATATGCAATTATATATATGTAATATAAAATAAAATTTATTTAAGATAAAGTGAGTGAATAGTGAATATGAAATTGGGAATATTTATGTTTTTATTCACTCTGCTTTTTCTTTACTTTCATATTTCTTTTTTAAGAATTAGAGGTTCTATTCTTAGTAAAACACTGAAAAGATGCTTATCCCAAGTTTGAGAAAATGCAATCCTGTAGAGAGTTTAATGTGAATATAAAAATAGCATTAAAACGATTTTCATCATAAATGAATAAAGATGTGAGTCTTGAAATCTAGCTGTTAAAAAGACTTTGTGTTACAAATAATTCAATTATGTATATATGTTTTAAAAATGTGATTCTTAAAATAAAATTAAGATCTATTTTAGTTTTGTTAGGCTACTCTGACCACTGAAACGATACTATTTAAAATATTACTACTAGTTCTGAGACAGGGTAATATATAAGAATACATGTAGAAAAGTGATCATATTTGAAGCAAAACAAAAATGATGCTCATATTTTGAAATTTAATTTCTAAATACAGTGGTATGTTCAGTTTCATATACAGGACCAAATAATAGATGATAGAGTGATTTAAGGCATCCTTAAATGCATGAATATTTATGACCTATTCACTGTCAAACATTGCTGTTTGTGTGTACTCGAGGATTTCAATCTTGATATGAAAAAATAGTATAACTTTTATCATATTATTTTTGTTTTATTCTGCTATTTTTCATTGTTATTTAGATGTAATATGTATGTCCTATATTACATAATAATACAAGTACATAACTTATAAATAAATAATTAAACATTCATTGAGATACAAGAAGTTAATTTTTTTGCTGGTAAAGTAATAAAGTTAAGAGATTCTTACTCTAGAAGATCTCTTACGCACCACTCAGGACACAGCAAATTTAAGGGAATTCTAAAAATTTTTTTGTTGTATAGGAGTTAAACCAAATTTAATAAAAGTGATAGATGCACTACTTACCCCTATAGAGAAAAAAGAAGAGATACACATTTCATTAATTTTAATTTTAAAAATGGAATAAAAAATGTCTTAATATAGATATATGCAGAAATATCCTAGTAGCCAGGACAAAGTTAATTAAAAATATGATAGATTTCTCTGATTATTTTTCTTTCTTTTTCTAAAATAAAAGTTTGAAAAAAATAAAATTTAAATTAAAAAAATTAAAATTAGGCCAATCTCAACTTTTATAAATGACTTACTTATGATAATACTAGGCCTAATGATAAAAGAAAAGGCAGGATAGTGTGTAAGATTCCTTTATACATTTTAAAACCTTTTTTAATTTTAAAATTATGAGAAAAATGTTCTTATTCTTTATCTGTTTTGTCTTAGTCCTCTTGATAAAGTTTAAAATTCATTTTCCTGTGTCTATGTTTTTTTGAGGCAGAGCAGTATAGTTCTTTTTTTTAACTTTTATTTAAGTTCAGGGGTAGAAGTCAAGGTTTGTTACATAGGTAAACTTGTGTCATGGGGTTTCTCATACAGATTATTTGCTTACCCATGTATTAAGCCTAGTACCCATTAGTTATTTTTCCTGATCCTCATCCTCCTCCCACCTTCCACTCTCTGATAGGCCCAAGTGTCTGTCATTCCCCTCTATGTGTGCATGTGTTCTCATCATTTAGCTCCCACTTATAAGTGAGAACACGCAATAGTTGGTTTTCTGTTCCTGTGTTAGTTTGCTGAGGATGACGGCTTCCAGCTCCATCCATGTCCCTGCATTTGTAAATTGATTTGCCAAGATGCTCACACTTGAAAACAAGAACTACTTTCTAGCATGTAAACTAGAAAATCGTTCAGTTTGAGTCCTGAAAAAAGTCATAAACAGGTTTGCTAGGGTTAAATTAAATTTTTCCTGACTCATTTCCTGGTCAGATTCATTATATTTAGCTTAGTATATCTTCTGTAAATGTTACTATTTTCTTTTTTTGTATACATTTTGTGAACTGTTATTTATTAGGTAGATATTTTAAGCAAATGCCTCATATTAAGCACTAGGATTAGCCACCCTGTTTTACTTTTGGGAAAATGGCTCTGTAATCACAAAAAAAATACTGCTGACATAGTCATTGGTATGGTCTTTATTACCTGAAAATATTTAAAGGATAGACTGTCTAGAAAAGACTGGAAATTTTTGGATATATTTTATTTCATAAATATATTACATTTGGGGTAAATAAAAGACTACTCAAACTAAATTTACTTTTTCTGAAATAGAATAAAATTGCAGAAATTATTGTAGAGATAAAGCATGATTTTATATTTTAGGATGCACTTTCCGTTGAAATATGTACATTTATTCATTGACCTAACCATGACTTGAGGGCAGGAGCCTGTCTGCCAGTGGACAGTGAAAAGTAAAGTTCTATAATTGTCACTAGGATTGCATTTATTCTTCTCCTCCTTTTAAGGAAAAAAAAATTTTTTAAGTTTTGTAAAAAACCTAACAAATACCATTTCCGGATGATTTACATTCTGTAAAAATAGTGACAATTCAGTATCAAAACAGATTATGATCATGATGATAAATACATTTTGTACATTATTCTATTTTTTCCCCATGCGATAAGTATCAGAATACAAATTAACTAGCTTTTTGAGAGCTATAAAACTGTGTGGCATTAAATAGAGAGTTTAATGTCAGGGTTAGATTACTGCTCAGAGTTCACATTTTAGCCTAATTTTAGATAAGAAACTAGAATTGCCCTCCCTGCGGTATGTTCAACAGGGTTACAGTAATCACTTACACTTCTAAGATACCCTGAAAGAAACTGTCTTAAAGACGAGTCTGCAATACATCGTATAAATAGGTAGATCTTGGCTCCTAGAGTTAGCATTTACCATTTTCAGTATTGTGACAGAGTCAATGTTTTGCTGCTTAGTTCTAGCCTATCATGCTTCCTTGGCCAACTTAGCAACAACCCTTTTGAACAACAACAATCTTATTTATAGGTCTCACTTTGGTTCTTTTGAAAAACCTATTAATATAGATCCTTCCAATATATCCAAATACTACTCCTTTTTCTGGGTTCAGCAAAGTTTCTAGTTTTTCATTGTGCCATTTTTCATTAGTTTCTAGTTTTTGTTGATTGTGCCAGTTCAGTTTCATACTCAGAAACAAGAAGTACACCACCTATCCATTAGTTTAATAAAGAATTCTTTCAGCACCTACTCTGTACATTACATTGCACAAGACCAAAGGAAATATAGAATATCCTAGTAACAGATAACCTCACTGGCAACCATTTAAAAAATCTAGTTAACAGTTAAGACATAACATGAATAAACAGTTTGTAATCTAAATATGATAATATGTATGTCAAGTATCTGATCACAAATGTAATCTATATATATAAAAAATTCAAATATTTAAATAGCTGAAGGAGCTGTAAACAATATCCCATAAAAAGTTTCAACATCACTTATCCCATTTATTTTATAATTTTAGATATTCAATAAATGTTTATTAATTAGAATTTAATCCCCATCCCTGCTGCCTTAATTGTCTAGGGATTGCAGAGTACCCTATTTTCTTCCATTATGTTTCAGGAATACAGGGCAAATTACATATGCCTGGCAATTGAATATGCTGAAAACAGCTTTACTAATCAGATATGGCCACAGTCCAAACACATTCACTTGACATTTACCCTGCAGGTCTATAACTTTCAGCTTCCCCAGGTGAGTGACATTCAGGATGTAATTGGTCATTGAATTTTCTGAGCTCGTATTATTCTAAAATGTGGCTATATGAAAAGAGTAACACAGAAATAAATCTATTTTGCAAGTTCCATTTTAAATGGTATTAGATGAATATATAAATAAAAATGTTGTATTTGCAGGGCAACCTAGCCTTTCCATTTCTGTACTTAAATCTGCAAATGAGGACTGTTTGAAACTCTATAGTATCCTTCTTCCCATTAGAAATGTGCCCAAAGGCTTCCAAGTAATAGGAACATCCAATATACCTAATAAATAATAGATGTTCCTATTGACTATGGTTAATGTAGACTTAGTTCTCCTTCAGGATATGGAAAAACATTCAATTATTAATTTTTAAATGACACTCACGAAATAAACTGTCTTAGGTTTAATCAGTAACTCTTAAAAGACCTATTGTTAAAAGATTATATTATTTTCTAATATGTTTTTCTATACATGTTTCAAATAACTTGTGATACCCTCTTACCTCTACATTTGGGATCTCCCAAAGGCTAGTAGTATCTATCTCAGAGACTACATCTTCCATGTCTCTTGAAATGATTTCATCCTGTAAATTTTGGATTTTAGATATTGTAAGCATTTCGGTATAATATGTATATTTTTATATTGGGCATCTTCGCATTTTGTATTGTCTGAAAATTGAATTCCTTACTTCTTTAGAGATTTTAATATTAATAAAGTTTCTAATTTGCTCCTCTTTGTGATTCCAGTTTGAGTTGTAAGGTATCCTATATTTTAGATATTTTTGTATATTTACAAGTAAGAAGTCATTCATATTATGCTTAAATGGGACTGGAAAATCATTTATTTTGTAATTACCATACATTTAAAAGATGCTGTTAAAGGCCTTATGAAATCACAACAAATGCCACGCAATTCCCAGACTTAAGAACCTTCAGTGCATTTCCATTGCACACCCAATGCATTCGTTGTGATTTTCAATATCTTCTCTGCATTTTGTTTGCTCTGGGCTCTTTATTATTAGCTTTTTGCACCTTACCCCAGAAAAAAACAGCAATGATTCTTGTTTTTCACACTGACCTACTTTTTAGCCCTTCCTCCATTCTCCACATGCCAAAACACATTTCAGTTCTATTTCATAATAAAATTTTGCCCCTCATTCTCTTCCAGGCACTGTTCTATATTCTTTATCTGTAAGTCATTTATGTCCTCAGATAAATTGATGAAATAGTGATTATTCCCACCTTCATTTCATGGATGAAGAAACTGAGGAGCGGTGAGGTTAAGTAATGGCTGGCGGTCATCCAACTAGTTTGTGGCAGAACTAATATTTGAATTCAAACAATAATCTTCTAGGATCTATACTCTTAGCTACTATACCACTTGTAACTACCAGCTCTGAGGAATAGTCATCTTACAAAGTATCCTAAACCCTGTAGACAAAAGTGACTTTACACTAGATTATTTGTATCCTTTGGGTTTCTATGTTTGCTTTTATTATAATTGAAATTATGTTGTAATAATTAGCTTATGGGAAATAAACTAGTGAAATATTATTCATATATTTCATAACCAGGTATTAAAGCAACAATGAAAATTTGGAAGTCCCCCTTAGGACTCTTCCCACCCCTTGCTCACCCACAAATATTCACTCTTTTAGCAATTATTTTTTTTCTAAATAAGAAAACCATAGAAGCTCCTTAAATAAAAGAAGATATAGAATAAAAACAGGTGAAAGAGTGCTTAGAAAGCATTATTCAGTAAGAAGTTTCAAAACTGTATAGTTCTGTCTTTTTTTAATGAGAAAGATAATTATAGAAAAGTCACAAAATGAGGACTGAAATACTCTTTTGATGTTGATCAATATTACAGTTTTGACCATATTCACATGTAAATGTCTTCTTTGTTCATTTATCCAGTACCTTTGCTTATATTTTGTACATCTTAGGTACAAAAGGTTTAGCATCTATTTACCAAATTCTTTCTGAATTCTGGGAAATAGGATAAAGTACTTCTCCCTATTTACCCTAAATTCACTGAATGCTTATTTTTCTTTCTTCAAACTTGCATTTTTTTAAACCAAAGCTGACTAGTAGAGATTTAGATACCAGAATGTTTGCTGATTGTAGACAGAAGATTTTTTAAAAGCAACAATATGTTATTGATTATCTGGTTCAGTTAGGGCTGAGAACAATAAAAATTCAGAAAGCATTAAAGAATGGAATTTGGAAGCATGTGGCACACAGTAGTAAAACAACTAATTAAACAGTAACTCATGGTCACCTAGAATTGAAGGGCACAATTCGAGACTGAAAATCAAGTGGCCATTGATTAAAACTAATAAAAAATCGTTCATTTAAAAAATAAAAAAAAGGCACAACTGTTTGAAGAAGATAAGGAAATAAGAATTGGAGGCAGATTGGATATCTCGAATAATTACAGAGAACCAGAAAAAAAGACATGGACAAACCAAAACATCTACAATTTACTCTCAAGGTGCAGACTGAACCCCAGGAACTTTCTGTAACTCTGATGAAAGAGTTTCTTAATTCATGAAACCGTAAAGTCAAGGTAACCAAAATCTACATGCAAAATCTGAATTGGTTGCTTGCCAAGTTGCAATGTTACTAGGATTTTCAGTTTCACAAAATTTAAAAATAAAATTGAGGGTATTTAAGAATATATATAGAGAAGCTAAGAATTGAAATGAGACTCCTGGTAACTCATCTCCCAATCCGCAGAGGGGATTGCCACCTGAACCGCTGGTTATTATTCAGGAATGATTTCTTGCATTAGGTGCAGATTGTGCAATTACTTAATGTAAGTGAACTACGTGTGAGGGAAATCTAATTGTCCTTCCAGAAATCACTCTTTCTAACCTTTCTCTCCACCACTGCTCATTGCTTCTATACATACAACTAGAATCAGGACGTCTATATTCTGTTGGCAAATTAAAGTTAACAGAAAAAGTAGAAGGTTGACCTCACAAAAGTATTTCAAGACTTTTCTCTTTTATATAAGCAAATTTTAAGATAATATATGTGGGAGTGGAGTTTGGAAGTATAGACAAAGAGCAAAGAAGATAATTGTAGATTAAGGTAAATTTATAGAAATGGTTGAATTTACCTGTCATTCTATATTTAAACGTACTAGCACATTATTATTATCATGGGAAAAATACTGACAGCTATAGCTCATATTTGTTGAATATTTCTACAAGGCACTTTTTTTAATTTGTGTTCTAAAATTAGTGTTTTTACATATAGTGAAATTCACTTTTTGTGTATAGGTCACTGAACTACAACTAATGCATACAATCATGTAACCACCCCACAATCAACATATAGATCAGTTTGAACATTCACCCCTCAAATCCCTCATAATCCCCTTTGCTAATCAGTCCATCCTCTAACTTCTGGCCCATGGCAGCCACCCATCAATTGTATGATTTTGCCTTTTCTGGAATGCCACATAAGTGAAATCATGGAATAATGGGCCTTTTTAGTCTGGCTTCTTTCACTTAGCATAATCAATTATGTTTTTGCATCTACAAATATTTATTTTCTTTTTATTCCCTATAAGATCCTATTCTATGAATTATCAGATTGAAAAAAAATCACCAGTTGAAAGATATTTGAATTTGTTCCATTTTTTAGAAATTATTTAATAAGAATAAAACTACTAAGAACAGTTGCATACAGGTTTTATGAACAGAGTTTTTATTTCTCTCAGTTAAACATTTAGGAGTAGGATTTCTTTTTTTTATTATACTTTTAAGTTTCAGGGTACATGTGCACAACGTGTAGGTTAGTTACATATGTATACATGTGCCATGTTGGTGTGCTGCACGCATTAATTCATCATTTAACATTAGGTATATCTCCTAATGCTATCCCTCCCCCCTCCCCCCGCCCCACAACAGGCCCCGGTGTGTGATGTTCCCCTTCCTGTGTCCATGTGTTCTCATTGTTCAATTCCTACCTATGAGTAAGAACACGTGGTGTTTGGTTTTTTGTCCTTGCGATAGTTTGCTGAGAATGATGGTTTCCAGCTTCATCCATGTCCCTACAAAGGACATGAACTCATCCTTTTTTATGGGGGCATAGTATTCCGTGGTGTATATGTGCCACATTTTCTTAATCCAGTCTATCACTGTTGGACATTTGGGTTGGTTCCAGTCTTTGCTATTGTGAATAGTGCCACAATAAACATATGTGTGCATGTGTCTTCATAGCAGCATGATTTATAATCCTTTGGGTATATACCCAGTAATGGGATGGCTGGTTCAAATGGTATTTCTAGTTCTAGATCCCTGAGGAATCGCCACACTGACTTCCACAATGGTTGAACTAGTTTACAGTCCCACCAACAGTGTAAAAGTGTTCCTATTTCTCCACATCCTCTCCAGCACCTGTTGTTTCCTGACTTTTTAATGATTGCCATTCTAACTGGTGTGAGATGGTATCTCATTGTGGTTTTGATTTACATTTCTCTGATGACCAGTGATGATGAGCATTTTATCATGTGTCTTTTTGACTGTGTAAATGTCTTCTTTTGAGAAGAGTCTGTTCATATCCTTCACCCACTTTTTGATGGGGTTGTTTGCTTTTTCTTGTAAATTTGTTTGAGTTCATTGTAGATTCTGGATATTAGCCCTCTGTCAGATGAGTAGATTGCAAAAATTTTCTCCCATTCTGTAGGTTGCCTGTTCACTCTGATGGTAGTTTCTTTTGCTGTGCAGAAGCTCTTGAGTTTAATTAGATTCCATTTGTCCATTTTGGCTTTTGTTGCCATTGCTTTTGGTGTTTTAGACATGAAGTCCTTGCCCATGTATATGTCCTGAATGGTATTGCCTAGGTTTTCTTCTAGGGTTTGCAGATGACATGATTGTATATCTAGAAAACCCCATTGTCTCAGCCCAAAATCTTCTTAAGCTGATAGGCAACTTCAGCAGTCTCAGGATACAAAATCAATGTGCAAAAATCACAAGCATTCTTATACACCAATAACAGACAAACAGCCAAATCATGGGTGAACTCCCATTCACAATTGCTTCAAAGAGAATAAAATACCTAGGAATCCAACTTATGAGGGACGTGAAGGCCCTTTTCAAGGAGAACTACAAACCACTGCTCAATGAAATAAAAGAGGATACAAACAAATGGAAGAACATTCCATGCTCATGGGTAGGAAGAATCAATATTGTGAAAATGGCCATACTTCCCAAGGTAATTTATAGATTCAATGCCATCCCCATCAAGCTACCAATGACTTTCTTCACAGAATTGGAAAAAACTACTTTAAAGTTCATATGGAACCAAAGAAGAGTCCACATGGCCAACTCAATCCTAAGCCAAAAGAACAAAGCTGGAGACATCAGGCTACCTGACTTCAAACTATACTACAAGGCTACAGTAACCAAAACAGCATGGTACTGGAACCAAAACAGAGATATAGACCAATGGAACAGAACAGAGCCCTCAGAAATAATGCCGCATATCTACAACTATCTGATCTTTGACAAACCTGAGAAAAACAAGCAATAGGGAAACGATTCCCTATTTAATAAATGGTGCTGGGAAAACTGGCTAGCCATATGTAGAAAGCTGAAACTGGATCCCTTCCTTACACCTTATACAAAAATTAATTCAAGATGGATTAAAGACTTAAATGTTAGACCTGA
Source organism: Gorilla gorilla gorilla (assembly GCF_029281585.2). Lineage (NCBI taxonomy): Eukaryota > Metazoa > Chordata > Mammalia > Primates > Hominidae > Gorilla > Gorilla gorilla. The sequence goes on from NC_073227.2 coordinate 135,741,801, forward strand.
AACCAGGAGTAGGATTTCTAAGTAATATAGTAAATATATGCATAACTTATATTTACTTATAAAGTTTCATAACTTTATAGCTAAGAAACTGTAGAACTCTTTTCCATTTAATGCTAATTGTTGAAATAATTTGATGTAGGTATACCATTTTATTAGCATTTTTCCCCTCATTTTTTGTTTATCTGCTCCACTTCCGTATCATATTTAGATTATTTAAATATTTCTAGTACCCATTTTAATTGATCTACTCGATTCAGACCATACCCTTTGTATTTTTTGTGATCATTATATTTAAACTTCCACTGTCTCCCCAAAATGTATATTTATCCCTGCAAATAAAATATATAAACATTAAAACTGTAAAAGTCCCTTTTGCTTCTCCACATAATATTACAGTTGCCATATGCATTACATCTACATATACTGATAATTCTCCAAGACAATTTTATAATTGTTGCTTTTTACAATAACATAAATTTTAAAAAATAAGAGGAAAAAGATAATATATTGTATTTACCCAGATATTTGCCATTTATGTTGCTGTTTGTTCCTGTAGTTCCAACTTCTCTCTGATCATTCCCCTTTGGCCTAAAGAACTTATCAGATAAGTATTTTTTTCAGAACAGTTCAGCTGTTGAGAAATTATCCAAGATTTCATATTTGAGAAAATACCCACTTCATAGCTAAAGGTAAAGAATGTTTGGTTGCTGTTTCTTTTCTTCCAACTAATGAATTACTTCATTGTTTCTGATAGAAAACTGTAGTTATTCTAATAATTGTTCTTGTATATGTACTGTGTCATTTGTTTTCTTGCTGCTTTTATTATTTTTAATCTTTGACTTTTTAGTGGTTTGTTTATGGTGTGTTTGGGTGTAGTTTTACTTGAGTTTATTCTGTTTGAGGTTGTCTGAGTTTCTTAAATACGTATTTTATTTATGTTTTAAAATTTAAGAAATTTTGATTCATTACTTCGTCAAATATTTTTCTGCTTGTGATTTTTGCACCAATTTCCTTCTTCTCTCCTCCACGAAATCAAATAATAAAAATATTAATTTTTTTATATTGTCCTACAGTTTATTTCTGATAATCTGTTTTTATTTTTTGTTTTTTCAATATTTTCTGTCTTTTCTTGAGATTAGATAATTTATATTCATCTATTTTCAAGTATACTGATGCTTTTCTCTGCCATCTCCATTCTGTTATTGAGCCTAGCCAGTGAATGCATTGTTATGGATATTATATTTTTTAGTTTAACAATTTTCATTATGGTTTTTCATTTTTTTAGTAGTTAACTCTGCCGGGAACTCCTATCTTCCCATCCATTTCAAGAATATTTACATTTATCTCATGTTGAATGGTTACAATAGGCACTTTGAAGTCTTTGTGCAGGTTTGACATTTGTTTATTGCATTTTCCTTTGAGAATTGTCAAGAGCTGAGCTGGAGAGAACTGAGCTCCCAGGTATTTAGGTGGTCAGTTAAAGCAACAAGCCAAAATGAAAGTAACAGTAAAGCTTTTAGTCACTCACTGATACAGCAAAAGCAGGAGGCTGAACAGGAAAAAGCACTAGGACCTCCAGTTTTCTTTTTCTTTTTCTTTTTTTTTTTTTTTTGAGATGTAGTCTCGCTCTGTCGCCCAGGCTGGAGTGCAGTGGCGTGATCTCGGCACTCTGCAATCTCTGCCTCTCGGGTTCAAGCAATTCTCCTGCCTCAACCTCCTGAGTAGCTGGGATAACAGGCACATGCCTCCTATTTTCAGTAGGGACAGGGTTTCACCATGTTGGTCAGGATGGTCTCGAACTCCTGACCTCGTGATTCACCCACCTCGGCCTCCCAGAGTCCAGTTTTTTATTTTTCCCCACAGAATGGTATTGAGTAAGGGTCAGGTCTATCAGCATAAAAGTGGGGATTATCTCACTGCTGAGGGAGAGGCCCCTGAGGGAAGGCACCTGAGTTAGACTGCAACTCCTTTCAGGGACTGAAGTCCACCCATTGTGCACCAAGTTTTTTATGGGAGAGCAGTTTTCCCCCATAAGGCCATCTAGGTAAAGATTTTGTAATTGCCTGGATCTGGGCCTGAAAGATCAGACATAGGATTCTGGCCTGGAGCCAAACTTGTCAAGCATTTGTCTTATTTTTGTATGTGTGTGTGTGTGTGTGTTTTTTAATGTTGAGTAATTTTGATTTTTATCTGGGACATAGTTAATACTATGTTGCAAGCCTCAGATGCTATTGTAATATTCTAAAGGCTGCAAGCCTCTGAAACTATTATAATTGCCCAACGGCTGTTAATCTTTTGTTTTGTGTTTGTTTTGCAGGGTTTTCAGGTACAAAACATTTATTTCATTACATAAGTGTTAGTGGAGAGTAGTGCCCTAGAGCTTATTTGCTTTAATGGTTGACTCAAACCCTTATTCAACAATGACAAAATAGTCATGAAACTGAAGTTTCAGATATTACTTGGTATAATATAGTGGAATAAATATAATATATAAGAAAATATGGGCTTGGGAATAAACTTAATATGTATGGTCTTTTTGCCAGAACTTCCAATTTATTTGAGTATGTCCGTTCATCAGTAAAAAAGAGTTCCAGCTCAGATGGTTCTCTAGTGAATTCTAAATTTAAGGAAGATTTTATACCGATTCTTTATAATCACTTCCATAAGACAGAAGCAGAAGGAATACTTCCCAACACAATTTAATAGGACAGCATTATCTTAACACTGAAACCACACAAAATGGTTGTAAGAAAAGAAAACTACAGACCAATATCTGCCATGAAAGTAAATACAAAATTTTCAACAAAATAACAAACCAAATCCCAACATGTATAAAAATAATTATTCAACATAATCAAAAGGAATTTATTACAGGTATGTAAGGTGGGTTCAACATTCAAAAATCAATTAATGAAATTCATTACATCAACTGGCTAAAAGAAGAAAAACCACATGATTGTATTAATAGATGAAGATAAAGTATTTCATAATATCAAAAATCCATTCATAATAAAACACAACACCAGCCTTATACAACCGACTCACAGCTAGTATCATATGGAATGGGGAAAACCATTCCAAGGAGTGTCCCCTGATTTCCCCTTGCTGAGAAGACCGGGCCTAAGAAAATTATCTGCATTTAATTATCAGCTACTACCTTTTCGTTGGTTAGATGATCACAGACTTCGAAAAAGCAACATTTAGTAACTGGCGTCACGATTGTTTGGGAAACAGTCACTTGTGTAACACAAAAGTATAGGTGCTCTACAAATTACCATTAAAATGTCTAATTATTGAATAGATTCTTAGAAATTAGCCAGACAAATTGGCAGATTATTAATTCAGCCACCTTTCCTGTTTTCTGCCATGTTTGTTCATTCACATACCCAATGTTAGTATTATTTAAGGGTTTTAATGTATCATGCACCATTTTAAGCACAGGAGATACAGAAAACAAATCAGGCAAAATATTGGGCTTACAATTTAGCTAATTAAATAGATAATACAAAGAATAGACAATATTATTCCAGACAACGGTATGTGCTACATCAGAGTAAGAGGATACTGACTAAAGGAAGATAGGTGATGTTTTAGATTAAGCAGAAGGGAGAACTCTGAGCAGAGCCTGCATACTTTGCAAATTTAATGTCCGGATAGAAGCCATACAGTACCTCAAAAACATGTTATTCTCTTCATATGATGTGACCACTTTTTCTTTAGTAGAAATTAGTCATGATATCAATACAGCACTATAATTCAGGGGAACAGCATGTTCTCTACAGCAGTTGATTACAATGAAATATTTTCTGTTCTGGAGTGGCCAGTGATATTTCTCATGAAAATACATATTTCATCTGAATTTGTTTTTGCTTGTCATGCTTACTTTTTTCTGAAGAATTATTGAAGGGCTCTTTGGACTTATTAAATGCCTTTAATTATGAAATAATATTCCACCCACACTGCTTCACATTCAAGAACTTATTTCAGAGTAAATAAAGTTATTTTTCAAGAGATTTTCTGATGTTATTATACATATATCCTCTCACCCAAAAGTACCATCCTTAAAAAAATAGGAGTTGACTAAGGATTCAAACTATGCTCAGATTAGTGACCCATACATGAAGCATTTTTTCCAAAGGCAAAATACACATATCTTGTCTCTAAGATGTTAAAGTGGGATAGATCATTTGATTACTATAATTAATAATTCATTTGCAAGAGCAACATGAGTTTTTATGTTTACTGGAGGACAAAAAGAAAGAGGGTTACTACTACACAAAGTGGGAAGGAAAGAGTGAGGATGAGAACCTAGAGTGTTTCTTTTATTAACAAACACACTGTGCTAGTGTTAAGGAAATTTTAACTACATATGTTGGGCCATTTGTGTACTCTCTGTATAGTTTAAGGCCACAGGCATACCTCTAAGGGCAAGTCCCCCACAGCTGGGAGCCCATAGAAACAAAAAGGTAATGGATAACAGAGAAGAGAAAACATGTCAGTCATGCCCAATTACCACTTATAGAAGTGAAGTGGCAACTGTATCTCATACTAGCATCTCTTCACTGTTGTATTATATATAGTCACACCTGTATCATAGAGATAGATGTAACACATGTATAGATCGGTGTAATTATAAATATATTCTATATCTGTCTATATTTTATAATACATACTATATGTTTAATATATTTATATTTTATATATAAATAAATATATTTATATTTTATGTATAAATAAATATATTTATATTTTATATATAAATAAATATATTTATATTTTATATATAAATAAATATATTTATAGTTTATATATAAATAAATATATTTATAGTTTATATATAAATAAATATATTTATATTTTATATATAAATAAATATATTTATAGTTTATATATAAATAAATATATTTATAGTTTATATATAAATAAATATATTTATAGTTTATATATAAATATATATATTTATAGTTTATATATAAATAAATATATTTATAGTTTATATATAAATATATATATTTATAGTTTATATATAAATAAATATATTTATAGTTTATATATAAATATATATATTTATAGTTTATATATAAATAAATATATTTATAGTTTATATATAAATATATATATTTATATTTTATATATAAATAAATATATTTATAGTTTATATATAAATATATATATTTATATTTTATATATAAATAAATATATTTATAGTTTATATATAAATATATATATATAAATATATATATTTATATATATGTGTGTGTATGTATATATATCTTTATGCATGTTCTTTATCTTTATCTATGTTCAGATTTTTTTTCTTTCCTTTGCTTTCTTTTTGAATATAGGAAATGAGAGAAAGAATGGCCATTACCCAGAGATCTGGGGCTTGGAGATGGATGTGGAATTAATGGGCCTTGAGGTGTACTTCGTATTGATGGAGGATAATTGAATTGTTACTGGAAGCATAGTCAAGGGTAGTGAAACTATATGAATAAAGGTCTGTATTGATATTGTGAAGCCAAAGTTTGGATTACTCAGGACATTTTTTTTCTTTTTGGCTTCCTAACATATAAGCCATTTTTGGAGAGATGGGAGAATTCTTACCATGTAAATGAATAGAGTTTACCTAAAATTGGAGAAACCACAAAGACTGGATATTCACTTCCCTAGTCACCCCTTTTAACTAGGACACCCATAAATTACTTAGCCTCAGAGGCCCTTGCCTGTGACTTGTCTTCAGGATTTATGACTCAAAAAAAGCAAAAACCATGTAAAATGCACTTAGAGCTAAAAATTGTCATTAGTGAAAGTAGTGAAATCTAGTTTTCATGGGAAACAGTAGCATTCAATGTCCAATTCAGTATCCATGGTGCAAGGCACCTGGTGTTGAGGTCTAGCAGCTGGTATCTTCACTCAACTAGTTTGCTGGGTGATATGGGCAATATCTCTGGCTGACTAGCTTTCTTTTTCTCCAGCCAACTTTCTGAGCCTGTTTCTCCTCATCCTAGAGATTCAGTGAACTGTCCAAATTAAGATCAATAAGTTATTTATTGCTTAATTAAATAAGAGGTTACATTGCTTACAAATAAGCATCAAACATGACTAGTACATAAGTCGACTTTTGTTATATTTTAATCGTTGCATATGGTATATTTTATTTGAGTCATGAATACATGTTGCCCATATCATGACACTGTATTGTTTCCTTTTAATTTTAATCAATTTTTTTCTTCTTATTTGTATGGTTTTGTCATTTATCTATACAGTCTGTAATTCCTTCTCAGGTCTTTTATATTATACATTTTATTTGTCATAATATTTTTATTCTATTGCTGCCAGATGGTATTAACAGTGCTATTGAGATTTTGGATATTGAGGAAATGGACTTAACCATTTCTATGTTATTTAATCCACTAAAGGTTACTTGTGATGTTCTAATATTAGTTTCAGAAGCCAAGTAAAGTGAACTGAATTATTCTGGTATCATTAGATGTTTAACTTTTTGTACATTCCTCTGCTGTGTAATGCGTTTTTCCATTTCCTCCTTCTCAGTTTTTTGGTATCAGAATTTGGTGTATAAAAAAGCCCAATTACCAGCACACAACGCCTGGTATTTAAGGAATCTTATTAACGTAATATGGACTAAATTTACTTTTAGAGATTATGACTTCCAGAATTCAAAAACACATTTCCCTGTTATTATGTTTTATGGGGAATTATAAAATCACCCAGTTATAGCAAATCATATAAACGGGTAGAGAGGTTAGAAATTGGGAGGAATACTTACTTAGTTAACCTCACAAAGCAATCCACTTGCTAAGGCCTATAACATGGAAATATGGAAAGAGAAGCTGGGGAGATTCAATATTCCTTGATTTTAGTTTCACAAAGCAAATAGAACAATGTTGGGTGCTAGTAGGGTTTCCTTATCCTAGCTCTATTGGTCTTATCATTAGTACTAATTTTACCCGCATTCTACTTCTGTTAAATCATTCTTAAAAATAGAAACAATATTGTGACTTTTCTCTAAATAATGGGTTCTCATGGATATGAGAGCATTTAATAGAATAAATTTGGCAATAGTGACTTGAATTATACGTCAGATAAACTGAATATTCCCTGAACAAATGAAAATATGTTATTGCAGGGCGCTGTGGTTCACGCCTGTAATCCCAACACTTTGAGAGGCTGAGGTGGGTGGATCACGAGGTCAGGAGATCCAGACCATCCTGGGTAACATGGTGAAACCCCGTCTCTACTAAAAATACAAAAAATTAGCCAGGTGTGGTGGTGGGCACCTGTAGTCCCAGCTACTCGGGAGACTGAGGCAGGAGAATGACGTGAACTCGGGAGGCGGAGCTTGCAGTGAGCTGAGATCATGCCACTGCACTCCAGCCTGGGCAACAGAGCGAGACTCCATCTCAAAAAAAAAAAAAAGAAAGAAAGAAAATATGTTATCTATATTAAGACCAATAATGTTAAAACTGCACATATAAAATTCTTTGGATATTACATTAAAAGGTTTATTAATACTCACACAGCACTTCAGATAAGGATTCATTAGGCAAATGGATCTTTTATGAAAATCAGCTAGCTGTATTGCCTGCATGTGAGTTATACATTTAAGGAGACACTAAGTGTCTATTGCAAAAATCCAACAATGTACTATTAGTATTATTTGTAAAATAGTATGTTTATCTATGGCGTCTATTCTGAAAGAGAAAAACTCCCCAGAACGAAGTAAAGCCTTATTGCAGAGTTAGGAGACTGCTGGTTAGATATTTTGATTACTTATATTATTTCCTTACCAATGCTCATTTACATACTTTTTTTCTGACTGGCTTAGTTTGGGAAAACACCAAGATGTTGGTAATTGGAAGAACCAATAATACAGTGGCTTAAAAAAATGAGTTTCTTTTTTATCTGTCACTCCTGGCAGTGGCTTTGCTCAGTGTGTTCATTCAGGGACCCAGGCTGCTTCCATCCTGTTGTTCCTCCATTTCCCAGGGCAGGGGTCTGGAAACGTATGCCTGTAAATGAACAGAGTGTACATACTTTTAGTGTACATCCCAGAAGTACTGTCTTTGTTGTAGCTCTTCAAAATAGCCACAGTGATGGGAAAGTAGCCTCAGACTCCATGTCATGAGTGAGCATGGCTGCATTCCAATAAAATTTTTAACAACAGGCAGAGGGAAGGATTTAGCCTGTAGCCTGCAGTTTTCCAACTACTGTATTAGGGCACTGTTGCTATAAGCATGGTTGAAGCTGGGTCACTGCCATGTCTGCTTCCTCTGGAAGAAAAGAGAAAGAAAGTATGAAATTGACACACCAATTTCCTACCACCCAACAATGAAAATGACAGATATCACTTTTTGCTGGCATTCAAATTAAAAAAAAAAATGTCCACCATTTCTAATTATATGGAAGACTGGAAGGTATAGTTTGGCTGGACAATAGTGTACCTAGATGCAATTTGTTCTTTTTTTGTTTTGTACGGAAGGCACGAAAAATCAATTTGGGTAAAAAACAATTTCTGCCACATTGACAGATGATTGGTGAGGAAAAAAGTGGAAAATTAATATAGCAATATTCCAGTATGATTTAGCCAGGCAACAAAAGGAATAGAGAAAGGTTATCAACCTCCTAAATATATAAATGTATATAAAATAAAATTAGATTTATTAGAATTTTATATATCATGAAGTGATTCCTCATCATTACGATCTTTTAGATACTGAATAAATTAGCTGTGAGTTACAATGCTTAACAAATATTACACATATCATGAAATTAGTATTTTTAAGGTCTCAGCTCATTTTTTCTTTCAGTTTGCATGCCTAACACATTCTTTTTTTTTTTTTTTTTTTTTTTTTTGAGACGGAGTCTCGCTCCGTTGCCCAGGCTGGAGTGCAGTGGCGCTATCTCGGCTCACTGCAACCTCCACCTCTCTGGGTTCACAACATTCTCCTGCCTCAGCCTTCCGAGTAGGTGGGACTACAGGCGCCCGCCACCACACCCAGCTAATTTTTTGTATTTTTAGTAGAGACGGGGTTTCACCATGTTAGCCAGGATGGTCTCGATCTCCTGACCTCTTGATCCGTCCGCCTCAGCCTCCCAAAGTGCTGGAATTACAGGCGTGAGCTACCGCGCCTGGCCACCTAACACATTCTTAAACAGAATCTATAATTCACACCCTGCAGAAGTCTTTGTGGGTACGAGTAAAATCTTGTTCTTATGTATATTTAAAAGGGATAATTTAAGTAATCATGAGCCTGAAATTGTGTAATGACACACTTTTGTGAAAGGTCCTAACTTATCTCCCATGTTCCTTTGTATGATGTGTGTTAAGTTCTAAATTAACATGTCAGAAGTTAAGTAGTTCCTGATTTAATTACTCTCATTTCTTAATCACAGTACCTTGAGCACAACAAAACTGTTATCAATAATACCATAGGGAAATAATAAGAATTTGCAATAAACCAATTAAGCGATGAATTTTACCCATGAAAGTGATGAAGGATTTGAATTGGTAAACAAAGCTTGTAGATACATGTATACTTTTTCGTTTCACATCCTTACTCTTGCATCTGAAGTAGAAATAAGATTTTGGTCTTAACTACATTTTTGCCCTCCATTAAGATGAAAATTTTGAGAAAATAGTTAAAAATGTGACTGCCCCTACTCTAAGGAAGCGTCTTTTGAGTAGCCAATGCGGCATCATTTTATAAGCTTCTTTCTCACCTCTTTCTTTTATTTGTCTTATAAAATTTTTTCATGACTTTCTCATACATCCAGGTACTACAGTTCTAAGGCTAACCCATGTTATCATCGAAGAGAATTTGACAAATATCTTATGCAGGTTTTGTGGAGAACTCTTATCTTGGGAGGTGCCATCAAAAAGCACAGAGTGTGGTTGGGATAGGAGCATTAAGGAAGTCCTGGCTAGAGAATAGTCCTTTGCATTTTTCTGCATATTTACCAAGAAGAAACTCAGATTTTTCAGATAGTATGGAAAATACACTCTTCTGCTTAAAGTTGAAAAACAATGTAGGCAGGTGAAAACCGTCTTATTCTAGTGAACTGCATTAATGATTTTTACAAGAAACAACAGAATCTAAAGAACGGAGTGGAGGATTTTGGCAATATCTAAAATGAAACAATGGATACAAATAAGCATTACATCAATGCCTAATGAGAAACAAGAACAGTTATTTCTCTACAATTAAAAATTAGTAAATAAAAATTTACCAAAATGGGACTTATAAATTAGTCCCATTTTGGTGTTTGAAAGGAAATATTACTATGAAGACTGAAATGGAAAACACACATTCAAAAATTAAAAAAAAATACATATATGTTTATATTTTATATATACAATGTATTTTATGTTCACATGTAGGACAAAAAAAGTATGGCCTCTACGAAACAAGGCAAGGACATAATGAGTAAATAATAGGATATATCCAACCAAGGACGGAAGCAAAAAGAAAAGTATCTGGGAAAATAAATTGTTGCAGGAAACAAAAAATAAAACAAAATAATATCCACATAGAAGCAGGATAAAACAGATTAACACTGCAGAAATTTTCATCAAATGTATAAGGGATGGAGTCGGGATATATTTCCAAATGTAGAATGTAAGAGCAAATGAACAACTAAAATGAAAATGACAGATAATGGAAAACAGGAAATAATTTCATTCTATTAATTTAAGAATGTTTGACATCTTAAAGAATATCAAATAAAATACAAACAATAAATAAAAATTAATAATATGATAGAAGATGTCCTTTACCAAAATAGAAATACTTTATTTAGACCAAAACATTTCAAAATTTTCTGGGCAAAAAATAATAAAGAGATTTATATACATTTAAAGCTATAATTATGAAGACTTTTCCTAATAAACATGCAGATGAAAAAAGGGTTTAGAAATGAAGACCAAATAAATTATGCTGTCAGGTATGCAATAGAGAGAGTATGTCTAAAAGTAAACAAGCAATAACAAGAAACAGGTAAGATACAGACCTCGAAAATTAAACTCCAGAAGGCAAAGACCCAATAACTCTAAAGATTACAAGATAAAAGCAAATAACCCAAGAACGTTCTGTGGAGTCTTCTTTCACTTTAAAGGCAGCATATGTAAATTATACAGCTAAAGGCTCAGAAATATGCAATGGAAGAATTTTTCCTGATAAAATGTAACTAACTCGCAAAGAAACAAGTTTTTGTGATTGGCTTATTTTATTAGCATAATGTCCACATGATTCATCCATGTTGTAGCATGTGTCAGAATTTCCTTCCTTTTGTTTTTTAATTTTTTAAATGATACTTTAAGTTCTGGCATACATGTGCAGAATGTGCAGGTTTGTTACATAGTTATACACGTGCCATGGTTGTTTGCTGCACCCATCAACTCATGATCTACATTAGGTATTTCTCCTAATGCTATCCCTCCCCTAGACCCCCACCCCCTGACAGGTTCCAGTGTGTGATGTTCCCCTCCCAGTGTCCATGCGTTCTCACTGTTCAACTCCCACTTAGGAGTGAGAACATGTGATGTTTGATTTTCTGTTCCTGTGTTAGTTTGATGAGAATGATGGTTTTCAGCTTCATTCATATCCCTGCAAAGGACATGAACTCATCCTTTTTTTATGGCTGCATAGTATTTCCATGGTATATATGTGCCACATTTACTTTATCAAGTCTATCATTGATGGGCATTTGGGTTGGTTCCAAGTCTTTGCTATTGTGAACAGTGCCACAATAAATATAGGTGTGTATGTGTCTTTATAGTAGAAGGATTTATAATTTTCAGGGTATATACCCAGTAATGAGATTGCTGGGTCAGATGGTATTTCTGGTCCTAGATCCTTGAGGAATCGCCACATTGTCTTCCAAAATGGTTGAATTAACTTACACTCCCACCAACAGTGTGAAAGTGTTCCTATTTCTCCACAACTTCTCCAGCATCTGTTGTTTCCTGACTTTTTAATGATCGCCATTCTAACTGGTGTGAGATGGTATCTCATTGTGGTTTTGACTTGCATTTATCTAATGATCAGCGATGATGAGTTTGTTGGCTGCAAAAATGTCTTCTTTTGAGAAGTGTCTGTTCATATACTTCACCCACTTTTTGATGGGGTTGTTTGTTTTTTTCTTGTAAATTTGTTATGTACTTTGTAGATTCTGGATATTAGCCCTTTGTCAGATGGACAGATTGGAAAAATTTTCTCCCGTTCTGTAAAATGCCTGTTCACTCTGATGATAGTTTCTTTTGCTTGCACAAGCTCTTTAGTTTAATTAGATCCCATTTGTCAATTTTTGGTTTTGTTGCCATTGCTTTTGGTGTTTTAGTCATGAACTCTTTGCTCATGCCTATGTCCTGAATAGTATTGCCTAGGTTTTCTTCTAGGGTTTTTATGGTTTTAGTTCTTACGTTTTAAGTCTTTAATCCATCTTGAGTTAATTTTTGTATGAGGTTTAAGGAAGGGGTCCAGTTTCAGCTTTCTGCATATGTCTAGACAGTTTTCCCAATACCATTTATTGAATAGGGAATCCTTTCGCTATTGCTTGTTTTTATCAGGTTTGTCAAAGATCAGATGGTTGTAGATGTGTGGTATTATTTCTGAGGCATCTGTTCTGTTCCATTGGTCTATACGTCTGTTTTGGTAACAGTATCATGCTGTTTTGGTTACTGTCGTCTTGTAGTGTAGTTTGAAGTCAGGTAGCATGATGCCTCCAGCTTTGTTCTTATTGCTTAGGATTGTCTTGGCTATGCAGGCTCTTTTTTGGTTCCATATGAAATTTAAAATAGTTTTTTTTCTAATTCTGTGAAGAAAGTCACTGGTAACTTGATGGGGATAGCACTGAATCTATAAATTACTTTGGGCAGTATGGACATTTTCACAGTATTGATTCTTTCCGTCCATGAGCATGGAATTTTTTCTTTATTTGTTTGTGTCCTCTTTTATTTCCTTGAGCAGTGGTTTATTGTTCTCCTTGAAGAGTTCCTTCACATCTCTTGTAAGTTATATTCATAGGTATCTTATTCTCTTTGTGGCAATCGTGAATGGAAGATCACTCATGATTTGGCTCTCTGTCTATTCTTGGTATATAGGAATGCTTGTGATTTTTGCACATTGATTTTCTATTCTGAGACTTTGCTGAAGTTGCTTATCAACTTAAGGAGTTTTTAGGCTGAGACAATGGGGTTTTGTAAACTTACAATCATGTCATCTGCAAACAGAGACAATTTGACTTCCTCTCTTCCTATTTGAATACCCTTTATTTCTTTCTCTTGCCTGATTGCCCTGGCCAGAACTTCCAATACTATGTTGAATAGGAATGGTGAGAGAGGGCATCCTTGTCTTGTTTCAAAGGGAATGCTTCCAGATTTTGCCCATTCAGTATGACATTGGTTGTGGGTTTGTCATAAATAGCTCTCACTATTTTGAGGTATGTTCTATCAATACCTAGTTTACTGAGTGCTTTTAGCACTAAGGGGTGTTGAATTTTATCGATGCCTTTTATGCATCTATTGAGATATTCATGTGGTTTTTGTCATTGTTTCTGTTTATGTGCTGGATTATGTTTATTGATTTGTTTTATGTTGAACCAGCCTTGCATCCCAGGGATGAAGCTGAGTTTTTCATGATGGATAAGCTTTCTGATATGCTGCTGGATTCTGTTTGCCTGTATTTTATTGAGGATTTTAGCATTGATGTTCATCAGGGATATTGGCCTGAAATTTTCTTTTTTGTTGTTGTGTCTCTGCTAGGTTTTGGTAAAAGGTTGATGCTGGCCTCCTAAAATGAGTTAGGGAGGATTCTCTCTTTTTCTATTGTTTGGAATAGCTTCAGAAGGGATGGTATTAGCTCCTCTTTGTACCTCTGGTAGAACTAGGCTGTGAATCCATCTGGTCCTGGACTTGTTTTGGTTGGTAGGCTATTAATTACTGCCTCAATTTCAGAAGTTGTTATTGGTCTATTCAGGGATTTGACTTCTTGTTTATACTTGGGAGGGTGTATGTGTCCAGGAATTTATCCATTTCTTCTAGATTTTCTAGTTTATTTGTGTAGAGGTTTTTATAATATTCTCTGATGATAGTTTGTATTTCTGTGGGATCAGTAGTGATATCCCCTTTATCATTTTTTATTGAGTCTATTTGATTCTTCTCTCTTTCCTTCTTTATTAATCTGGCTAGTGGTCTATCTACTTTGTTGATCTTTTCAAAAAACCAGCTCCTGGATTCATTGATTTTTTGAAGGGTTTTTCATGTCTGTATCTCCTTCAGTTCTGCTCTGATCTTAGTTATTTCTTGTCTTCTGCTAGCTTTCAAATTTGTTTGCTCTTTCTTCTCTAGTTATTTTAATTGTGATGTTAGGGTGCCAATTTTAGATCTTTCCTGCTTTCTCTTGTGGGTATTTAGTGCTATAAATTTCCCTCTAAACACTGCTTTAGCTGTGTCCCAGAGATTCTGGTATCTCGTGTCTTTGTTCTCATTGGTTTCAAAGAACTTATTTGTTTCTCCCTTAATTTCTTTATTTACCCAGTAGTCATTCATGAGCAGGTTGTTCAGTTTCCATGTAGTTGTGTGGTTTTGAGTGAGTTTCTTAATCCTAAATTCTAATCTGATTGCACTGTGGTCTTAGAGACTGGTTGTTATTATTTTCTTTTGCATTTGCTCAGAAGTGTTTTACTTCCAATTATGTGATTGATTTTAGAGTATATGCCATGTGGCAATGAGAAAAATGTAAATTCTGTTCTTTTGAGTGGAGAATTCTGTAGATGTTTATCAGGTTCATTTGATATAGTGCTGAATTCAGGTACTGAATACCTTAGTTAATTTTCTCTCTTGATGATTTGTCTAATATTGTCAGTACGGTATTAATGTCTTTCACTACTATTTTGTGGGAGTGTCTTTCTCTGTGAAGGTCTCTAAGAACTTCTTTATAAATCTGGGTGCTCTTTCCTTGGGTGCATATATCTGTAGGATAGTTCAATTTTTTATTGAGTTAGACCCTTTATCAGTATATGATTTTTTGTCTTTTTTAAAAATATTTGTTGGTTTATAGTCTGTTTTGGTCAGAAAATTGGATTGAAAACCCTGCTTTTTTCTGTTTTCCATTTTCTTGGTATATTTTTCTCCATTTCTTTATTTCAAGCCTATGTGTGTCATTACATGTGAGAATGGTCTCTTGCAGACAGCATACCACTGGGTTTGGGTTCTTTATCCAGATTGCCACTCTATGTATCTTAAATTGATATTTAACCCATTTACATTTATGGTTAGTATTGATATATGTGGATTTAATTCTGTCATCATGATACTGCCTGGCTATTTTGCAGACCTGTTTATGTGGTTGCTTTATAGTGCCACTGGTCTATGTACTTCAGCGACTTTTTGTAGTTGCTGATAACAATCTTTCCCTTCCATATTTAGTGCTGCTTAAAGGAGTTCTTGTAAGGCAGGTCTGGTGATTACAAATTCCCTCAGCATTTGTTTGTTGGAAAATAACCTTATTTCCCCTTCGCTTATGAAGCTTCTGGGTTGATATGAAATTCTGGGTTGGAATTTTTTTTTTTCTTTAAGAATGTTGAATACTGACCCTCAATCTCTTCTGGCCTGTAGGGTTTCATCTGAAAGTTCCACTGTTAGTCTAATGGGCTTCTGTTTGTAGGTGATCTGACCTTTCTCTCTAGCTGCCTTTAACAGTATTTTTCTTTCAGTTTTATGTGGGAAAATCTGATAATTATGTGGCTTGCGGATGATATTCTTGTGAGTTATCTTACTGGGGTTCTCTGTATTTCCTGAAATTGAATGTTGGCCTAAGTTGAGGAAGTTCTCATAAATGATATCCTGAAATATGTTTTTCAGATTGGTTCCATTTTTCCCATCTCTTTCAGGGACACCAATCAGCCATAGATTTCATCTATTTACATAATCGCACATTCTTAGAGGTTTGGTTCATTTCTATTCATTCTTTCCTGCCAAATTTCAGAAAGCCAGTCTTCAAGCTCTGAGATTCTTTCCTCCACTTGGTATTTTTTGCTTTTATTACTTGTGATTGCATTATTAAATCCTCGCAGTGTGTTTTTCACCTATATCCGGTCAGTTACATTCTTCTCTGTACTGTTTGTCAGCTCATGACATTTTTTTATCATGATTTTTAGCTTCCTTGTATTGGGTTACAACATACTCCTGTAGCTCAATGAGCTTCATTGCTATCCATATTCTGAATTCTATTTATCTCATTTTAGCTATTTCAGCCTCAGCTTCGTTCCAAACACTTGCTGTAGATGTAACACAATCATATGGAAGAAAAAAAGGCACTCTGGCCTTTTGAGTTTTCAGCATTCTTGTGATGAATTTTTCTTATTTTTGTGGGCTTATCTACCTTCAATCTTTGAGGTTGCTGACCTTTGGATAGGTTTTTCTTTCCTTTATCCTATTTGATAACCTTGAGAGTTTAATTGTAGTATAGGGTAGATTCAGCCAGCCGGCTTTATTTGTGGGAGATTTTAGGGGTCCAACTCTCAGCTTCCAACTCTCTGAATGTGTGCTCTACATCTGTGGAACTTGTATTGGGCCCTGAATTGATTCTCTGGCTCCCTGATGTTTGAAGTCCACTGTGCTGGGAAGCTGAGGTATGGCAGCTGCATTCGAGTGTTAGTGAATGAAGAGGTGCCTGCTTCCCTGTGGTGTTCAGCACAGTGGCAGATACAAGGCAGCTGGGAGTGGGGAGTGGGTGCCCCTGCTGGAGACTGAGTTCTGTTGCAATGGAGGTGGTGTTGGCTTGGGGTGGGGTGCTGGCCAGTGCAGACCTGGGTGCCTTCTCTGTTTCCCAAAAGCAGGAGTGATCACTGAAGGTATGGGAGGATTCCCTGTTCTCTGCACAGCCTTAGCCCAAGGGTGGACCACTGGTGGGGGTGGGGCTTGCTGGCTCTGTGCCCACCAAAGACTCTGCCTGCAATGCCAGTTGGAGGGGGATGAAGAGCATACTGAATTCCCAAGTCCTGGAGGAGCAAGTAAAGCAAAACCTGTCTATGCAGACACTCAATGGCAAAGTGATGTGGGGAGTTGCCCTGGGCTCCAGGGAGGCTGCAGTATAGGGCTGGTGTGCAGCCATGTCGTCTCCCTTGCTGCAGCTCCCCACTGATCAGGCAAGGTCCACCAGGCATGGAAGCTGTGGTGTGGGCTCCAGGGCACCTCAGACTTCCCTGTAGGAAGGCATGGCCAGGCTGGGGCCCCAGGATTGGTAAACAGACCAAGGAGTTCTCAGGTCAGAACCACCCCATCTGATGTACAACACCACCCTGCAGAGATTAGGTCTGACGGTTCCCCTAGGGCTAACGTCTCTTATGGGAACAAGTTGAGCCTAGGGAGACACCCATCCCCAGCCATGCTCCATTGCAGGCACTCTTACACCAAACCTCCTGGGCTGCACATCAGCTGGTTTCCTGCCCTACCACTTCTCTAAGCAGCTCTCCCTGCCGCCTCAAGTGCCTGTAGTGGTTGAGTAGTCCCTTAAGGCTGGGGTTCCAGAGTCATGTGGGGAGAGCGGGTTGTTCTTTATCAGTTCAACTCACCAGTTCTCCCAGAGCTGTTACACTTCAAAAAAGAGTCCTAGTGTGCAATAGCCCATGCAGGGTTTCCAGCTTTCTCTTCCTTCAGCTCAGCTTCTTTGTCTTCCCTCTGTCCACTCTCAGCACCTTCCCTCTGAAGATTGGTTAAAAGCACACCAGTCATCTCAGTCCCTCCATGGGAGCTGTTCCACTTGTCTGCAACTAGCCAGCCATCTCCATTCATGTTATCTCTGTAATATTTCTTAAAACTGTACACAAACCAGGGAAACATGTTGTCTCAGAAAGGTTGGCCTAGGCCTGGTGACCCAAGTCACCCAGGACTAGTACAATTGGGAACATGGGCAGCATGGCTGCTATTGCTGCAGAAAAAGTCCTAGAATTTGGAGCATTCAGGAACAGGCCAATAACGTGTTGCTTCACCACTAGGAAGCCTCCAGGCATTTCTGTCCAGGGATAATCTTTTATTCATAAGATGACTAATATGGAGGCATTGGATCCTATCTCAGTTTGGAGCCCATAAGAAATTGGTTTAGGAATTATGCAGATGCACTAGCCCTTTATCTTGAGAATTTAGAGAATAGTTTCAAAAAGAATCAAATGGCCAGCGAGTGTAAAGAAGGCAAATTCACTCAACATTCATTCCTTATTTTAAAAAAGTCAATTTATTCAATATAAATGTCATAAAGTCCTAATTCGTGTTGAGCACGTAATTCTTCTGGGGCCTCTAAAAAATGCAAAGCACAAAATATACGATGGCAATGCAGAAGTGCAGAGGAAGCAGAAGAGTGAAAGTATTTGCCACAGTAAACTAAGGTAAATTTTAAAAAATATCTTCATTATATTGTTAGTGAATTGCAAGAAAACATGGACTCTATGAATTAATAGATGCAGAGTACAATGTTCAGTAAGAGATTTAAAAAGATAATGAGACATAGAGAAAAAATTAAATGTTAGAATGGGCTAGAATACATAGCAATAAATCTAAAAATACAACAAAAAAATTGAAACCTATTATTAAAAATAAATTTATGAATTAAGATCTTACAAACTCAAATTAAAGAACAAAATAGAACAATTCTCAATATGTTATGAAATATGACAAAAGGAAGAAAAAGGCCACAAATTATAGTGAAAAATGGAATATAGAAAATGAAAACTCAAGGTAATATACAGGTCACTGATGTTCATTTGTTGATGGGGCCTTTAATTATTTTTTACCAGGCCCTATGCTGTTCAATATAGATACATCAGTAAACTAAACAAGAATAGTTCTAATCTTTCAGAAACATATATTTGTGTGGCATACAGTAACAATAACAATCATTATTACTTTAATGAAATAAATATAAATTTAGAAAAGTGCTATTTTGTCAGAGTTTCTATCTAATTTGATCAGAAAATAGTTTATCATGGGTTAATAAGAAGTTGAAGAATCACTGCAAGGCCTAAAGAAAGCAACTCCAAATTGAATTTTAGGAAAGACTCTCTAATTTATACTGCAAAGCTGAGAGCCCAAGGGGAACGCTGCCTTTGTGGATTGAATAGTGGCCTCCAAAAGGAAATCTCTACATCCTGGAAATTGTGAACGCAATTTTGAGAAAAAGTGTTTGTTTATGTGGTTAATTTAAATATCTTAAAATGAGATTATCTTGAATTATCTGGATGAGCTCTAAACCCAGTGACAAGTGTCATGAGAGACACAGAAGAGAAGTTTACCTGAAGACTCAGACAGAGATTGGAGTGGTGCAGCCACAAGAAATGCTGCCAGCCACCAGAAGCTAGAAGAGACAGGGAATAGATTATCCTCTGGAATCTTTGGAGGAAGAATAGTCTTGCCTCTACTTAATTTTGGAGATCTGGCTTTCAGAACTGTGAGAAAATAAATTTCTGTTGTTTTAAGCTACCAAATTTATGGTAATTTGTTTAGGTAGCCCTAAAAAACAGATACATTGTCTTTTCTAGGATTAGGAAACCACATAGCAAACTGCCTCTACAGCTGCTGGCTCCACAGGATACCACAATGAGCATCTCCCACAATCAAGAGACCTGCTATAGCCAAGGGGCACTATCTCTGCTGCTGTCTGCAGAATCAGCCTACATTAGCTAGAAATGGATGATGATTACCAGTAAACATATCCATGGTAGTTCTATGAAAGAAGCAATCAGAAGCGGATTGAGATAGAGAGTTACAGAATGAGGCTAGAGGTATGGGCTTGAATGAAAACAACTTGCAGGATGGATGAGAAAGTATTTTCTGAGAATAAGACATTGTGTTTAAAATCTGAGAATGTGAGAAGAAATGTAAAACAATATTTTTAAACCCAAGAGAGAACTGAATCTGCAGAGCCAAAGGAATGAAAAAATACCAGGGGGAATAAAGAATAGATAATAATTTCCTATGGTTTAAATTTCTGTCCCCATAAAAACACATGTGGAAATTTAATTCCCATTGTAATCATTAAGAGGTGATTAGGTTATGAGGGCTCCGCCTTCATGGATGGAACTGGTGCCTTTATAATAGTAAAGGTTCCCTGTGGCGCTCTCTTTGCTCTGTCATCTTCTGCCATGTGATTACACAGCAAGAAGGCCCTTACTGAATTCCGGTCTTAGACTTCCCAATACCTATAACTGTGAGAAAATAAATTTCTGTTCATTATAAATTACTTGATCTGCGGTAGTCTATTGTGGCAGCACAAAATGGATGAAGATATCATTAAAAGATATACTGGTGGAGATTTTTAATTGTAGGGATTCTTTTAAGAAGATAGGGTTTCTAATGATATGTAGGCAGTAAAAATGAAGATGCATATAAAGAGTAACATGTATGGTATATTTAATGGCAAAGAAAAATATATAATCAACCAATGCATTGCTTCCTATATTGAGATAGATTTGATATCCCTCTCCAAAAAATATATATATTTTACATAAGTAAATACACATATATTATGTTTTATATATATACGTATATATATAATATTTTATATATAGTCAACAGAACACAATAGTATGTTTAGTGACATAGGCAATTTACATTCTGGTTTAAAATTTATGTATCTTCACAAATTAAAAACATTTTGCAGGCTGGCATTCTGAGTAAAACTATCATTGTGATTATAATTACAAAACAAAAACAAAGATGCTCACTTTCACCATTGTTATTGAACATAGTACTTGAAGTCCTAGCTAGAGCAATTAGACAAGATAAAGAAATAAAGGGCATCCAAATTGGAAAGGAAGAAGTCAATTTATCCTTCTTTGCAGATGTCATAATCTTATATTTAGAAAAACATCAAGACTCCACCAAAAATAAATAAATAAATAAATGCCAGAACTGACAAATTCAGTAAATGTGCGGGATACAAAATTAGCACACAAAAATCATTAACATTTCTATATTCCAACATTGAACAATCTGAAAAAGAAATAATAAAATAATCCCATTTACAACAGCTACAAATAAAATTAAGTACCTAGGAATTAACCAGAAGTGAAAGATTGCCACAATGAAAACTCTAAAGCACTGATAAAAGAAATTGAAGAAGACCCTGAAACATGGAAATGTATTTCAGATTCAATACAATCTCTATGAAAATACCAATGACATTCTTCACCTAAATAAAAAAAAATTCTAAAATTTATATGGAACCACAAAAGAACCAGATTAGTCAAAGCTATCCTGAGCAAAAGAACAAAACTGGGTGGATCACATTATCTGACTTCAAATTACGCTACAGAGCTATGGTAACCAAACAGCATAATTTTTAGTTTGCTTGTTTGTTTGTTTGCTTTTGGTGAAAAGTATTAGATTTTAAACTTCCTGCTTTGACCTTTACTAGTTTTCTGTTTGTGCTACATAATTGACATTCTGAAATTTATCTGAACCATGATCCAGGGAGTTCAGAATATTTTCTTTTTATGTTCTCATGTGTAGTATTCTACTTATCCTAACCCAACTCTCCTTGTCTTTGTGCACCTTATTTTTATATAGCAAGATTTCCATGAACTTCTTGAGACAATGCTTATGGGAGGCAATTTTTAAGCTTTATGAAGGTATTGAAGGAGAGGGTTTTGCAAAATGTTCAGAAGCTCGTTTTTGTGCATGTTAAGTTTATGATGCATTTTTGATATTCCAACGGATATATTGAGTAGATAATGGCTTATTTAATTCTAGAATGCAGAGGAAATGTTTGAATTGTAGTTAATATATGGGCGACATTTATATATTTATGTAAATTATAGCCTTATGACTGGACAAAATGACAAGGACATGTAAAGAAAAAGAAAGATAATAAATCTACTATCTAAATGGGGCATTTTGACATAAAGAATGGGGACGATAGAAGCAAGCAAAAAAATTTGTAAAGTATTAACCAGTGTGGAAAATAGAGAGAACTGTATGCACTGGAAACCAGAGTTTAAAAGGAAGCAATTATTTGTAGATTATTATTTTTAGCAATTAAAAGACCTCTTCTAGACCTGTGGAGTACAGTTGAATTCACACTCAAAAACTCTCTGTTCATTCAGAACAGCAAACGTGAAGCATAAAAAAATCAATTCTCAAACAAAATACCTATATCTTAGTAGAATAGAAACAGATAAATAAACAGAAAACAAAGACTGAAGCCATGGGCTTGCTCAATTTAGATCCCGAAACAGGCAGAGGTTGTAAAATATGTTTAAAATGTTTGTGGAAAAGAAGACAAAGTGTACTGGCACAGAACTGGGAGCCGTTAGATGACTCACTGCTTAAAGACAACGGTCTTTTGAACTCATTAGATAGAGCCTTAAAAAGGCTGTTAAACTGTCCATTGGAATCTAAAAAAGTCATGGAAAAAACAACAGTCTGGCTTCTAGGGGCCAATTGAACTTCTGTGTGAGATGGAGCCTGTCATATTTTACACTTGCAAATGCTAAAGAGAAAAAGATGAGTAGAGTAAAAATAAAGAGAGTTTTAAAAAACACAACAAGGTTTGCATTGCAAAATATCGAAACACAGAAATCAATGGTAGCCAACAAATTAAAAAATCAGAGTTATCATGTTTTCAAACAAAATTTCTAAATTATGTTCCATCAAAGATTTTATAATAAACATATGGGAGATGTTCCATTATTACAAATTTTAAAAGCATAGCATGTATTTTTTAAAAGATCATAAAATAAAAACAGGGAGAAATAAAATAATATCTGATACACGTGTAAAAAAGAGGTGATACCCGCTTTGGAAATAAAATGTATAGTCATAAAATAAAAAATGCAAGAGATAAAATGAACTCTACACTTTACACGTAAAACAACAAAATAATCAGTTAGAAGAAGCTCAGCCAGATGCATGTATATAAAAATATGAACATCCACATAAGAGGCATGAAGTTGATTAACTCAATATTCTTTTAGTGGAAGTTTCAAATGAATAAACTGTAGGAGATGGGATAACAGCAATACCTGAAAATATATTTGCAAAAAATTTTCTAGAATCAAATCAAGAAATCAGTCTCAGGTTGAGCAAGATAAAAAATAATAATATCATGCCAAACAAATTTTATTAAAACTACAGAAAGTCCAAGATAAAGAAAACAATTTAAAAGCTGTCCAAAAAGAACAGATTATATACAAATAATGAAGGAATAATGCTTCCTTCTCAGCAGCCATTGAGGTAGATAAAAGACATGGTAGTAATATCTTCAAAGGGTTGTGAAATTCTTATACACAGTCAAATTAATGTTCAAGATGGGGCAAAATAAAGATACCTTCAGACTTACTAAAGACCAACAACGATTATAAATCCCAGATTTTTATTAAAATTTATATTAAAAGGTGTTATTACTGAATACAAATTCGAACACAGAATACATAATATAGAAGAAACACAGTTACCCCATAATTTGATGAAGTTGATAAATGTAATTACCTATTGATATAATTTGCGTACATATTTTTAAAGGAATATGACTAACACAAATGATCAAGATAAAATATTAAAAGATAATGACAAAAGTAAATGGACAGTGTATCCAAATGGTATTTTAAGATTGTGAAATTTCTCAAGATGACTCAGAAGATGATTTGAAATGCTAAGTGGCACTTCAGTTAAAGTTTTCAGCATAAGGCTAAAGAAAAAATTATCTAACTAGAAAAATATTTACCAAAAATAACATCAAGAGCCAATTTTTGAAAAACTGTGGTAACAATATTGGCATAAGTGAAAAAGATTTTAAAGCAAAAAGGAATAATTAGAAATAAAAAAAGGAACGTAATACAATAATTAAAGAGAAGCCCAATAAAATGCTATAGTGATCATATATTGGTATGTTCCTGATGGTATAGTTTCAAAATATAAAAAGTGAGAAATGGGAATTTTCAGAAGTTGACAAATGGATAAACATAATAAAAAATCTGTGGTAATGGTCTAAGTAATTTAATTGATAAAACAAAGACAATGATTTAGAAATAGGAGCTTTGAATACAAACCTTAATTAACAATTTAAAAGATGCATAACGTGTGATCCCTAGTGTATACATGTATACATACATACATATATATATATATATATAACCCCTTTATATAGTGGCTATATATTATCACTTGTTAAATTGTTAATTAAATTTGATATTTGTGATGTTATGTAAAAATGCATAAAGATATATTAATACACATACAAACATACATGTATAAACATACCAATATATCCTTACAAACATATACATAATGAGCTTACATATAATATACATTGTGTATACATGGTATATGCATACAGAAAATACTGGAGATTTACATTAAATTGTGTATTGAATGAATATTGGTTCATTTTAAGAAGATTGTGACTCCCATTAAAGAAATATTTGCCAATGAATGAATATAAATGGTCAACCTTTTGTTTACAGGTTATTTTTAAGAACTACATCAGATTTATTGTTGAATTGGTCTTGAAAAAGAACTTAAAATTCTTTGCTTCTGGTATTATAAAATCACAACCGTTTCCTTTCTCATTTCTGCACAGTCTATCTCACTTTATGACACATCTTCATTCTGACCAAGCTATTCATTTATCTTTCAAATTTGTTATTCTATAAATCAATATCATTGCTGTGTGTAAGGTCCTCATTTCATTTCCAGCTCCTTACCCATCATTTGACTTCCACTATTTCTTTGAGTTCTGGATCTGCCTCCCTTACCCGAAGAAAACTCCAATGACCTAATTTGAATTAACATGCCTTTTCAAATCACCTGTTTCACTTAGTTGATTAAATGCTGTGGTTTATTAATATATGTACTTACTGAAAAATTCCAAGTGAAATTATATGGTGTTGAATTATACAGTGTTGAAAGCCTCTATGTGGTAACTACATATTACTTGTATACTTCAGACCCATGTATACATTCATATTCAGTGCAGGCACACAGAGTGGTGTTTCTTAAGGCCCAACGAACCCAAGCCAATATATTAATAAGATTCTTTTTTATTGGCAAATTCTGAAATGTAACATAGTCAATATATACCTTTCATTGAAATATAAAGGTTAAAATAATTTCTTTTCAATATTTTTGTTCTGAGTCATAATTTTAATGTGAATATACTTGTGCCTATGCTTTTCAGGAATTCTAATTCACATTAATGTGAATTCAACTCACATTAATAATTTTCTTAAACACTGGAATTAATAAGTTATTAAAAATGTTTAGCAAACATCTCAAAATACTTAGTTATCAAGACCAATAATTCTAGGGATATTCTTGGTTGAATGAGTATGGACCACTTGTGACTCAGTAAATGTATTTAGTAATCCCTAATATTATTGAGGTTTTACATCCTTAGCATATCTTATTTTCTGATAACTCAATTTCTAAGAGATGTTAAGTAACATATTTCAGTAAACCACATAACTAATAATTGATAGAGCAAGCGTGTGAATCCCAGCAATCTAGCCCAATAGATCCACTTTTAATCCCTACTCTATACTGAGCTGAAAAATTGTATGTGTTTCTGAATTGATATTATGTTTCTTTTTTATTTATATAAATTTATGGGATAGAAGCATATTTTTGTTATATGTATATATATATAGAGAGAGAGAGAGTATGTAGTGATCAAGTATTTTTCTTAATATTAAAATTGTCTTTCCAAATGGGCAAAATTATTTCAAACAAATATATGACTAACCACAATGGAAAGGTTGGCCAATGATCTCTTTATGTATTTAGCTTTAAGCACTTGAATTATGAATCTTACAATAGAAAATGACCTTGAAAATTATTTTGTCTAATACCCCTAACAAAATGATGAGGAAATTTGGGTCCCAAATAAATAACTTCCAAATTTCATCCAAATATTTTCTGAATTGTTAAAAATAGCCTGGCATTTCTTTGCTTCTTTCTAGCACTTGTAATATCTGTTTGATACACGGCTAGGGCAAAATACATATCCTGTTTTTTTTGTGTGTTCTATAAACCAAGTAAATATGCTGTCTAATCCATGTTAGATAATAGACCCATTGGAGATAAAGTAATTATAAGAAAATCAAATCATTATGAGTGCACATTTATTTTCTATTATCTTTTTATAATAAACTTTAACTAGAACTTTACCTGGACATATTCATTTGCCTTCTACTTAGGTTGAAGTGAACATTACATGTTTGGATTAATGCCTACTTAATATGAAAGTTCAAAATATTTGTGAGTATGAGATTATATTTTACAAATATCAAATTTTCCTAAGTACATAATTTACAATATAAATCTGATTAGCTATTGACATGGGTTTCTCTTGCAAGATAATTCTCCTGACTTTTGAGAAGATTCTAATATTCCTGGAATTAAGTCCCCCAATACCCTTGGCTGCTTCATATAAATGACGGTTGAACCAGCAGACAATAGCAAATAGAGGGTTTAATTCTATAATACATATAGAATTATATATATGTAAGAATTTTATATAATAAAAGTCTAATATATATTAGAATTATACATAATAAAAAATATAATTAAACCAACTATATTTTTGTTAAATTTAGCATTAAATATGGTTTAACTACATGTTCATCACTAAATTAAAAATGAAGTTTTAAAACAAGTAAAGAAATGTAGATAGAAAACAAACTTGGGAAGCAAATTGCTCCTGTATCATTATTCTGTACATTGCCCTGTGGCTGGGATTTCCACCGTAAAGCATTTTCTCCAAAATATAATTTCCATTAAATATTCTTATCAATATTTCTATCAGATTAAAATACCCATTTAAGCCTTACATTATCAATTTGACAAAACAAGTAGATCAACAGAGTTAATAGAATTTTATAAACATGTATCTTAGTCCAGAAAATGACACTGTTGTATTTGAAAATATGAGAAAAGACAAAGCTCAATCACCAACTGATGGCAGTGGCAGCCCATCTGGAGTGGCCACTGCCAAGTCACTGGCTGCAGCAGGGGAGATGTGGCTGGGGCTGCTCACTGCACAGAGCTGGTGGGAGCTGGGAATAGGTGGGAAACCCATGCGCTTCTGTGTTGGAGGGCCTGGAGTCTCACCCTCCCAGGCATAGCTGCAGCTGCCCAGCCACTACTGTGGACCCCAGAATTCCTGCACTCTTAGGGGCCCAGGAAGCCCCACTTCCTCTACAGGCTCAGAAGAGCCTGCTCCAGCCATCTGGCCTCTCCTTGCTCTAGGACCCTGCTCTGATTTTGAAGTGACCAGCAGGGTGTACCTGCACTCAGGGCAGCACTGACACACCAGCCTCCTGCTGCCTTGTCCCCCTCCAGACTTTGGGCACCAACGAGCATGGAAGGGAGGCCAACAGGGGGCTAAGGGCAGATTGGTGTGGGCCTGCAGTTGCCCCTTGGCATGAACAGCCTGGGGGCCATGGGAGCCATGGGTGGCAGGTTGATGGCAGCAGGAGGCTGACAGGCTCCTGGGCAGAAAGAGGTGGGTCCCTTGTGAAGCCCCACCTTCAAGTCAGGGATGGCCTGAAGCAGGAGCCAAGTTGCCAGTTCCCTGAATGGAATAAGAACTTATGGTGCTTTTTCTGGTCCACCCATGGCCTACCATGGACCAATCAGCATGCACTTCCTCCCCTCTGAAGCTCATAAAAACCCCAGGCACAGCCAGACTTTGTCAGATGGCAGGATGACCTGCCTGTGAGTAGGAACTACACACTCCAGGTCTCCTCTTCACTGAGAGCTACACTCATCAGGAAAACCTGCCCGCAGAAAGGAGCTACCTATTTTGGGTCTCCTGAGAGCTGCACTGTTGCTCAATAAAGCACCTCTTCTCCTTGCTCACCCTCCAGTTGTCCAGGTACCTCACTCTTCCTGGACATGGGATGAGACCTGCCAAATGGTGGAAGTGAAAGAGCTGTAACACAAACAGGGCTGAAACACCCCCCCCCACTAGCCATGTTGCTGGTGAAGAGAAGGAGAGAAGAGCTGTGACTCTTCGAAGATCCCAGACCCGGGAGCTTCCTGAGCCAGGGCTGTGACACACTCTTTGGGGTACTGCAGTTTCTGGCATCTCCAAGCTTCCAGGTGCCACTGCATTCCCTAGTGCCCTCAGTGGAACCCACTTGCAATATGCCTAGTCTGGCTGCAGCCTCGCGGAGGGCCAGTGCCTTTGCCAGTGCCTGGAGCTGCCTGCCTCTCCACAGCTGGCATGCTGTGCTGTGTGAAGTGGCTGGACCCTAGGTTCACTCGCTCATGCACCCCACACTGCTGCACACCTGGCTCACCCATGGCAGGTGTCAGATCCAGGCTGATAGCGCAAGCTGAGCACAGTTTGCCAGGCCAAGTGGGTGGAATGAGCCCAGTGGGCCTGAGTAAAACTTGGGCAAAGGTGCCACTGGCCAAAGAGGTTACCTGCTGGTGAAGTGACACCCCCAGGATCCCGACACAAGTAAAGTTTTATTTGTTAGGATGTGATAAAAGATGAGGCAAAGAAAGTAAAAACTTAGTAAATTATGAAAACTTTGCAATGTCTTCCACATTAGGATAGCAAGATGACTTTCAGTATCTATTTAAATATTTTACTGTGTGTAACACAGCCTGAAGTGTACTGTGCCTTTTAGAGTTGATTCAGGATTCTGGACAGCCATCCTTCAAAGCCAGTATTCTCTATGCTACTTTCTCATCTACCATAAGAAATCCAGAGAACACACTCTAGTCTTAAAAGAGGCAGAACATGCCATTAATGAAAAGAACACTGATTCCATAAAGTTTCATTCATGTTTTAATTTTGACATATCTTGTCCTTAAAGTTCAAGCTGCTCTTTCTTTCAGGTTGCTTTGATGATGCTTCATGATTTAATTCTACATGACATTGTGTTTAAAGTGCTTAGCTCGGTGTCTGACCAACAGTTCAATAAATGCTTAACAATACTTTTTCTTAATTGTAGTATCATCATTTTATTTAATGTGTTTCCATGGACTTAACATTCAAAACTATTGTTAATTTTAAAATATATTTATTTATTTAAAGCCATTCCATTATACTATATATTTTATAAGTTCATAGTGGTCCAAAATATAATTTAATTAATACTTAACATTATATTTTCATCTTTTTAAAAATTGCTTACAAAATAATCATGATAGGTATTATAGGAGTTTTGATAAACAATAATTTATCTTCTGATTTCAGAGTCACAGTGGTCAAACATCTCAGGACAAAAATTATCTAATCCAGAAAAGAATTATGTTGGCAACTATGCTTGCCTAATTAACTATAGCATTGCCACACAAAACATACTAAATAGAGGAAAATATATTGTATAACTTCATGTGACAATGAACATAGATCTTAATGTGTTTATGAATATGTATATTTACACTAGTTATTGCTTTTATATTTCTCTTAGACACACCCACCTATCATCCCATGGAAATATTGTTTGAATATTATTGAAAAATAAAAGTTGCATATACATGTGATTAAAAAGTTAAAACAATATAATCCTTAGCATAAAGTTATCCTCTTTTAAATGGCTCCTGCATCTACTTCTGGAAAGATAAACCACATCTTCCTATTACCTGTTTGTTTGTTTCTAATTTTCTCCTCTTAAATTTTCTTTGTAGTATAAAATACATATATTTTTTCTGTATTTTAGCTTTTAATAGTAACCATAAATCTTAAGAATATTCCATATCAGCACATGCAGATATAACTCATTAGTCACACTGCTGTAAATGATCAATTACTCAGTTTATTTATCAACATTTTAGATATAAACTGATTGTTGTTATTTCAAGTTAAGCTAAATCATAATACATCTTGGATAACTTTTATGAGTACATTCATGAAAGGTAATGTCTTCATAACAGAGTTGCTGTGTCAACCGTTACATGTATTAAAATTTTATGTTTTAGTAGATAATACCAAATTGCTTTCCAGAAAGTTTGTACCATGTTATACTTACAACTAATTGTATTTTACCATACCAATTTTCCCATATTTAAGTATAATATAAATATTTTAATTTAAATTATAGTTTACCAAATGAAAGCAGTAGTACTGTGCTTGGAGACCAAAGGGCTCATACAACTAATCTGTATGCTTGTGAATCATATCTGCCACAATAAAATATATTCTCACAGGAAAGCCTTTTTTCTTTCCTGTGCAATAAGCTATTACTCTGGTATCTCCTGTTATTTGTGAGGGTAGAATAAGAACTAAGGCTTATGAATCTGACAAAGCTTTGGTTAAAATCTATATTGATACAAAGCTCATTCACTTTGCATTTGCTTAAAAATACTCTAACTTCATTTGGGTGGGTTACCTGCATAAGGTTCACTTGAATTCTACTTGTCATCCACCCCCACTGTTTTCCCAGAATTGCTTCTATCAAGAATATTGGAAAATATCTAGAAGCCTGAAGCTTTCCCAAGGCTGCTTTATACTTGAATGCAAGGTAGTGATTGATATGAGACACTATCATTCGCAGAAACTCTGCAAAATAAAGATTAGTTTCTCCATCAAAATCAGTGTAACTTTCACCATGGGAGTGCTCAGGCAAGTTTCAATAACTTCACATTTTTCCTCAGATTTTATTAGGAGCAACTGAGTTATGCAACTATTGGAATGTTGTTGCACTGACCCACCCCTGCCCAAGTTCACTTTCTGTAACTTAAAAATGTCATAAACAGCAAAAGACAAAACAAAACAAGATAATTTTTTTGAATTTTATATTGCAGCTATAAGCTAGACTGTTCATATATAGATATAAAAATGTTAAAAGTCCCAGTGTTTTGGAGTGAAATGACATGAGCACCTGTTTTCAGAAATAACTTTTTAATTATATGACATATTTCCCATTGATTAACTTAAAATGTGAGTAATGAGTTCTAAATTAGATATTGGTATCCTTCAGGCTAGTAGTTTTTCTAAGCATAAAATTCTATTGATCCTGTGTCTGGCTTATTGTACATGAGAATAGAGTGCAATCCATTATCAGGGAAGGCAAAGCCATTAGACTCCTCATGCATTCAATTAGGCTATTACTTTATCAATCTTAATTGATACTGCTAATAGTATCATATATAATTGCTCTACATAGAAGAGAATGTGCTTGTTAATGAGTCTTGGCTAATTCAAAGAATGACATTTAAATACTGCTAGTAAAACTGTACATAGGTCCAAAATCAATATGTGACCTCTCCTTAGTCTTACAGCAGGTGGTGGAAAACAGTAATTTAAATTGGTTGATGATAATTTAAAATGAATTCCAGTGTATTTCAGTATGTTTTCAGGTCAATAAGAAGTTTTGTTTTGTTTTGTTTTTCTTTTTCTTTGCAGGAATTATACAGAAATATAAATTTGAGATATATATCAATGACCAAATAGTCCTAAAATTGAGATCACTGTTTTATATAAACCTCTGTGCTTCTGTTACAAGAAATAGGCTCAAAGAAAATTTCAGATCTTAACAAATGTAAACAAGTCAAAACAACTAGAAATATTAATACTCTCCAACCTCTTTGAACTTAAAAAATCTACTGTGTGCAGTAAAAAACTGGGTAGAAATATGAAGACTAGAGACTATGTTTTAAATATATGACATCTAAAAATATTGGTCTTCAGTTAATACAAGTTGCCTCATAAGTGTAAATTAAGCATTTTTTCTAGCCTTTTAACTCTTTTCATCAATAAAATGCTATTTAACCCAGCTTTATAAAATACAATAGTTTCTTTCAAAGAAATAAGTTATGCAATGCAAAAATATCTCAGTGGCACACCGACGCAGAATGTAGTTTTGAAGTCCATTGTTCTGATACTAAGGGTGAAGTATGCTCTGAATCTGGAGAAGAGAACTCCCCAATTCTCTGCAGTAGTAACTGTACACGGGGAGGATGGGTCCTGGGGAGAGAACAAAGGGTCATAGGATATTTTTGTTTGAAAGATATACTCTCCTACTCCTTAGAATTGCCTGGTAAAATGTTTATTAAATTTTGTTTTATTAAGTCATAGCACTGTTGTAGCTGAAAACAAATTCAGCTGTAAAGAAATTTAGGTCTTAGAAAGATCATTTGATTTGTCCAAGGCCTTATCTACCAGTTATTCCTTAAAATAGAATTAGATTCAGTATTCTTGAGAACATACTTTAATTTTTGGTGGGGTACTTAGATCACTGAACCATGAACTCAATTTAGAAAAAATTTGCATAATATTGTGCTTTTTCAGTCAATTTAAGTAACGCATTTGACATGTTTTCAATCTGGAGAGAGCATATTTACAGTCACTTTGCAAAAGCAGTTTTAAAAATGCTTCATTTCTGACACTAAGTGCCCTCGCTTCAGACCTTTATACATTTTATCAAGTATTTCTACTAGTTCTTCCCAATGGAAACCACGAACAGCCTACAGCATTTTTACTGACTTTCACTGTCTGAACAGTTATTTTGCTACTAGACTGGAAAATGAGTGAAGAAAAAATTGGCAAAAAAGGGCATATCTCTATTTTCCAGCTCAGTAAGATTCTCTAAATGTTACATAAATTCTAAATGGTACAGCATATAATATTTGAAGAGTGCTGTGGACTTGAACACTAGATATGTCTGTTTCTTTTTACAGATAAAAAAAATTGAAAACCTAGAGGACATTTCAAACTTTATTGCAAAATCACAAATATGTAATTATCCTACAGCTATTCTTTGTTTTGTTCAGAACAGATTGATAATTGAACAACACATGCTCATTATGAGAAAATCTCAGTTTTTTCCTTATGGGTAATCACCTCTATTTCTGTGCCTTATTTCTGTTTCTCTGAACATGGTTTTGACTGGAATTTAGTTGTTTATTTTTGGGGAAGGAGACAAAATATCTATACCATGTACAAGATATAGTGTGGACTGATGTTTTAATTATTTTTCCTTTTATCACAGAACTATTACAGGCAGTTTTAAATATCTAAACACTCCAGTGTATGTGCTGAGATCAGCTACTGAAGTGCTTATCAGAAGTGTATTTACAGTTAACTTAGGCTACACAAAACCAGGAAAGTTTCAGAAGGTAATATTTGCTTAAAAATGCTCTAACTTCATTTGGGTGGGTTACCTGCATAAGGTTCACTTGAATTCTATTTGTTATCCACCCTCACTGTTTTCCCAGAATTGCTTTTATCAAGAATACTGGAAAATATCTAGAAGCCTGAAGCTTTCCCAAGGCTGCTTTATACTTGAATGCAAGGTAGTGATTGATATGAGACGCTATGATTTGCAGAAACTCTGCAAAATAAAGATTAGTTTCTCCATCAAAATCAGCGTAACCAGTATAGATGCCAGGTTAAAATACACCAGAAAAAGAACTCATTCATACAGGTGGGTAAGCATAGCTCTAGAGAAAGAAAAGTATGATGTCTTAACATATTGCTTTTGGATCTTCCTGCATTCTTTTAAGTGCTTGCTCAGTCCCTTCAATATAAACCACATCTGTCTCATATTTGGTAGAAATGTTCCTAAAATTTTAATAAAAATATTTTACATTAACTACATCACTTTTATACCCTCCTGACATTCTCAATTAAGTCTCCAGATATATAATAAAAGCACCAAAAATAAATAATACATAAAAAACTAAATTTAAATAGTTCAAGTTTGAAAGAAATAATTTATGATTTTATGTATAGATGTATTGATAAAAGCATATTTGGAAAATCTAGGTGACCTTGGGTTAGGCAATGACTTCTTGATACAATACCAAAACATAATTCGTGAAAGAAAAAAATTGATAGATTGAAATTCATTGAAATTGAAAACTTCTGCACTGCAAAAAGTGTCAACAATAATAAAACAAGTCATAAATTGGGAAATAGCATTTGCAAAACATATATCCGATAAAGGACTGGTATCCAAACCTTACAAAGAACTCTCAAAACTCAACAGTAAGAAACCAAGCAACATATTTTCAAAAACGTGGGTAAAATGTCTGAACAGTTTACCAAAGAAGACATATAGATGGCAAAAATGCTCAATATCATATGCCATTAGGATATTACAAATTAAAACCACAATTAGATACCACTACACACTTATCAAAATGATCAGAATTCAAAACAGACAACACCAAATTCTGGTGAGAATGTGAAGCAACAGGCAATCACATTTGTTGCTAGTGGGAATGCAAAATGCTATAGCCTTTTTGAAAGACAGTTTGGTGGTTTCTTATAAAACTATACATTCTCTTACCCTTTGATCCAGCAATTGTTCTCCTCGTTATTTACCTAAATGAGTTGAAAACCTTTGTCCACATAAAAATGTGACCACTCCCATGTTTATAGCAGTCTTATTTGTAGTTGTTGAAAAATGGGG
This sequence comes from Gorilla gorilla gorilla, assembly GCF_029281585.2. Taxonomy (NCBI): domain Eukaryota; kingdom Metazoa; phylum Chordata; class Mammalia; order Primates; family Hominidae; genus Gorilla; species Gorilla gorilla. Next base: position 135,776,181 of record NC_073227.2, read on the forward strand.
GGAAAAAAACAAGATATCCTTCAACAGGTTAATAGATAAGCAAATTGATTTATCTGTACAATAGAATATCATTCAGTGATAAAAAGAAAAGAATGAGTTATCAAACCGTGAAAACATATGGAAAAAACCTTAAATGCATATTGTTAAGTGAAAGAAGCCTATCTGAAAAGAGTGCATACAATGTAATTCCAACTATTTGACATCTGGAAAGGGGAAAACCATGAAACAGAGAAAAGATAAGTGGTTGCCGTGGGTTCTGCCAGGGGAAGGAGGAATTCATAGGTTGAGCCCAGAGGATTTTTAGGGCAGTGAAACTGCCTGTGTGATATGGCAATGGTGGATATGTGTCATTGTATGTTGTGCATTTTTCAAAATCTGTAGAATGTACAACACAAAGAGTGAAACTTAAACTACAGATTTTAAATAGTAATGTATCAATATTATCTCATCAGTTATAACAAATGTACTGCACTAATGCAGGAAGTTAACAGAGGAAACATAGGGCAAGAAGGTATAATGAGGTATGTAGGAACTCTCGGAACTATCTGCTCAGTTTTTGTGTTAATTTAAAACTGCCATCAAAAATAATGTCTATACAAAAATGTGTATTTGAGTCACAATTGAAATACCTATTAATTATGTGATCTGTTGCATTATAATTTAATCCTTTAAGTTTTGTGTTTTTAGTTCATAGCTTTCAGAATAAAAAAAGTAAAATTTACACATTGTTTTTACTAAAATTAAAATTCATTTAAAATTTATGATGCTGTGTCTAATATATACTAAGTGCCCAACAAATGGTAGCTAGTTTTATTATTATGAATAATTTTCTTACTCAATCGACTTATTTTTAATACCATAAAAATAAATTCTGTCTTAGGGTTGATTATGTTGCAACCACATATGCATTTCAAAAATTAGGAAAAACTGTACTAATACACTCTCCATCCTCTGTTGTTTTCCTGTTGCAAGCAAAATAATCCCTAAATTAATGAGGAATATTCTTGCCAGGCAGAGATAGATAGATGATAGATAGATAGATAGATAGATAGATAGATAGATAGATAGATAGATAATAGACAGATAGACAGACAGATAGATAGATAGATAGATAGATAGATAGATAGATAGACAGATAGGCAGACAGAACTAATACTGCTGTTGATAGCTAGCTAGACAGGGGAGAGTGAATCTGCCCCTTATCTGATTATAGGCTGACAAGTTGCTTTCCACCTACCTTTTTTTTTGTATCTTGTTCTCTGTCTTACTTCTATTGATGGAAGATTGTGGGACTATACCTGTACCTACTCTTTTTTATGGGTTTGATCCATGTTCTGAAGCAGGATGCTCTAATTGGCCCTTTCTTGCCTGGACCCAAGGTATTTGAGCACCAAGTATGAAATTTGAAATTAAAGAAAATTCTAAAGTCTAATCTATCTGCTCAAATAACTTTATCTTAACCAAATATTTGTCTCATTTCAATGTCATACTCTAAAAAACATATTTCTGTGATGAAAGAAAATTTGTATGTTAAGTATTATTAAATTTCTTAAACAGGGAATGTGTACTATGATTTGATTTCAGCCTATTTTACGCTGATTTCTGTGTAACTCTTGATGACAATAATTTCTAGGAAGTGGGGTGCAAATCTTTTTTTTCTCAAAAGTGCAAATCTTAAATATCACCACAACTTCTCATGGGTGTGATGAGGTAAATGATATATACTCAAGTTAAATTTTAACTTTCTCCTTACTTTAAAATAAAAACAAAAGAAAATTTAAAAAATATATACACATGTGTAGGTATATGTCATATATATGTGTGTGCATATATATATATATGGCATTCATGGAATATACTACAGTATTCCCCCCTTATCCATGGTTTCACTTTCCAAAATTTCAGTTACCCAGCATCAATTGCAGTCTGAAACTGCTAAATAGAAAATTCCAAAATTAAACATTCATAAGTTTTAAATTGCACCATTATGAGTAGCGTGATGAAATCTCATGCTGTTTCATTCCATTCCACGCAAGACATGAATCCTCCCTTTGTCTACTGTATCCATACTATACACGCCACCCTCTTATTAGTCACTTAGTAGCTGTCTAGGTTATCAGATCTACTGTTGTGTTCTCACAGTGCTGGTGTTCAATTAACCCTTATTTTACTTAATAATGACTCCAAAGTGTAACAATGTTGATGCTGACATATTGTTATAATTGTTCTGTTATTATTATTGTTATTAATCACTTGCTGTGCCTAATGTATAAATTAAACTTTATCATAGGTATGTGTGTATAGGAACAAACACAGAATATATAGAGTTCAGTACTATTCATGGTTTCAGGCATCCCCTGGGTGTCTTGGAACATATTCCCCAGGGACAAAGAAGGAGTACGGTATCATCTGCCCTACTAAGGATTCTGCACATAATGAAAGAAGAAATCTTACATCTTACGAGTTAGTTAGAGAAAAATAATAACTTTTCAAAGGTAGAGTCAAGGTGAGAAATTATATTATTTGACATCTTATTGAATCCTGAAAGAACTATATGATTCGTTTTTCCTAAAACAAAATCATTGATATGTCCCTCTGGTATGGACTGAATGTTTGTGTCACTGTAACACTCACTGTGAAGGTATCTGGGGAACAGGTCTTTGGAAGGTAATTAGGGTTAGATGAGGTCATAAAGATGGGCTCCTCGTGATTAGATTAGTGTTCTTAAAAGAGGAGACACAGGAGGGCTTAGTCTCTCTCCCTCTGCAAACATAAGAGCATACAGAGGGAGCATACAGTGAGATCATAAGAACATACATGAGAAGACCATCTACAAGCCAAGAGAAGATGCCTCAGAATAAAACCCAATTCACTAGAACCTTCCAAGGCCCTAGAGCTGTGAAAAATACATTTCTGTTGTTTAAGGCACTCAGCCTTTGATATTTTGTTTTGGCAGCCCAAGCAGACTAACACAGCCTCCCATTACCTGACACATTTTATTAATAAAGTTATCTCTATAACACTTACAATTCACTCTCTAACAGCACATTATATGTGATATCAGCACATCTAGAAGGTAATCTTCTAGGGATTTGTCTCATTTATCCCTATATATCTAGTAATTAGAACACTGGCTATTGTGGGTACCAAATAAACAGTTTTGAAATAAATCAGTAAAAAATCAAGAGGCTAAAGCCATCTTCTGCAGAATTCAATTATTGGCTTAACTTTCTGTGAACATTTCTTGTTCTGTCATTAAAATATATTCTAAGAATACATTTACCAGTGAAAAATCTTAAGATTCTTTAACAAGCATGTCTATACCTCCTTGCTTCAATATAATGATGAAGAAGACAGGGGCAGAGAAAGAGAGAGGGAGAATACTGTGTTATTAAAGATTGAATAATACCTTATAAGACTACTAAATGGAACCTTTGTGAACCCTCAATCAATGTAAGAACTAAAACATAGCTAACAATCTTGAAGTTCACCGTATGCTCCTTCATGATCCTATATCCCATTTTGCTGGCTATTCTTCATATGACTAAGCTCACATTCATATTTTCATTACCCTGTCTCTCAGTTCTCTATTCCAATATATTTATTTACTTCTACCTTCCAATTAATGATTCTGTTTTTGCTTGCTGATTTTAACTTCATCATCATCTTCTTCTTCATTTTTTTTTTTTTGTTTTTTTTTTGGATGGAATCTTACTCTGTCGTCCAGGCTGGAATGCAGTGGCATGATCTCGGCTCACTGCCACCTCCCTCTCCTAGGCTCAAGTGATTCTTCTGCCTCAGCCTCCGAAGTAGCTGGGATTACAGGCTCCCGCCACCACACCCGGCTAATTTTTGTATTTTCAGTAGAGACGGGGTTTCATCGTGTTGGTCAGGCTGGTCTCAAACTCCTGACCTCAGGTGATCTGCCCGCCTCGGCCTCCCAAAGTGCTGACATTACAGGCATGAGCCACTACACTCAGCCTTTATCTTCATTTTTAAATGTGTCAGGCTTAGATGTTTTATATTCTTATAATATAATTCTTTATGTATTACTTATGTAATCTAAAGCTACAGTTTCTGCTGAAGCTCATTATAAGACATACTCTTTCATGGTTGATTATTCTCTTTTTACTGGTCCAACATATTAGATTGTACCCAATTTGTGACAACACTAAGAGACTAAATTAGAAATTCTTTCTCCCAAGAATTGAGATTTGCTTTTGTCCAGGAGTCAATGGGCACTGACGCAACCATGTGGCATGCTGTGGGGGCCCTAGTTTAATATGGGCATCTGAGTACTGGCTCCTACATGTTGTTGCTGACCACAGGCTTAGTCTCTTAATCCCAAAGCAAGTATCTTTAGCTTCAACACTAGTTTTGTGTTTGCTTATTGCTCATAATTCAGGTCTTTGCCTTTTGTTTGATTTGTTTATGTTTATTGCAAACCCAGCAATGTTTTAAACATTAGAAATAGAATGGTTTTTTAACCTTTTTTATCTTGTTAAAGTTAACTCTCATTTTTCTGCATTGCAGAGCTCTAACTTCTGTGCATATCTAGTTAGGCCCACATTCTTGAAAATGTGTGCCCCGGATCCAGGAAAGAATGTGGGACTGTGTATATATGCACACTCACACACATACATCTTGCAAAACTTCATTTATCTCTTCCAGGAATTTCCTGAAGCCCTACTCTAAGGGAACCCTTGGCTACCTTTTTGTGACAATCAAAAGACTTTCTCTTACTATCTTCTGAGAATATTTTCCCTCAAAAATATTCCTTCTTGGCAATAGATCATTATCAATGGCCCTTTCTCAGTTGTGCTGCTATTAGCAATCACAGACTGTGGTAATAACAGAGGCACAGGCATCAAACTTGCTTCCCTGGAGCTGGGAGATTGGAATGCATTTGCTCCCCCTCCTCTAGTCCACCTTTTCCTTCGGCCCACAGGACTAACTGTGCAAGGCTTTATCTAAAGAAAATAAATTAATTCTCTGTAGGAACGATAGTTTAATATCTAAGTATCTTAGAATTTCACCTAGATCTCTCTGGGGAGTAACCCCCTTTTAAATACTTAGAGTTTCACAATAAAGAATACCCTGTGGACATTTCTTGCTTCTATTCCTGACCTGGCTTTTATGCCCAGTTGATAGCATTTTCTTCAGTTCTCTTAGACCACCAGTCCTACTACCCTTCTTTGAAAATATTCAATCTCTTCTATAGGAAGACACCAGGTTCTTTAAGCAGTCTTCTTTCTCCTTTTTCCCTAATAAAGTTTCATTCTCTTTCATGTGGTCTCCATCAAAACTAATTACCGTCACCTTTTTTCACTTCTTGTTAGAGAGGTTAGGTGTTGGAATGATGAGAGGCAGAGGATGAGGAGAGGACTTTTTATGCCTCAGTGCCATGGGCTATGATTAATGTGTCCCTCACTTTGCTATTTCTCACTTTCTGCCTTTGAGTATTAAGGTCCTCCAGGTTAACTTGTTAAAGCCACATTCACTTTTTCCTAGAGAAAAATTTGGTAAATTAAGGAAAACAAATATTGCCTGGTGGTGATACTCTTTACTTACCCAAAGAAAAATGTATTTATTTTACTGAAAGGTGCTTCACTCCTTTCTGTGCTTTTTTGAGATTAACATGAACACAGATGAGCTTCTTGAATTACCATGGCAATATTCTTGTTAAAAGAAATAATGACACTCTCGATTAATTTCTTTTGATTCCTTTTTTGATAGAAGACTAGAAGGGGTTATTACATTCTCAAGCAGTACTTGTTACTAGATAACAATATTCCCAAACTAAGGCCACCTGATCACGTTCTCCAGCTCCTCTTCTCTCAGTTCCTTGCTTTGTACCTTCCTCCACCTGATATAAGTCTTTTCTTGCTGCATCTGAGGATTCTCCCTTCTCAGTCATTGGATATTCAAGCATTGAAACTCCAGTTGCCATGGACAAAAACTTTCTCATAGTTATGTATGGCCTTAAAAGCAGTCCTTGAAGACAGTGTTGCATTAGTCTGATTTGCCTCACAAGTACATCTTAAACTATTTCTAAGAATTCATCATGAACATTTTTGATACAGCAGATAATATCCACAATGATTTTAAAATAAAAAGTCTCCATTATGAAAAAAAAACTTGATTAACTTTTGTAAATCTGTTAATAGCCTGCTTCTTTTCATACCATCTTGAATTAAAGACTACCCTGTTGAAGATGACGGCTTGAATACTACGTGTACTTCCTAAGTCCTCTCCTTTCGCAGACTTTTGGAAGTGGCATTTATATGGACTTTATATATAATAATAATTGTAGTCAGAGAAAAGCTAATAGAAAATGATATAGCTTTATATATGAAACAATCCCTTTGTGTTCTTTTTTTAATCATTATATTTTTTCTATCTCAGAATTTATGGATTTTGTTGTTTTCACCAGTCTATACACTATATCATTAGATTTCCATCAGAAACTTTCTATAGAATTAGTTTTTAAAAATATTATCAGGAGATGTTCCTGAAAGAATACATTTCTAGAGTTAGAGAATAGGCCTATAGGTGTACATTTAGATGAGGTTAATATTAGGTATGATTACATAATATGTAAAACATCTGAAAGTATATAAAATCCTTCTTAAATAATTTTAATTATATATTCTATGCTAACTGAGTAAGGCTTATCTTTCTATTTGATATATTATATATTTTATAAGGTTTTTTTTTTAGCAGTGGTTCTCAAAATAAAGTCCCCAGATCAGGAGCATCAATATCATTAGGGAACATTTTAGAAAGGCAAATTTTCTCAGCCCCACCTGGAACTCAGGATAAAATGGGAAACATAAGGATAGGAGCCCAATAACGTGTGGTTTAATAAGCCCTCCACGTTATTCTGATGTACGAAATTTGGGAACCATTGCTTTAGTGCTACTATGCCTAAATTATCAAGGCTTTCCTTCAGTGAAGAAAATCACTGATCTCTCTTTAGTTGCTTTTTCTATCCTCTAAAGCCATGTATAACAGAAAGCAGTCTCTTTTATGACATGTAGCTTTGAAAACTTATTGCATAAAAATGAGTCTAAAGCATTAGAAGCCCAAGACAATAAAAATATACCTGAAAACAGGTTTAATTTAAAAATCCACTATTTTATGCTTTCACTTCTATCAAATACTCAATTTATCCAATATAATCTACAATATTTCATAATTTAAAAAGCTTTGTTGTATCTTATCCCTAGTCTTTTTATTGTAAATTCCATTGGTATATTTTCTATTTTGGAAAAACTTTGTAGCTGCAAGAGAATTTGTGGTTTCAATTTGAGGAAATGTGAAAATGAATCAAGATAATCTAAATCAACTGTCTACCTTCCTTCCTAAAACCCCATTTATTAAATATATGTTTTATACATCTGTAAAATCACATTTTAAGTCCTATGTTAATATGTTATATATATAATTCCATGTAACATTATATAACAAATACCATTTATATGCATAAACTGAATTATATAATTATATATATAATATGTTTGTGTTCATGTGTGCACATGCATATGTGTTTCATAAAAGTTTTGAAAAGACAAGAATAGTTACAGGGAGACTGAGCATGCCAATATATAAGACATAAAGAATGGAAACTGGTGTGGCTTAAAGCCCAGTACGAAACCCAAAAGATTTTCTTTGAAATGACACGCTGAGAGGTTTAAATCCAGGAGTCTTCAAACAAAAAGAGCAAGAGGAAGTTCTGCAATGTAAACAGTATGTCAGCCAAACCTTTCTTTCTCCTCTATCAATCCTGAGAAGAACACAGCAAAGACATTTGCCACCAGGGTAAAAACCAAACCAGATTTTCAAACTAACTAGGAAGTGTTGTAATATAACTTTGGTAGCTGAAAAAAATTGAAGAGCACAGTTTGACGTAGTTTTCTTCACCCCCATCCATACAGGAAGAACAAGTGGAGGTAGAAGTATGGCACTCTAGTCTCTGAAGAGGCTGTATGACAAACAAGACATTAGGGTAGACATTCAAGTAGCTTCTGAGGTCTGTGAGTGTCAGTGAAGCAAGCATATTGAACCTACTTCTTAACTCTCCCCCACAATGACAAGAAGCAGGCCGCTGCCATCAGTTCTGGTTATTAAACTTTTCTGTCTGAACCTTAAATCTAACCATTAATACTGTGCTTTGTGATTTTGGGGACTGGGACCCTGCAAATGGCATTGTTCCTTTCTCAGCCAGCTTTCCCATGGGATTTTCCAGTGTGAGGTTCTGGAAAGACATCGTGGTGCTAGAGAGACACATGACCTGCAATTTCTTTTAAGCTTCCTGTTTTATAGTCTTTGTCACCCCAAAATTTCCTTCATTCTTTCAGCATAATAATATTCTTTCATAAATACCAAGCCACCTAGGCAGAATTTTCTCAGTAATCTGGGTCCCACCAACATGGAGCTCTTCCTCCAACTCTACCTTAGGAGAATGGATTAAAAATTGTAGTAAATATGTACAGCAGAACACTGCTCAGCAACCAAAAAAAAAAAAAAAAAAACAACTGCTACATGGATAAATCTTACAGAAATGTTATGGAGTAAAAGAAACCAGACACAAAATAATATATATTTAATGATTGAATCTGTATATAAGTTCACAAACAACACGGATTTATGCTGACAAAAGTCAAAATGATGTTTTCCTCTGCAGGGAATGTCAAGCAAGGAGGATGTGAGAAACTTCTGGGTTTCTGAAAATATACTCTATGTATCAGTCTGAGATGTTGTTGTACAGGTGCCTGTATATATCAAATCTATAAAGCTCTATGTTTATAATTGATACATTTTATGCAATTAATGCACGTTATGCACTTACTATATGTTATATCACAAAAGCAAGACAAAATGATAATAAGTCATATGGCTTTTGTTTTCACATTGGATTATTTCTGGCATAAATATTTGGGGAAAGTCAATACCATTAATACTTGGTTCTGAACTCAAAATTTCAGCAGCAATAACAAAAACAATATTGAAAAAGTAAAACAAATAAATCTCTGCAGAACAGAAAAGATAAAATACAAATTTAATAAACATTACTGAAGAAAACCTACAAAGAATTATTGTTCATTCAGACATATTGAAGTAATTATATATTTACATTTACTTTCTGTTATTCTTGAGTGCTAGTTCACAATGGGTTTAGAATTCTTGTTTTTAAGCCAAATCAACTTAAAATGTTTAAAGGAATATAAATTTGAAACAAAAAATGAAAATGTGTTTTATAAATGCAGTAGAAAGCAAACATTATAAAAAAAGATAGTTAAGAATACCAGTTCCATCATATACCAAATATTAAAAACAATAAGGTCTTACTATTTATGACAATGAAGGTGGTGGTGAACTGGAAGAAATGGAGTGAAAGGATGCTACAGTTTTTTGTTATTAATTCAAAATATTTATGGAAAATATAAGCTTAAATATGTTTTAAATACCCAAAGAATAGAAATATATATAAACAAATTTTAAGAGGGAGAGAAAAAGGTAGACATCTTGAACAATTCCAAGATAAACATGGTAAGAAGTTAAAGGATAATATGAAAAAGAAAAATAAGATGTTAAAAACATTTTTAGAAATATTATGTGTGAAATGATTATATTCCATATTATATTCTAAGACTTAAAAAGTTTAAAATAAAACAAAAACAACTGAACAAATCACATCGATATACAACGTATGCTATATATAAGGAACATCAAGTAAACAAAATGACCAGATATGATAAAAATATAGAACCAGAAAATATACACCAGGCAAGTATTAACAAATAGGTAACAGGTGTGTAAATATAAATATTAGACAAAGTAGAAGCCAAGGCAAAATCTTAGAAAGGTCAAATAAGTATTTTATGTTGAGAATGGGTTATCTATTAAGGTAACAAATTATGAGACTGTATTGATGTATGAAATTAACTTTGAAATAAATTACAATCATAGAACATGGAACATGAAACTGGCAAACATAATCTTAGTAAAAAAGTTCAAATAATGTTAAATTAGCTCAAGAAAAACGAAAGTATTTGCAAGCTTAGAAATATTTCAGTAACATAACTTATTCACACAAAGTCATATATGCACATATGATTTTATGATACATAGATTTTCACATGCATATTTATATTTAAATTAGTTTGCTAAGAATAATGGCCTCTGTATGGTGTCAGTCTGTGGCCCAGGGTTGGGGACTCCTTTATAAGCTCATTTAATGCTATTAGAAACTTCATGAGGGAAATTTTATTTTTTCTTTTCCAATCTATATAGTTTTTCTTTCTGTTCCCTTCTCTCTCTTCATCTCTCCCTCCCTCCCTTTCTTCCTTTCTTCTTTCCATCTGTTCTTCCTTTCTGTCAGTCTGTCTCAATGTACTGGCCAGAACATCTAGTACGATGTCAAATAGGAATGAAGATCTTTGTCCCTTGCCTTATTCCTGATCTTAGAATAAAATAAATAAAATTACTATCTTACCTATAATGATGATGTTACCTGTAGGTTTTTTGTAAATGTTATTTATGCTTTGTAAATGTTATTTATTGTTTCAAGAAATTTTCTCTATTCATTGTTTGTTGAGTGTCTACGTAGTAAACAAGTACTGAATTGGATCAAAAGACATTCCTCAATAATATGCTCATATAATTTTACTTCTTTAGCCAGTTGACACTGTTAATTTAAATGATTAACATTTAAGTGATAAAGCAGTCTTATATACCTGGAAAATATCCTATTGGTCTTGGTATGTAATTCTTTATAACATCATTGGAAGCAATTTACTAACACTTTTGAGGATCTTTGTGTCTATACTCATGATATTTATTGTCTGTAGTTTTCATTTCTTGTAGTCCCTCTTTGAATTTTGGTATTAGAGTGGTGCTGGCCTCATAGAATAATATAGGTAGCATTCCCTGTGTTTCTATTTTCTACTTCAAGAGACTGTGGAGAATTTGTATTATTTATTCCTTTAAGTGTTTGAAAGGATATCCTTTCAAAGAATCCTTTGATTTATTCCTTTAATTGTTTGAAAGCACGGTTTCATCTGCACTTGGTGCTTTCTTTTTGAAGGTTTTTAAATTATTCGATCCATTTCTCTAATACATATATGTCTTAAAATTATTTTATTTTGTATGAGTTTGGTAGTTTTCATCTTTCAAGGAATCGATTTGTTTAAGTTATAAGTCTGTAGATACTGCATTTTTTGGTAGCATCCTTTTAGTATGCATGAAATAAGTTGCAATAACTACTTTTTCCTTTCTGATATTGGCAATTGGTGTCTTCTGTCTTTTTTCTTTGTTAGTCTGGTACCCAAGAGTTGTTTTTTCTGCTCCTCCCACCCTTCACCATCAGGTAGACCTGGGTGTCTCTTGTTCTCCACTTTGTGTTCATGAGTTCTCATCATTTAGGTTCCACTTATCAGTGAGAACATGAGGTATTCATTTTTCTGTTCCTGTGTTAGTTTGCAAAGGATTATAACCTCCAGCTCCATTCATGTTCCCACAAAAGATCTGATCTCATTCTTTTCTATGTCTGCATAGTACTCCATGGTGTATATATACCATAATTTATTTATCCAGTCTAACATTTATGAGCATTTAGGTTGATTCCATGTCTTTGCTATTGTGAATAGTGCTGCAGTGAACATTCATATGCATGTGTCTTTGTGACAGAATGAATTATATTCCTTTCGGTATATACCAGTAATAGGATTGCTGGGTCAAATAGTAGTTCCGTATTTAGCACTATGAAGAATCGTCATACTGCTTTCCACTGTGGTTGAACTAATTTACACTCCCATCAGCAATGTATGTGTTTCCTTTTTTCTGCAACCTAACCAGCCTCTGTAATTTTTTGACTCTTTAATAATGGCCATTCTGTTATGAGATGGTATCTCATTGTGGTTTTGATTTGCATTTACCTAATGATCAGTGATATTGAGCTTTTTTGTATGATTTTTGGACACATGTATGTCCTCTTTTGAAAAAAGTCTGTTTATGTCATTTGCCCACATTTTAATGCAGTTGTTTTTTCTTCCTAATTTGTTAAATTTCCTTATAGATACTGAATATTAGACCTTTGTTGGATGCATATTTTGCAAGTGTTTTCTCTCATTCTGTAAGTTGTCTGTTTACTCTGTTGAAAGTTTCTTTTAATTTGCAGAAGATCTTAAGTTTAATTAGATCCCATTTGTCAACTTTTGCTTTTGTTGCTATTGCTTTTGATGTCTTTGTCATGAAATATTTGCCTGTTTCTGTGTCCAGGATGGTATTGCCTAGGTTGTCTTCCAGAGTTTTTATAGTTTTGGGTTTTAGATTTAAGTCTTTAGTCCATCTTGAGTTGATTTTTTGTATATGGTATAAGGAAGGGATCCAATTTTAATCTTCTGCATATGGCTAGCCAGATATCCTTGCATTATTTGTTAAACAGGAGTCTTTCCCCATTGCTTGTTTTTGTCAGCTTTGCTGAAGATCAGATGATCATAAGTGTGCAGCCTTATTTCTGGGCTTTCCATTTTGTTTCATTATTCTATGGGTCTATTTTTGTACTAGTGCCATTGCTATTTTGGTTACTATATTCCTGTAGTATACGTTGAAGTCAGAAAACCTGATGCCTCCAGCTTTGTTGTGTTGTTGTTGTTGTTGTTGTTTTTGTTTGTTTGTTTGTTTGTTTTTGCTTATGATTGCCTTGGCTATTTGGGCTGTTTTTTGATTCCACATGAAATTTAAAATAGTATTGTATAGTTCTGTGAGAAATGTTATTGGTAGTTTGATAGAAATAGTATTGAATCTGTACATTGCTTTGGTCAGTATGACCATTTTAATAATATTGTTTCTTCCTCTCCATGAGCATGGGATGTTTTTTCATTTGTTTGTGTCTTTTCTGATTTCTTCTAGCAGCATTTTGTAGTTCTACTTGTAGAGGTCTTTCACCTCCCTAGTTAGATTTAATCCTAGGTATTTTATAGTTTTTATGGCAATTGTGAAAGAAAATGCCTTCCTGATTTGGCTCTTGGCTTGGCTGTTTTTGGTGTATAGGAATTCTATAATTTTTGTACATTAATTTTGTATTCTGAAACTTTGCTCACATTGTTTATCAGCTGAAGGAGCTTTTGGGCTGAGACGATGGGGTTTTGTTGATATAGAATCATGTCACCAGGAAACAGATAGTTTGACTTCCTCTCTTTCTATTTGGATGTCCTTTATTTTTGTTGCTTATTGCCCTGGCCAAGTCTTCCAATACTATGTTGAATAGAACTGGTGAGAAAGGGCATCCTTGTCTTGCACTGGCTTTCAAAGGGATTGCCTCCAGGTTTTGCCATTCAGTATGATGTTAGCTGTGGGTTTGATGTAGATTGCTCTAATTATTTTGAGGTATGTTTCTTCAATACCTAGTATATTAAGAGTTTTTAATATGAGGGAATGTTAAATTTTATCAAAAGCTTTTCTGCATCTATTGAGATAATAATGTGTTTTTTGTCTTTAGTTCTGTTTGTGCAATGAATTACCTTTATTGATTTGTGTATATTGAACCAACCTCACATCCCAGGGATGAAGCCTACTTGATGGTGGTAGATTAGATTTTTATGTGCTGCTGGATTTTTTGCATGTATTTTGTTGAGGATTTTTGCATCAATGTTCATCAGTAAAATTGGTCTGATGTTTTCTCTTTTTGTTGTGTCTCTGCCAGGTTGTGTTATCAGAATGATGCTGGCCTCATAAAATGAGTTGAGAAGGAGTCCCTCCTTCTCATATTTTTGGAAAAGTTTCAGTAGGAATGGTACCAGTGCTTCTTTTTACATCTGGTAGAATTAAGCTGTGAATTCATCTGGTCCTGGACTTTTTCTGGTTGCTAAGCTATTTATTACTGATCCAATTTTGGGGGTTATTATTGGTCTATTCAGAGAATGAATTTCTTCCTGGTTGAGTCTTGGAAGGATGCATGTGTCCAGGAATTTATTCCATATCTTCTAGGTTTTCTAATTTGTGTGCACAGAGGTATTCATAATAGTTTCTGATGATTATTTTTATTTCTGTGGGATGAGTGGTAACATCTCCTTCATCATTTCTAATTTTGTTTTTTGGATTGTCTCTTATTCCTTATTAGTTTAGCTAGCTGCTTATCTGTCTTATGAATTTCTTAATAAAAACAACTTCTGGAGAGGGCTGGCAAGATGGCTAAATAGGAACAGCTTCAGTCTGCACCTCCTAGCAAGACCAATGCATAAGGTGGGTGATTTCTGCATTTCCAACTGAGGTACCCAGTTCATCTCATTGGGACTGGTTAGACAGTGGGTGCAGCCCATGGAGGGTGAGCAGAAGTAGGGTGGGGCATCACCTCACCTGGGAAGCACAAGTGGTCAGGGAACTCTCTCCCCTAGCCAAGGGAAGCCATGAGGGACTGTACTATGAGGGATGGTGCTATCCAGCCTGAATACTATGCTTTTCCCATGGTTTTTGAAAGCTGCATACCAGGAGATTCCCTCATGTGCCTATACCACCAGGGCCCTGGGTTTCAAGCACAAAACTGGGTGGCCATTTGGACAGACACCTAGCTAGCTGCAGGAGTTACTTTTCATACCTCCATGATGCGTGGAATGCCAGAGAAACATAACTGTTCACTCCCCTGGAAAGGGCTGAAGCCAGGGATTCAAGTGGTCTTGTTCAGCAGATCCCATGCCCACAGAGCACAGCAAACTAAGATCCACTGCCTTGAAATTCTTGCTGCCAACACAGCAGTCTGAAGTTGACCTGGGACACTCGAGCTTGGTGGGGGTAGGGGCATCCTGGGACACTCGAGCTTGGCGGGGGTAGGGGCATCCAATGTTACTGAGGCTTGAGTAGGTGGTTTTCCTTTCACAGTGTAAACAAAGCTGCCTCAAAGTTTGAACTGTGTGGAGCCCACCACAGCTTGGCAAAGCCTTAGTAGCCAGACTGCCTCTCTAGATCCCTTCTCTCTGGACCAGGCATCTCTGAAAGAAAGGCAGCAGCCCCAGTCAGGGGCTTATAGACAAAACTCCTATCTCCCTGGGACAGAGCACTTGGGGGCAGGGGTGGCTGTGGTTGCTCCTTCGGCAGACTTAAATAGTCCTGCCTGCTGGCTCTGAAGAGAACAGCAAATCTCCCACACAGTGCTTGAGCTCTGCTGGGAGACTGACTGTCTCTGCAAGTGGGGCCCTGACCCCCATGCCTCCTGACTGGAAGATACCTCCCAGCAGGGGTTGACAGACACCTCTTACAAAAGAGCTCTGGCTGGCATCCGGCGGCTGCCCCTCTGGGATGAAGCTTCCAAAGGGAGGGGCAGGGAGCAATCTTTGCTGTCCTGCAGCCCCCACTGGTGATACCCAGGAAAACAAGGTCTGGAGTTGACCTCCAGCAAACTCCAGGAGACCAGCAGAAGAGAGGCCTGACTGTGAGAAGGAAAATTAATAAAGAGAAAGCAATAACATCAACATCAACCAAAAGGATGCCTACACAAAATCCTCATTTGGAGGTCACCACCATCAAAGATCAAAGGTAAATAAATCCATGAAGAAGAGAAAAACCCAGTACAAAAATGCTGAAAATTCCAAAAATCAGAATGCCTCTTCTCCTCCAAAGGATCACAACTCCTTGGAGCAAAGAAACCAAACTTGATGGAGAATGAGTTTGATGAACTGACAGAAGTAGGCTTCAGAAGGTAGTTAATAACAAGCTCCTCTGAGCTAAAAAAGCATGTTCTAACCCAATGCAAGGAAGCTAAGAACCTTGATAAAATGTTACAGGAACTGCTAATTAGAATAACCAGTTTAGAAAAGAACATAAATGACCTGATGGAGCTGAAAAACATAGCACAAGAACTTCATGAAGCACCCACAAGTATCAATAGTCAAATTGACCAAGCAGAAGAAAGGGTATCAGAGATTGAAGATCAACTTAATGAAATAAAGTATGAAGACAAGATTAGAGAAAACAATGAAAATGAACAAACAAAGCCTACAAGAAATGCCGGACTATGTGAAGACCAAACCTACATTTGATTGGTATACCTGAAAACGACAGGGAGAGTGGAACAAAGGTGGAAAACACACTTCAGGATATTATCCAGGAGAACTTCCCCAACCTAGCAAAACAGGCCAATATTAAAATTCAGGAAATACAGAGACCACAAAGATACTCCTCAAGAAGAGCAATCCCAAGACACATAATCATCAGATTCACCAAGGCTGAAATGAAGGAAAAAATGTTAAGGGCAACCAGAGAAAAAGGTCAGGATACCTACAAAGGGAATCCCATCAGAGTAACAGTGGATATCTCTGTAAAAACTCTACAAGCCAGAAGACAGTGGGGGACAATACGCAACATTCTTAAAGAAAAGAATTTTCAACCCAGAATTTCACATCCAGCCAAACTAAGCTTCATAAGTGAAGGAGAAATAAAATCCTTTACATAAAAGCAAATGCTGAGGAATTTTGTTACCACCGTGCCTACCTTACAAGAGCTCCTGAAGGAAGCACTAAATATGGAAAGGAAAAACAGGTACAAGCCAGTGCAAAAACATATCCAAATGTAAAGACCATCAACACTATGAAGAAATTACATCAACTGATATGCAAAATAACCAGCTAGCATCATAATGACAGGGTCAAATTCACACATAACAATATTAATCTTAAATGTAAATGGGCTAAATGCCCCAATTAAAAGACACAGACTGGCAAATTGGATAAAGAGTCAAGACCCATCAGTGTGCTGTATTCAGGAGACCCATTTCACCTACAAAGACACACATAGGCTCAAAATAAAGGGATGGAGGAATATTTACCAAACAAATGGAAAGCAAAAAAAAGCAGGGGTTGCAATCCTAGCCTCCGATAAAATAGGCTTTAAACCAACAAAGATAAAAAAAGACAAAGAAGGGCATTACATAATGGTAAATGGATCAATCCAACAAGAAGAGCTAACTATCTTAAATATATATGCACCCAATACAGGAGCACCCAAATTCATAAAGCAAGTTCTTAGAGACTTAGAAAAAGACTTAGACTCCCACACAATAATAGTGGGAGACTTTAACACTCTACCATCAATATTAGACAGATCAACAAGACAGAAAATGAACAAGGATATTCAGGACTTGAACTCAGCTCTGGACCAAGCAGACCTAATAGACATCTACAGAAGTCTCCACCCCAAGTCAACAAAATATACATTCTTCTCAGCACCACATAGCACTTATTCTAAAATTGACCACATAATTGGAAGTAAAATACTCCTCAGCAGATACAAAAGAACAAAAATCAAAACAAACAGTCTCTCAGACCACAGTGCAATCAAATTAGAACTCAGGATTAAGAAACTCACTCAAAACTGCACAACTACATTGAAACTGCACAATCTGCTCCTGAATGACTACTGGTTAAATAACGAAATTAAGACAGAAATAAATAAGTTATTTGAAACCAATGAGAACAAAGACACAATGTACCAGAATCTCTGGGAGACAGCTTAAGTGGTGTTCAGAGAGAAATTTATAGCACTAAATGCCAACATCAGAAAGTGGCAAAGATCTATAATTGATACCCTAGCATCATAATTAAAAGAACTAGAGAAGCAAGAGCAAACAAATTTGAAAGCTAGCAAAAGACAAGAAATAACAAAGATCAAAGCAGAACTGAAGGAGATAGAGACACAAAAAACCCTTCAAAAAATCAATGAATCCAGGAGCTTGTTTTATGAAAAAAATTTTAACAAAACAGATAGACTGCTAGCCAAACTGATAAAGAAGAAAAGAGAGAAAAATCAAATGGACACAATAAAAAATAATAAAGGGGATATCACCACTGTTCCCACAGAAATACAAATTACCATCAGATAATACTATAAACACCTATATGAAAATAACCTGGAAAATCTAGAAGAATTGGATAAATTCCTGGACACTTACACCCTCCCAAGACTAAACCAGGAAGAAGTCAAATCCCTGAATAGACCGATAACAAGTTCTGAAATTGATGCAGTAATTGATAGCCTACGAACCAAAAAAGCCCAGGGCCAGACAGATTCACAGTCGAATTCTACCAGAGGTACAAAGAGGAGCTGGTACCATTCCTTCTGAAACCATTTCAAACAATAGAAAAAGATGGACTTTTCCCTAACTCACTTTATGAGGCTAGCATCATCTTGATACCAAAACCTGGCAGAGACACAATAAAAGAAAATTTCAGGCCAATATCTCTGATGAATATCCATGTGAAAATCCTCAATAAAATACTGACAAACCAAATCCAGCAGCACATCTAAAAGCTTATTAACCATGATCAAGTGGGCTTGATCCCTGGGATGCATGGCTGGTTCAACATATGCAAATCAATACACATAATCCACCACATAAACAGAACCAATGACAAAAACCATGTGATTATCTCAATAGATGCAGTAAAGGCCTTCGATAAAATTCAACACCCATTCAGGCTAAAAACTCTCAATAAACTATGTATTGATGGTATGTTTCTCAAAATAGAAAGAGGTATTTATGACAAACTCACAGCCAATATCATACTGAATGGGCAAAAGCTAGATGCATTCCCTTTGAAAACCAGCACAAGACAAGGATGCCCTCCCTCATCATTCCTATTCAACATAGTATTGAAAGTTCTGGCCAGGGCAATCAGGCAAGAGAAAGAAAGAAAGCCTGTTCAAATAGGAAGACAGGAAGTCAAATTGTCTTTGTTTGCAGATGACATGATTGTATATTTAGAAAACCCCATCATCTCAGCCTAAAAACTCCTTAAGCTGATAAGCAACTTCAGCAAAGTCTCAGGATACAAAATCAATGTGCAAAGAATCACATGCACTCCTATACAACAATAACAGACAAACAGAGAGCCAAATCATGAGTGAACTCCCATTCACAATTGCTACAAAGAGAATAAAACACCTAGGAATACAACTTACAAGGGATGTGAAGGAACTCTTCAAGGAGAACCTCAAACCACTGCTCAAAGAAATAAGAGGGGACACAAACAAATGGAAAACCGTTCCATGCTCATTGACTTTATTCATGGATAGAAAAATCTACTTTAAATTTCATACGAAACCAAGAAAGAGTTTGTATATCCAAGACAATCCTATGCAAAAAGAGCAAATCTGGAGGCATTATGCTACCTGACTTCAAACAATACTACAAGGCTACAGTAACCAAAACAGCATGGTACTGGTACCAAAACAGATATATAGACCAATGAAACAGAACAGAGGCCTCAGACATAACACCACACTTCTACAACCATCAGATCTTTGACAAAACTGACAAAAGAAAGCAATGGGGAAAGGATTCCTTATTTAATAAATGATGTTGGGAAAAACTGGCTAGCCATATGCAGAAAAGTGGAACTGGAGCCATTCCTTACCCCTTATACAAAAATTAATTCAAGATCGATTAAAGAATTAAATGTAAGACCTAAAACCATAAAAACCCTAGAAGAGAACCTAGGCAATACCATTCAGGACATAGACATGGGCAAAGACTTTATGAAAAAAACACCAAAAGCAATTGCAACAAAAGCTAAAATTGACAAAAGTAATCTAATTAAATTAAAGAGCTTCTGCAAAGCAAAAGAAACTATCATCAGACTGAACAGGCAACGTACAGAATGGGAGAATATTTTTCAATCTATCCATCTGACAAAGGGCTAATGTGCAGAATCTACAAGGAACATAAACAAATTTACAAGAAAAAAACAAGCAACCCCATCAAAAAGAGGGCGAAGGATGGTAACAGACACTTCTCAAAAGAAGACATTTATGTGGCCAATAAACATATGAGAAAAAGCTCATCATCATTGGTCATTAGAGAAATGCAAATCAAAAGCACAATAAGATACCATATCACACCAGTTAGAAAGGTGATCATTAAAAAGTCAGGAAACAAGAGGATGTGCAGAAATAGGAACACTTTTACACTGTTGGTGAGTTGAAATTAGTTCAACCATTGTGGAAGACTGTGGCAATTCTTCAAGGATCTAGAACCAGAAATACCAATTTTCCCAGCAATCCCATTACTGGGTATATACCCAAAGGATTCCAAATCATTCTACTATAAAGACACATGCACACATATGTTTACTGCACCGCTATTCACAATAGCAAAGACTTGGAACCAAACCAAATGCCCATCAGTGGTACACTGGATAAAGAAAATGTGGCACATATATACCCTGGAATACTATGCGTCCATAAAAAAATGAGTTGATGTCCTTTGCAGGAACATGGATGAAGCTGGAAACCATCATCCTCGGTAAACTAACACAGGAACAGAAAACCAAACACTGCATGTTCTTACTCATAAGTGAGAATTGAACGATGAGAACACATGGACACAGGCAGGAGAACATCTCACACCAGGGCCTGTCAGGGGCTGGGGGGCTGGGGAGGGATAGCATTAGGAGAAATATCTAATTTAGATGATGGGTTGTTGGGTGCAGCAAACCACCGTGGCACATGTATACCTACGTAACAAATCTGCACATTCAGCACATGAATCCCAGAACTTAAACTATAATTAAAAAAAAAAAAACTTCTGGACTTCTTGATCTTTTGAATAGATTTTTGTGTCTCAGTTGCCTTCGGTTCAGCTCTGATTTTGGTTATTTCTTGTCTTCTGTTAGCTTTGGGGTTGATATTGCTTCTCTAATTCTCTCAGTTGTGACACTAGCTTGTTAATTTGAGATCTTTCTAACTTTTCAATGTAGGCATTAAATGCTATGAATTTCCCTCTTATGACTGCCTTACTTGTTTCCCAGATTCTGGTATGTTCTATCTTTGTTGTCATTAATTTCAAAGAACTTCTTGATTTCTGCCTTAATTTTATGATCTACCCAAAAGTCATTCAGAAGTATGTTTTTTTAATTTCCATGGAATTGCCCAGTTTTTAGCAATTTTTTTAGTATTGACTTCTATTTTTATCACACTGTGGTCCAAGAATGTGTTTGGTATGATTTCAGTTATTTTCCATTTGTTGAGGTTTGTTTTTTGTGCAATTATGTGGTCAGTGTTAGAGTATGGAGTATGTGTCATGTGGTAATGAAGAGAATGTATATTTTGTTGGGTTTGGGTTGAGATTTCTGCAGAGTGCCAACAGATCCATTTGGTCCAATATTGAGTTCAGATCCTGAATACCTTTGTTAATTTTCAGCCTTGACAATCTATCTAATGTTGTCAGTGTAGTGTTGAAGTCTACCACTATTATTGTGTAGGAACCCATGTCTCTTTGTAGGTCTCTAAGGATTTGCTTTATGAATCTGGGTGCTCCTATGTTGAGTGCATATAGAATTCTGATAGTTATTTTTGAATTGAACCCATTATCACTATTTCATGCTCCTCTTTTTCTTTTTTGATCTTTGTTGGTTTAAAGTCTGTTTTGTCTGAAGTTAGGATTGCAACTCCTGCTTTTTTATTTTTTCCATTGTCTTGGTAGATTTTCCTCCATCCCTTTATTTTGAGCCTATGTGCATCATTACTTGTCACATGGGTCTCTAGAAGACAGCATACTATTAGGTCTTTATTTCTCATCCAGCTTGCCACTTTGTGCCTTTTAAGTGGGGCATTTAGCCTATTTACATTCAAGGTTAGTACTGACATGTGTGGATTTAGTCCTGTAACTATGTTGTTAGCTGGTTATTATGCTGGCTTGTTTGTGTGCTTGCTTTATAGTGTCACTGATCTGTGTATTTAAGTGTGTTTTTTCATTAGCTGGTAGCAGTCTTTCTTTTCTGTATTTAATGCTTCCTTTAAGAGCTGTTGTAAGGAAAGTCTGATGGTAATGAACTCCCTCAATATTTCCTTTTCTTATAAGGATCTTATTTCTCCTTTACTTAGGAAGTTTAGTTTGGCTGAATATAAAATTCTTTGTTGATTTTTTTTTTCTTTAAGAATGTTGATATAGCCCCCCAATGTTTTCTGGTTTGAGTGTTTCAGCTGAGAGGTCTGCTGTTAGCCTGAAGGGATTTCCTTTGTAGGTGACCTGCCCTTTCTCTCTGACTGCCTTTAACATTTTTTCTTTTACTTCAACCTTAGAGAATCTGAAGATTATGTGTCTTGGGGATAATCTACTTGTGTAGTATCTTTCAGGGTTTCTCTGTATTTCCTGGATTTGACTGTTGGCCTTTCTCACAAAGTTTGGGAATTTTTTATGGATGATATCTGAAATATGTTTTCCAAGTTATCTGCCTTCTCCCCTCCTACTCAGGGATGCCAGTGATTCATAGATTTGGCCTCTTTATATAATCCCATATTTCTTGGAGATGTTGTTTATTATTTTTTTTTCTTTTTGCTTTATTTTTGTCTTATTTCAGACAGATTTCAAGTTCTGGGATTCTTTTCTCAGCTTGGTCTATTGTGCAATTAATATTTGTGATCGTATTGTGAAATTATTGTATTATGTCTCTCAGCTCTGTCAGAACTGTTAGGTAATTTTTGATACCAGATATTTTGTCTTTTGGCTCTTGTGTTATTTTATTGTCATTCTCAGTTTTTTGGATTGGGTTTTGCCATTCTCCTGAATCTCAATTATCTCTATTCTCAATCATATTTTCAATTCTATCTCTGTTGTTTCAGATAGCTCAGCCTGGTTAAGAACTTTTGTTCGAGAACTGTTGTGATCATTTGGAGAACATACAAAACTCTGGTTATTTCTGTTACTAAAGCTCTTGAGTTGGTTCTTTCTCATCTCTGTGTTTGAGTATTTTTTAACTGCAGTGTAGATTGAGTAACACTCATAAACTTCTTCATTGGATGTTTTCACAGTACCCAAGCCTTTGTGCAGGGTCTTTGTTTGGAGCTGACATCTTGTCTTTGGTTTCACAGAGGTTATATGAGTGAGGTATTTTTGGTGTTGAAGCTTTGGGGGTGTGATTCAGTAGGTGGCACTTAAGCATATTGGTCAGTTGGTAGACTTGCTGCATTGTGTGGCTCCCCTAATTTTCCTCACAGTTCCAGCTGTGTTTCCTCTCAATGATCTGAACATGTGGGCTCCTCTCCCCATTGAGTTCTAGCTATAGAATGTGGCTTGGCACTCCTGAACTGCCCATTGCAGCTCTGGGATAATCTCAGTGTTTATGTTTCTTTCCCAACTTGGAGGCAACAGAGGCAGGAACCTTAGCAGTGATTGTGGCCAAGGGTCTTTTGCTTCTCTCCTGGGTGTTCCACCCCAGTAAGATGCAGGTCAGTAATCTCTCAGTGCAATGAGTCCAGGATGGAGGGTCTGTGCTCTTGGCCCAAGCCAGGGGTTCCCTTTCTGGTAATGAGTGGTGTGGGTGGATGGAACCCATAGGAGTTGGACTGGTCTTTTCTCTTTGGGTTGACTGCAGCTTGTTAAAGGTGTGGATAAGGCACTTAGGGTCTTTAGTTTTTTTGTTAGTCTGTGGGTAGCAAGGGCAGTTCCACTGCAGAGGGAGTGGCAGAGAGGCTTTCAGTTGCCCCTGGGGGCTCTGTCTAGGGAGTTGCAGAGCTGCTACTTGCTCTATAACCTTAGCAGGGGTGAATGGAGGCCCAGGCCTGGAGGACCTGCCCAGTAAGTTCCACCTCAGAGAGATGTAATGCTGCTGCTGGTGGCTGGCTGGAATTCCAAGTCAATGGGTCTTGTCCTGTGTGGTGCCATGGAAGTGGGACCTGCAGACTGTCACTGCGAAGTTCCCTGGATTCAGCCCCTTTCCTAGGGGGTATACATAGGGGTCTAACCTCCTGCTTTGCTAAAGTTGCAGCTGCTTTTGCTGGGAAGCCGGGAAAGCCTAGGTATATAAGGCTCCCCATGTGTGCCTGAGTGGCTGCTCTACTGATACTCCATGTAACTGTGTGTCAGAATAAAAGCTCTGATGAAGTGAGCTCATGAGGAAATCTCCCTACCTGAAGGTTGCAAAGATTCATGGGAGAAGCATGGGTTCCCAGGGTAACTTGCTTGCTCACCACTCCTTTGGGTGGTTTAGGTTCCCCTGGCTCTGTGTCACTCCGAGGTAGGCTATTGTCCTACCTTGCTTTTCTTCATTCTCCATGAGTTGAGTTATTTACTTGATTAGTCCCAATGCATGTACCTTGATGTTTCAGTTGAAGGTACTGTATTTACTCACCCCTTCTGTTCTTCTCCATGAGAAGAACATACTAGCCACATACTAGCTGCTTCTAGTCAGCCATCTTGGCCACCCCTATTCTTTATTTATATTACTTCCTTTTGATTATTTATATGAGTTTCATTCTCTTTGCCTGCATTACCCATCGAACCTTGCATGTTATGTGCTTTTATATTTGGGCCATTAAGTTATGACACATAGTTATTTTAAGTGCCCTAAATACCTTGCCAAATAATTACATCTGTGTCATCCCAAATTTGATTCTAATGATTGCTTCATTTCATTAGACATGCATATTTTTGCATTTTGATATGCCGTGTGATTTTTTGTTTTGTATTGATTAGTAGAAAATAAGGTACATAGATCTTTATTGTGCAAAACAGTGTTATTCTGGATACAAATTGGGCTATGTTTGATGTTTGTTTTAAGTATAGGGTCCAAGAGCTGCAACTTCCCTTTGTGTCCTCTCGACTTTAAGCTTCCCAAAACACCCTCCTTCAGTGACTGTCTCTTTCATCTCTTCAGCTGTAATCCACTGTTAGTTTAATGGAACTCAGTAACTTTGGTAATATGGTGTGGGGTAGGGATAGTGTTCTAATATTTGTTATCAGTCTTTTTGATGATTTGTGTATCAGGTTTGTGAGCTTCACCAGTTTGTTTTCTTTTACTTCTCCCAATTGTAGCTTTCTTCCTCCCTCCACCCCTGCCCCACCACCAAACCCTACTCTTTTCCCTGACTGTAGTGTTCTCAATCCACATTTTAAAAAACCTTCTGGAAAAACAGTAAGGCTGGGGACAGCTTGAGTGCAAAGGCATTCCCTTTCCTCATATGAAATAAAGTTTTGAATTGCACTCTGACAAAGTTATTTTCCTTAGAGAGTAGGACTCTGTTACTAAGAAGAATTTGGCAGTATATCACATAGTTACTGCTAGAGCCTTGAGGGAATCTTTCTAGTGTCCTCACCATAAAAACCCAAGGCAGGGTAGGGGTGGTTTCCTGGTGCAAAAGCCCATGAAAATGTGGTGTCCTCCAGGGATTTATAACTCACCCTCTACCAATTAATGAAAATAACAATTTAATGCTGCTGTCAGTTTATTGCTCCAGCCACTTCTGCTGCAAGTAAACAGATCTTAGTTGGTACATCTCTCTGGTTGCACCTATCTCTCCAGTTGTTGGAGTGATGGGTTGTTCTATGACTCAAATTTTCTAATGGTTCCAAGAAAAGTCACTAATTTTGTTTGTGTAATTTTTTATTGGCATAAAAATGGGAGTGAAGACTTCTCAGTTCCTTTATGTTGGAGCTGAAATGAGAAGTCCTACTCAGTCTCTTTTAAAGGTAAACTCACTGTAAGTGGTTTAATTTAAAAGTAAAATAAAATGGATATTCATGTGTTGACTCTTTTGTCAAATATCTTAATGCAAAAGTCTGGATTATCTAAAATAATCTAATTAAGATACCTGAGAGTCAACCAAATAGAAATCCCCAAAATGTAATAAACTTTTACTTAAAAAAGAAAAACATTTATGGAATAAAGAATTTGAAGAATAGTAGAAGTATAAAATACTCTGAAAAATGGCATCAGAATAGATCACAAGGTATTGATGTCAATACCTTACCAATTTTAATTACCCCTGCATTTTATTAGCAAACATTAAAATATTTATCTATTTTCAATAAAGACATATGACTGTGAAAGCTATAGTTTAATTTATTTTTGCTGTTTTGATTGATTTTGTTTTGATTGATTTAAATACTGTCCCAGAGAGACTTGCACAATTTTTGAAAAACATGGCCAGAGCTAATAATAATCCACAGATTTCTCAAACAATTAGTAGCAACAATAGCAACAATAGTTTATGATAAACTTTTGTTGTCTAGGAGATACCAAAACTTGAAGATTTTGGCAGATTTAAGTGAATATTAATTCAATCACAGGAGATTTTCAGGGCTTTATTAAATGTTACTAATGTAGATACTTCTTTCCAAGATAAGCAAAGTAGAATCACACAGTATATATTTGCAGATATTGAGTAAAAATGATTATCTAGTGAAAGAAAAGTGTGTGATTTTTTTTTGCAAACCTCTCTTTTTATATTAAGTCCAAACAATTTCAACTAAATTAGCAATACAGAAAAATACAAAGTCAAGAAATGTTCCATGTTACCATTATGAGTATAAGCAATTTTATAAATAATTTCTAATGAAAGAAATTATAATTTGGTAATTTTGTGTATCATAATAACACACTATTAATTTATATATTGCCAAATTTTACTTCAAATGGGTATTTACTTATCTCAAAAAGGCAAGTTCCCTTTTTCTAAACATAGACATGTATTTCTGTCTAAAATAAATGTTTTTTAATTTGAATATATTGGGAAGTTACTGTTAACATTACGACAGATGTATTTTATTTCATGGTTTTAAATATTTCGATGAGACATATAGATTAAAATTGTAAAGAAACATGAAAAAATACAAATAGTAAATCAAGGCCAGGCACGGTGGCTCACACCTGTAATCCCAGCACTTTGGGAGGCTGAGGCGGGAGGATCACGAGGTCAAGAGTTCAAGACCAGCCTGGTCAGCATGGTGAAACTCCATCTCTACTAAAAATACAAAAATGAGCCAGGTGTGGTGGCACGCGCCTATAGTCCCAGGTACTCGGGAGGCTGAGGCAGGAGAATCACTTGACCATGGGAGGCGGAGGTTGGAGTGAGCCAAGATCATGCCACTGTACTCCAGCCTGGGTGACAGAGCAAGACTCTATCTCCAAAAAAAAAAAAAAAAAAGTAAATCATAATAATATGCTTAATGGGTTTAATAGACAAGAATTAGTGCTATCTTTTTTTAAAATCAGAAAACATTCATTTTATTTCTTTTTACTTCATTTTTAAAATTATATTTAGTTTTATCTTAGTGCTGCCTAATTACATGCCTAATAAGCATAGCCAGGTACAGATCGTGCCACTGACTCTAGCCTGGGTGACAGAGGAAGAGTCTGTCTCAAAAAAAAAAAATAATAATAAGCACACAAAATACTAATATTAAAATGAATACATAAATACTAATGTTATAATCTTATGTTTATAATTTTATCATAAAGTTTGATTATATAAATTACCCAAAAAACAGCACTTAAAATACGTATTTTTTAAATATATTTAAGTAATTTAATTATATTATCAGCTTAATGAAATTTACAAATGTCTTAATTAGGCCAACTATTATTCTACTTGTAGAAGAATGTATGTGACATTACCTGTTACCAAATAGACTGTTAATTTATGTATTCAATTTTTTTTCTTTTTATGTAAGATAATGTCTCAGGATCCTCACAGAAACACCTACTCACATCTATTTGCATGTATAGGAACCCAGGTGCAGATATTTGAAATAATCCTAATTTTATGCCATTCTATATTATGTGTTAAAATTTTTTAAAAAATAAATATATTTTTCCTTTGTCTCTAACTTTCTACTCCTAACCTATAATTATACTTCTTATATTTTGTTTGATATGCCTTTAAATCTGTACATAAATTGTTAAGCTATATATTTTTGCTTCATGTTTATAGGTTTCAAAGTTATATAAATAACATATGCTTCAAATTTTACTTCCCTCATAATGTTTTCACTTAACAATTTTTGAATATGTCCATGTAGCCTGTTTCTTTTAAATGTTGCATAACATCAATGGTATAAAATCTAAAATATTTTACATAATCATTCTTTAAAAAGTAGTCAGCTAGGTTGCCCCCAAATCTATATTACCAAAAATAGAGCAATCTTACTACTACTTACAAATGTAAGTAATTTGCATGAATTTGTCTGGGATGTAAGTTCACGATGAATTTGCTGTGTTGTAAAGTGCAGGAGATTTCTCCAGGTGGCCTTGAACTGAACTAGTTTTCCTCCTTTCTCACTTATAATTCTCAAGAATAACTGTGGAATGTGCTGGGAATGTAATATCCTCCATTAAGCGGAAACTAGCTGGAAGAGTTAAGGCTCTGCTCTAGTCCTCTAGGTCTCCAACCCCACTCCCCAGAAACTGATGTCTTTCATTGCATTAGCCCAGCAATTCCCAACACTCTGTCTAACTGAACGCAGGTCCGGATGCTCTCCACTTACAGAGTCCAGTTACGAGCAAGTTCTGGGAGAAAGAAAGTGACTTTATTACCCAAAACTAGTAATGGGGAAATGTCCGATTCCCATCCAAAGCAACCACTTCAATTTTGGGGAAGAAAGCAGAGATTTAAAAAGAGAAAACTTGATAAGGAATGCATGCAGGAATTGTTCTGAGTACATTGTCTGTGTGTCTTGCACTGTGGCTATCGTGGGTAACAGTCCACCTGGATCTCGGACTGCTGTCATCTGAAAAATGTCAGAGTTGTTAACTACTGCCTTGAAGTAAACTCTGAAATTCTGCCACTGGGTCTCCAGGCTTGACTTTTGTGTCTCAATTTAGCCCCTGGAACTTCTAAGAAGGCACATAATTAGAAAATAGCATACAGTTAGATAAATGTGAATAGAGTATACATGTGGTGAGAAAAGGCGGGACATGGAGTCTATTTGAAAGCAGAGAAAAAAGACTTCTTTAGTTTGCTTCAAGGTTATCTCTTGAAACCGAAGGGAAAGGAAAAAAAAAGTTTAAAGTGCATTTTGACGTTGAGTTGCACGGTTACCCTTGGGGTACATAACTCAGAGATAGCTGCTTTCTGGGTTCTCTCAGCTGCGGTGCAAATGGGGCATGTGCAATTGAGACTGTATCTGTATCTGCCCCAGACAGATTTTCTGAGCCTTGGAGGATCACTGGCCATGAATCCTAGGTTTCTGTTGTTCCTTGCTGCCTATCTGTTAGTAGCAGATGCACTTCATGTAACTTGTGGAGGGCAGGGAATGAGTTGTTAACCCATGCACATAAACAGGCTGCTTCACATAAGACCTGTGAATTTTTAATTTGTCAGTCAGAAATTTTAAATTTATATTTAGGGTGGTTCTACCAGGCTAATCTTTCAGTAGCATTTCACATCTCCAGATATTTTGCCATTTCAATTGGTGTACAGTGGTAATATGTTTTAATTTGTATTTTCCTAATTATTAATGACCTATGAAACCTGTTTTATCTATTAGGTGGAACTTCAGATTTCTCCCTATGAAAATTGATAATTCACATCTTTTGCCTATTTTACAAATTTACTATTTTTTTTTACTGGTTAATTAACAGGTGTTTCTTACATATTCTAGAAAAGAATCTCTAACTTATTTTACTTTGACTATGCTTTTGCCATGTTTGTTTATTTCTTTGACTAAATGATTCTTCGATGAAGAGAAATCCATAATTTTGTTGATAAATTAATTTATTTCATGCCTTTTGATTCTTAGACTGAAGATATCTTTTTCCACAAATATATGTATAATATATATTTGGTATATCCAATACCAAAAATTTGTCTTTTATTTATACTGCTATCTTTATTATATAGGAAGCTCTGATAGTAATAAAGGTCTTTCTTATATTGTTGTTCTGTTTCACTGATCTGTTTGCTTCAACACAAATTGATTTAATTAATTTGCAGTTGTTTTTAGTAACTCAGAAACTTTTATTTATATTTACCTTTAAAATTAATTGAAAGAAGTTTAATGGATAGAAAAGTGTACGGTCCTAAAGGTAGAGAATAAGTACAAAATGAACACACATGTATAACCACCATTGAGGTGAACGAAACGATACATTGCCCTCTGAAGGACATTAGAGGTCTTCCTTGATTTCCTACACAGTCATTACCTAACTGTGCTCAGTATATATTAATTTGTTTTAAACTTTATGCAAATAAAATTATGCAAAATGAATTTTTAATCTAGCTTTTTACATTCAAAATTACATTTGTGAGATTTATTCATGCTGAGTATAGATGGTCTTCATTAAAAAGTCATACTCCACAATAGAAATAAGCTAAAATTTTTTATTATAATGTAGCTAGTATTTTCAATTTGGGGCTATTTGAAAAAAGGGCTGCCATGAATATGCTTGTCTTCATCCTTAGACACACATATTAATAAGTGTTTGTTGGAGATACACCTGCAAAGGATAATTGTTGTATCCTAGCATATGCCATAAAATACAAGGAATTCCTCAAAGTGATTTTGCCAAACTGCCTCCTTTTGGTCAATGTCTTTGTTAATGCTTGGTGTAATCACATTTTAACTTTAGAAATTATGGTTTTGGATAATGGTATCTTATTGTGGCTTTAATTTTAATTTATCTGATGATAAATGATTTTGAGCATTTTTTCAAATGTTTATTGCCCATTAGAATATACAAATTGACTTTTTAATTTTTACTGTATCACTTTCATTTTTGTATTGTTTTATGGGGAGAATATATATTTGGGGTGATGTAGATATGTAATACATAAAATATTGAAACTAATATATAAATTATATATAGTTCAGTTTCATATATTGAAAATGTTTCCTCTGTGTCATAGTTTACATTTTTACTCTATTAATGGTATTCTTTAGTAGAACACAGTATTTTTTCTTTATAATTTGTGTTTTTGTGTTATGATTAAGGAATCTGTTTAATTCAAAGTCTGCAATGTTATCTTTCAGAAGCTTTTTCCTTATACCTTACATTTATATCTGAATCTGGTAAGGATTGATTTTTGTGTGTGGTTGGAAGACCGGGGTCCAGTTTTTCTGTTTTGTTCTCATAAGACTACCTAATTGATCCAGGTCTTCCTTTCCATTTCTCTGGAGAGCTGTCTTGGCCAGGTGATATAAATCAAGTGACTGTAAAAGTGTGGGTCATTTTCTGGACTCTTTGTTAATGCCTCCAGCAGGCAAATAGGCCCCATTAGGCTCACTTTTCTGGGATTTCATTCTTCCTTTCTTGAAAGTTATCAATACCTTGATAATTCTCTAAGACCTTCAGCAAGGTTTTATGTTTTCTATTATTTTTTCCTTCTAGGTATTTTCAGTGACCATGTAGCTCTGAAATAAACTTCTCTGCCACATAAAGAAAAAGAACTGAACATTTAGTTTTGCTTTTAATTAAAAATAATTGATTTATACTGTTTGACACTGTTTCTAAGTATATTCTAAGTATATTAAATTGATCATGTATTTTTTCCTTTAGTCCATTTTATAGACTAAATGGATAAAACTAATCATCCCTATTTGCACAAGACTGTCCCCATTTTAACACTGTAAATCCAGCATCTTAGGAAACTCCTTGGGCCCAAGCAACCTGAGATACTTGTTTACCATATTAATATCAGCCCATATATTGGTAGATATTCTAATTTTATGTTTTTCATTTATCGTTGGGATAAACTCTACAGTATACTCAAACTTTAACCTTAATTGTATTCTAGTACTAAGTAATTTTTTAAAAAAGGGTTTTATATTAGTTTCGATTAGGTTTGGCTACACTTAACAGATGAACCTAAATAACGGTGGATAAATAAAATACTTGTTTTTATTCTGTTTCTCATATTTTGAAATTCTAGAACTGGTAGGCTCCAAGTTGGTATGGTCTATTCTCCATGAAGTCAAATTCCCAATTCCCTCTTACATTATTTCTTCCTCATAAATGGCCTTCATTCCAAACCACTACTCATGGTCCAGCATGCCTACTAGAGTTATGACCATTAAGCCATTAAGCAGAAAGTGTGAGAAGGCCTCCAACTTTCCATTTGTAAGAACATTTCCTATGAGCTGTGCAAACCACTTCTATCTTTTTAGCCAAAATATAATCATATGGTCATATCTATATGAAACAGATATTTAATATTTTCATGGACTCTTTTGTTCATTATGTGTTTACTATTGAGGAAGATAAGAATGGCTATTTAGTAAAAATTAAGTATTTGCAACAGATATTTTAGAATAAAAAGAGTTTATATTCTTATGTTCTTTTATTTTGATATCTGATTTGGGGAATCTAGAATACATAAGCGTCACAGAATGATGGAAACAACTCTTTCTTCTCTTTTTCTTTTCTGGAAAAACTGGTCTCTTAAAGTTTGTTAGAAGTTATTATAGTGTTTGGCCAGACATGGTGTCTTACACCTGTAATCCTAGCACTGTGGAAAGCCATGGCAGGAGGATCACTGTTGATGATATATTACTAAGTGTAGTCTAAGGTCATATATGTTCTTCGAACAAGAATGTCATATTTTATCTTCTCTCAATTAACTCATTTTTGACTATGTGACTAGAAAGCCTCTTTTAAAGCATTGAATTCTATTCCAAATCTAGACTGCTTTAGTATTTTGCATTTTTTAAAGGAGTGGGGAAAGCTAAAGGCAAGAGTGCAAGCAAGGCCTTACTTATGATAAATGTGTGTGTATTTTTCAAAAATATATTCAATTCAATACTCTAAATTATCACATGTTCAGTTTTTTTGGAGTTCATTTGAATAAACTTTATGAGATCCAAAAACTGAAAGATAGATATTGAAGAGGAGACATCAATCAAAATTTAGCATATTATGTGTATGCTTCTGGGATGGAGAGCGGACATGATTTAGAAGCATTTGGTGACATTTTAATGCTATTGGTAATGTTCTTATTCTTAAAGTGTGTAACTCTATTAAGTGTTAATCACTTTTTTCAAAACTAGCATAAATATTATACATATTATTTAACGTGTATCTAATTACACTTATAAAAGTATAATTTTTCAAAAAAAGCTAAAATCATAACTAATGCTAATATAAATTAAAAATACATCAAATATTTTAATTTAATTAATATAGGAGAGATTAATAAAGGAGAGATTCAGCAAAACATTTAGGTCAATGCAAAGAGCAGTTGAGAACCTGTATAATTAAAGGCAAGTTGATAAAGAAATGTCATTACAAGATTATGGGGTCAGATACATCTCTAATTAATATCCTATAAAGAAAATGAAGTGTGTCTTTAGTCCACATGATGTTGTCAAGATGTGCAACTCAGATGTTTGCCTTGTTCTCAAGTTTTTGGGGTATTTTTTTAAATAAGTTTAAAAACTTAAAAAGAAAGTAAAATTAATTAATTATAAAGAAAATGTATATTTGTACAAAAAAATATTTGCTTCACTTAAAATTATTATTTAAATAATGTTAATAACCCACATCTCATTAGATATTAAGTAAGACATTTTCTTATATTTTCTTTTTTTTTTTTTTTTTGAGATGGAGTTTCACTCTGTCACCCAGGATGGAGTGCAGTGGTGCGATCTCGGCTCACTGCAAGCTCTGTCTCCCGGGTTCGTGCCATTCTCCTGCCACAGCCTCCTGAGTAGCTGGGACTACAGGCTCCCGCCACCACGCCCAGCTAATTTTTTGTATTTTTTAGTAGAGACGGGGTTTCACCGTGTTAGCCAGGATGGTCTTGATCTCCTGACCTTGTGATCCGTCCGCCTGGGCCTCCCAAAGTGCTGGAATTACAGGCGTGAGCCACCGCGCCCAGCCTATATTTTCTTAAATTGTCTCTTTTATCAATGTTTAAAATAGAAATGAAGATAGGAATATTAAATAAAAATAAATTAATAGTATCTTAAGAATGTTTCTTTTTCTGCATGACTCATCTATTCAACAGCTGTTTGTTGTGTTCTATAGTGTGTCTTGTACACGTTGGGTGCTGCTCTGAGAATCTGGAAATACGAAGGAAACAAGATATAATAATTATTGCCTCTTGTTGCATTTACATTTTAGTGGCAGGCAGTAGATAACACTTAAATAAAACCAATAACAGAACTTCAGATAGTGATACATGCAATGTAAAAATATATATAAAAAATAATAAAGTTTGGATAATAGGAGAGAAATATGGGGAATGGATAAAATAGACTGTCGGTTTAGGTCAGTGAAGCCTTCTTAATGAGAAAAGCTAGTTGTGCTATGATCACATGTGCTTCTGAATGGAATAAGTGATAAAAATCGCATCTTGCAATTTAAAAAATAGGTAACTAATATACATCTCTCAGATAAATTGAACTTATCTAATATACTGTGCCGTCAAATTTCCAAATAGAAAAGTCTTATGTTTCTATCCTGATATTGTTTCAAAGCCATTTTTCAAAATATAAAACAAAATATGAATTATCTTTGGAGTTGTGGGAATGCCATGGATTACAGTATTAGATTAAGTTTAACAAGATTGTTTAATCATATTGCAAAGCAAACCACAATTGCTGCTCAATCTTAAGATGTGGTGGAAGTGTTTATATTATCTTCATCTCTATTGCTATAATTACCATTAATCTTTAGGGTTTGAAATGAATAGCTTCTTTTTTATTATAAAAGTGATACATGTACATGGGAATAAAATTTTAAACCATATAGATGGGCATATTATTGAAAGTAAAATTTCCTTCCCTGCCATTCCTCAAATTCTTGCTCATATTTGTCATTTTCTGTTTTTGGTTCATCTGACATGTTATGTTCAGTAGACTTGATTAAGTTTTCCCAGTTTCAGATATCATTCCGTATTATACATACATTATTTTGTCTAAATGAAATATGATTGAATCATAGAGAAAGAAATATGTGTATGTTATTGAGCTTATGCTACTTTGTTCAGATTTCAAGATCAGATGGAATATGTCTTCTTCTTCAACTGACTAAAATGTTTTATCTCATTTTTGAATTTTCAGTTTCTTGTTCATCTTCTTCCCCCAGTCCCTCTTACACTTGAATTTTCTACTGATTTTCTATTATTTTGTTATTAAACAAGAAATTTTACTTAATAAACCACTAACATGTTCATTTAATCAAACAACTAACTAATATGCTTCCTTCTTTTTAGGTGCATTATATGGCTGTTGTCTGGGGATCTTATTAAGTTGCATATTTGGCTACTCTTTAATTCTAATGTCTTACACTTTCTTGACTCTTTTTTTTTTTTCAAGTCATATTGCAGCACTCCAGAAACATACTGGATGCTTTCATGTTATCAATTATTTTCATTTTATCCTTATACTAATTGATAATGCATGGGATTTTATGTGGAAAATAATTTTTCCTGAGAACTGTACAGACATTGTTTTTTCTGAATTCACTAATAATCACCTCTTCCCCCAGCGTTTTTCTCCCTTAGTTTGGATTTTCCCAAAGGAGCCTTTTAAGCAAGAATTTGATTTCAGATAGTTGATTTTGGAGATGAACCTAAAAATATTTGCAGTGTAGACAGGAAATCTCACAGAAAAGGGAAGGCAACCGATACAAGGTTTGTTATCAAGTGAATTATCACCTTGGGTATCTGAAACCTCATCCCGCAGAGGATCCTTGAGAATCAGTGTAACTGTTGTGCCTCAATGTAATTCTCCCTGAGGAGTGAGGAATTAGGGATATTTACTCTCCAGTTTTTATCATGCATTGAGCGGGGCATTGGATTCCCTGGCATGGGTTCTGATGAGCTGAGAATCTTAGACAAAGAAACTCAGGTGCTGGCAGTTGGACTTTGGGTGAAGAGTTGGAGCTCTGACTGCATATGCTATGTTGCTTATTTCTACACAGTCTGTCATCTTGTATCTGTTTTCCTACTCTAGAAGAATTTATGAAATTATCTTTATTCTTTGAATTTCAAAATTTCAGAAGAATGAATCTATGTATATGAGGATCATTTAGTCTGTCTAACATTTGGTAGTCTAAAGTCTTTCTTTAGCTCTGTGAAAAGTTATTCTGTTATTATTTTGATTATTTCCTTCATTCCACTCTCATTCTTTTTTTCTTTCAGAAACCACTATTAGACAGATGTTGGTAGATTTCCTAGGCTTTATTTCCTCACACACATATTGATTTTTCCCTAAACAATTGTGTTTTTATGTTCCGTGACCTCTATCTTGTTTACTGCTTTTTTTCACAGCAAGCTGTTAGGTTTTATATATTCTTTTTTATCTTTTTATAGAAGGAATATATTCTGAGGACCTTTTAGGAGCATTCTCTGATTGTCTTGCTCCCATCTATGGCCTTATTCTTAAATTAGTCAAAGTATTATTGAAAAGAGGCTTTATTATTGTGACAACTCCTTCCAGAGAAAACTCTTTCTGATGCAGGATGCAGAGAGTGGTTTTTCAACTCTCAGCAGCCACTCTTATTTTTTGGTATAGATTTCAAGTACATGTCAGGTATATTTTATTACAGATTTCTCTTAGTTTTGATGTTAAATATTCCTCCCTCATTTTATCTTATTTAAAATTTTAGTTGATTTTGACAGAAGGATATGAAGTAGTTCACTAATTTTATCTCAGGTTAACTCACCTTAAAGTTAATTCATATAAATAGAACCTAAAAGATACACCTTTTTTTGTAAGTAGCTTTCTAAATAGCTTTCTTTTTTTTTTTTTTTGTATATAGGTTTCTTTTTTTCTGTAAGTAATTTCTTAGCAGTTATGAATATTTGTACTTAGGTTCAAAATGAAGTGTTTTTCATCTTTTATTTATTTTATTTTGAGACAGCGTCTCCCTCCATCTGAACTCCAGGCTGGAGTTCAGTCATGTGATCATAGCTCACTGCAGCCTTGACCTCCTTGGCTTAAGCGATCTTCCCACCTCAGCCTCTTAAGTTGCTGAGACTACAGGTGTACACCACCATGGCAGGCTAATTTTTTAATGTTTTGTAGATACGGATCTTGCTATGGTGCCAGGACTAGTCTCAAACTCCTGGGCTCAAGTAATCCTCCTGCCTCAATCTCCGAAAGTGCTGGGATTACAGACATGAGTCACTGTGCCTGGCAAAATGATATTTTTCTAATTATACAAGTGCTATAAGTTCATCAGAGAACTATTTTAAGTACATGAATATATATAAAAAGTAATGCCAGAATATCTATTACAACAGCTCAGATGTTACTTAATCTTAGGTAGTTTTCTCCATATATATTTTCACTAGTGCAGTCCTTTAAAAAATATTTTAGTGTGCATATTTTCATTATTATAATTTATGGTACAGAGATTAACACATACATTTTCTAATAAAATCTATGTTTTTAGTACTGTTAGGGTTCTCCAGAGGAACAAAACTAATAGATGATACATGTATATATCCTATTTGTTTATGGAATTTTTGTTGCTCCTATAACTAATTATTTAGCAAATGTGTATGTATATATACACATATATACACACAAATACATATATTTCAGGTTACAAATTATAGAAAAGGGCATGCGTATACATACATATATAATTTATACATACATATGTATGTGTATATGTACCCTTTTCCATAATTTTTAACCTGAAATATTGTGTCTGTTGTAGACCTAATTCCAAAAATGAGACAAAGAAGTCAAGACCATGGCTTATACCCATTAAACCATTCCAAGAAGTATTACAAACGGACCAAGTAACAGAGCAACTGGTTGTAATGAATTCAGGATTTGAGCCAAATGTCCAGCTCATTTAGTCTGACTTTAAATATATATATTAAAAACCAGCTGGGCATGGTGTCTGTAATCTCAGCACTTTTTGGGAAGCCAAGGCAGGAGTGTTACTTGAGTCCAGGAGTTTAAGACCAGCCTGGGCAACACAGCAATACCTATCTCTACAAAAAAATAAAAAATTCGCTGGGCATGGTGGTGTATGCCTGTGGTCCCAGCTACTCAGGAGGCTGAGGTGGGAGGAACGTTTGAGCCCAGAAAGCTGATGTCACAGTGAGCCATGACTGTACCACTGCAGTTCAGCCTGGGTAACAGCAGGACCCTTTCTCAAAATAAATAAATAAATAAATACACACACACACACACACACACACACACACACACACATATAGAGAGAGAGACAGACAGAGAGAGAGAGACAGAGAGAGAGAGAAACAGGGGTAGAATTAGGTCTACAACAGACACAATATTTAAGCTTAAAAATTATGGAAAAGAGCACATATGTGCATACATATATAATATGGCTTACAGCATATATATATACATACATATAAGCATACATATATATAAGTCATATTATATGTATGTGTCTATGTGCCCTTTTCCATAATTTTTATCCTGAACCATATAGAGGAACAAAGCTAATAGGTAGTTATATGTATATATCCTATTTGTTTATGGATTTTTTCATTATATAATATAGTTATATATATAATTGCCTATTTGAAACATTCAGAAAAAATAAATTGCATTAAATATAGTTTTGACAGGCCTCACTTGTATTTTTTAAAAAAGGAATTACAAAGTAGATTGAGCCAGAATAAGATAAAGATTACTGTAAATTCTGTACTTATTTGTTTTATTTGTAATAAGGGAGTAACAATTAGCTTAATTTAAATTTTAATATTTTTCTTCTGCAAATCATTTCCTAAGACCTTAACATGCTTTCTAGTTTCTAGTTTATTTTATTTTAAATTAAAAATCTCATCTGCTATTTGACACTAATATCATTATCCTGATTTTTAAAAACAATTTTTTAAATAATAATATTTATGATGGCAATGATGGAGACTAAAAACATGAAATAAGAAAAAGATTTGGAGTCTGTGTACTTATGTTGAATAGAAGTGAAATAACCAACGTTAAGCAGTGTGAAGAAGGTAAATGGCATTCACTCTAAAAGACATTTCTTATTAGGAAAGAAGCGCTATTTGTTTTTAAAAGCGATCCAAGTGTAGAGAGAAGAAAATGTGATTATTCATAAACACGTCCAATTTGAGATTTTTTTCTTCTATGCTTTCTGGTGGTGATATCCATGCGATTCTAGTTTAAATGAGATGTTTGCATTGAATTTGTAGACATTGTGTGTCTCTTCTATATTAACAGTCTGTTCAATTAGGAAAATTACAGAAGAATCTACAATTAAAACAATAACAACAAAAAGTGGTCCACACATGGAAACTTATTGAAAGATACAAAAGAGTTCATAATGTTAGAATGAATTGGGAAATAGAAATAATATTTTTCAAACAAATATGTAAAGGAGGCTGATAAGAAGTCTTCTGAGATATAAAAGAATCAAGAGATTGCTTTGATATGGACACCAAAGGGGAAAAAAAATTAAAAAGACATGCTAAAGTGTAAAATATGATTAAAAGGAGAAAAGAGGGAATTTGATCCTAATAAATAATGTTTTCATGTTGTTTGTTTTTTACGCAAGCTCTTACTCTGTCATCCAGGCTGGAGGGCAGTGGTGTAATCACAGCTTGCTACAGCCTGGACCTGCTGGGCTCAGGTGATTCTCCTACCTCAGCATGGGCCACCATGCATGCCCAGCTATTTTGTGTGTTTGTGTGTGTGTGTGTGTGTATGTGTGTGTGTGTGTGTGTGTAGAGACAGGGTTTTTCCATGTTGCCCAGACTGGTCTCAAACTCCTGGGGTCAAGACATTCACATGCCTCAGCCTCCTAAAGTGCTAGAATTATAGGCATAAGCCACCGCACCCGGGCTAAATAGTGTTTTCACAAAAGGTGTACTATTATTGACTTAATTAAATTTTAATCAAGTAATAAAAGATACATTACATAGGACCAAAATAAAATTATAAGAAGACAATACAAGAAGCAAGAG
The DNA here is from genome assembly GCF_029281585.2 of Gorilla gorilla gorilla. Classification (NCBI taxonomy): domain Eukaryota; kingdom Metazoa; phylum Chordata; class Mammalia; order Primates; family Hominidae; genus Gorilla; species Gorilla gorilla. The sequence goes on from NC_073227.2 coordinate 135,815,805, forward strand.
ACCCAGTTCTCACTGGAAAGTATAGAAAGACTATAACAAGTAATAAGTATATAGAAAGTAAGTAAAAAACAAACAAACAAACAAAAAACTGATGGGCTGGGTGCTGTTGCTCATGCCTGTAATCCCAGGACTCTGGGAGGGTGAGGAGGGTAGATGTGTGGAACCCAGAAGTTCAAGAGCAGCCTGGGCAACATGGAGAAACCCCATCTCTAAAAAAAGATAATAAGCCAGGAGTGGTGGCACATGCCTGTGGTCCCATCTACTCAGGAGGCTAAGATGGGAAGATCACTTGAGCCTGGGGAGGTTGAGGCTGCAATTAGCCATGATTGTGCCACTGCACTCCAGCCTGGGTGACAGAGTGAAACCTTGTCTCAAAGCAACAACAACAACAAAAGGAGTGGTAATTCCAGTCTTAATTCAAATCTTTAAAGAGTATTACATTAGTCAGAAAAAAGTAAATGACAAAATAATAATCCTTGACATTCAATTCATATGCAAAATATTTCACAGAATATTTTTACAAATTATTTCCACAGAAACTGTCACTTACATTACACCGTGTAATTTTCCACATCATACATCATATAGGTGGGCTTTGACTTGTCAATTGGATGCACATATGCAATGATTAGAGTTAACAAAAGACCATTGGTTTCTCCAGAGGAAAAAGGAAAACTTAATTTTCTAAAAGCGGTCCGCAGACTAGGGGCACACTAACTCACCAACTTTAGGGCAAAAGAAAAGTACACTCTGTTGGGGGCTGTTGGAGAGTTAGAGATTATAATGTTAAAAATCTCAGGTCAGGAGAGGAGTGAAGAGAGTGAAGTATAGAGTCTTGATTGAATGACCTTTAAACCCCAAATCATCATTCTCTCTTAATTGGCTAATTCCAGGTGGTTGGTGGGATGGCACCAGCTTGTCTGTTGGTGGCCAGCTGGGGAATTTCTAGCTAGAGTTGTTTTTGATATTGTTTTCAGGAATTGCTCTTTGATTTGGTTGCAGATAAGCAGTTTTTGCAATACTCTCCAAGGACACACGGAGCATGACTGCTTGCTCACCCTACCATGGCCTCTTGGTTCTACTTTTCACTATTGAGACAGGGAGTTCATCTTTTCATCTTGTCTGTCAATTGAAGGCATGATTTGACATTAATAAGGCCTTATGAATGCATCCCTAGTGTCATTTCAAAAGGATTTTGGAGTGAGTAATGATAAATGGAGTTACACCATAGAAAAATATGTGATCTTAAGTAGGTTTAACAGGATTACAAGAGCTCACCTGTAGAGTCAGCACAGTTTATATATGTTGGGAATTGATTCTCTGTCAACTTTTCTTAAATCTGAACTAAAGTTGTGACTGCTGGGTATAACATCATCATTAGTAGTGCTTCAATTTAGTAGCATTTTAGCTTCCTCAGAATTCGAGGTTGGAAGAGTTGATTTCATGAACTGTCATGAGATGGTAAACTAGACTTCTTCAAACTTAAAATTTTTTCTGACATTATTTCAATCATTTCATGTGCCATGACAGTTAAAAATGGTCAAAGTATACATGCTTAGATAATCAGCTATTACCCTGCCTGTTTGACTAATTAGCCAGTGGTTATTTCCATCAGACAAAGGTTCTCTGGCATGCCATTAAAATGCATAAAGACAATAGAAGGAATTCTCAATTATTCTGTAACACTCAATACAGATCCTTGCTTGCCATAGATTATTTGTAAGAAAATCACAAAGCTGTACTCTTTCTGGTACATAGGTGGTAGTATGCTATTCTACCTCCTCATTATGACTGGTTGTTACATTTAAGCAATTTGCTTTCAATGGAGCTACCACCGCATTTCTTCGAAGGACCTGTGCTTTATCAACTTAAAGTAGTTTTGACAACTCTTTGACTCCAAAACATATTATTCCACTAGAGAAGAGTGTTCCTACTTATTTTGAGCTAGTCTTTTCCAAATGTATCTACAGAAAGTGAGAAAGGAAGATGTAATTATATATAGCAAGTATGTGAATGAAATTCATATACTGTTGACTATGAAAAGAAAAAATGGCTTTCATAGATTATTTCAATATCTGTTTTATTAATCAGTACTTTAAAAATATCTGAAATGAGTAAGACTTTTTTTTTTTTTTTAGTTTCAACATTTCAATTGGCTTTATTCAGGATTCTACAATTGGGCATTTCATTTAATAAAATAGAATAAGTGTTCAAATGAGCTGAGCAAAAGAAGTGGGATTTATATGCAGTCAAGGACTGAAGAAAGCAGAAGCAAAGAACAAAGAGTGTATTACTCTTTTCAAAGCCATTTTTTTTGTAAGGCAGAGATAGGAAGACAAAACAATAAAATAATGACTGATAGCTCATATTAGGTTACTTCAGCCTTCTTTTGCATAGGGATTAAAGCAGAGGGAACTTCATTACAATGCCCATTGAAGATTTAAGTTGGCCTGTGTGGGTAATTGGCTGTTATTTCTCCTGATTTTTTGGAAGGTCAGGTAATAGCTGAGATTATTTCGATTTGGTGACCTGGAACTTTAGCATGGGTGACTCCATTTTGATTTTTAGTCTAGTATGTTGGGGCCTAGACTTTTAAAAGTCCTTTTCATGAGGAACTTTTGAGATATAATTGTATAATTTACTTTTTTTTTTTAACACTTACACAGTCAACATACTAGATTACCATTGAGAGAGTGAAATTGATTTACTGTATTTTCAATTTGAGTGTGTGTGCTCTCACATCACGTTTTGGAACAATACATGTTTCAAACAAAAAATAATGTAACTAATTGCATTACATAATGTAACTAAATCCAAAAAGGATATACAATTCATCCACAAAACTTCATGGCATTTCGTTATGCAATAATGGTGTACGATTACTACATATAAAAAATTAAAAGCACATTTCAAAATCAATCATTTTTTAAAAATTCTAAGGTGTTAAAAATCTTATATTCTAAGACTTTTTCCTGGGCAATGTTTCCTATGGCATAAAACATCTATATGGATAATTTTCTGAAGAGAAATTAAAGGAGGAAAAAAATTATTATATTTAATTTTACATATATGTGTATACAATATGTAGTAAATATACCCTTATACTTACACATTAATGTAAGCAAATATACATTCATATAATATGAAGGAAAACAAAAGTGCAATTTTAGAGGTGATTTCATCTTAAGAATAAAAGAATAGAAGGAATTTCTGACAAAAAAGGCAATATTTAAAAAAATTATGTGCTTACTTTTACATTCTAATAATAATACTGATGGCTAAATTACTCTATGCATTGAAACAGAATGAGGAAAGGTCATTACTGTTTTTCATTGAGCACTTTTAAATGTTCACACACACACACAACACACACACAGGGTAGGGCAGGGTTTTTTGTTCTAAAAGGTGTTTCAGTGTTTATTATCATGTATTTCATCTGGTTTCTTCTAAAATTGTTTATGCCTACAGCTTGGAAAATTATAGTTTAAGTAAGAATAGTTATTTCTTTGTGCCACACTTTTAGAGCAAAATTGGAAATCACAGTTTGAATCCCCTTCTTTCTCTGATTCTTAAATGCAAAATCTACTAGTCATAAATGTCAGTTTTACATTGGAACACAATCTACTTAAAAATACAGTCCATACAAAATTGAAAGTGTCTTCTTTGTTCTTTCCTACAACTTGAATAACGTTGAGTCAAAGGCATTTTGTTGTTTAATACTATTAAACTTTAGTCCTATATGTGTTATCAAATAAGCCTACATTTCAAGTTTAAAATCTTTTTAAAACATGTCTTTTCCTTCCTACTGTTCTTTTAATTTTGCACATTATAAGCCTAATTCTCCAGTCCACAGGTTTACACAGGGGGTGGGGAAAATTGCAATTCTCACCCCTGTGGGAGCTTTGCCTTTCTCTGCAAGTCTGTTCTACCCCAAGACCCAGGAGATGTTGAGGAAGCAGTGTGTGTCCCCTGGCAGAGTGATCTACTCCTAGTCTGTGCTACATCACATCTTTGTGTTCATATCTGTGTGTAAGAGTCTGTGTGTGTGTGTGTGTGTGTGTGTGTGTAGTATTGTGATATTGTGCCAGCATACAATGGCTCAATAACTTGACAACTGCAGGCAGGTGGAACTTATTGCTTGTAACAGGGAACTAAAAATGGTTTTGATGTGGAGATAAGTTTTTTCATGCCCTATAGTTAAGGTGGAACCCCATGTAGATGATAAGAAAAATAAAACAATAAATGGAGTATGATCTTTTTTTTGTAGTCTTATTATGTTGCATAATCTTTTATGTTATACAACATAAAAAATTTTTAACTTGCCTTAAACATTGCATTATATTGAGAATCATAGTGCAACAAAACAGGGCTAAGTATCTCAACAAGCAGTAAAACCAAGTACTCCAAATATTTGTAAATTAAGAACATCTCTATAAAGTATTTTAGTACACTATGTCTGGGAAGAATACTTTTCCTAAAATTAATTGTAATGACTGAAACTTAATTAGACATATTGCATGACAGAATTTAATAATAGTTAATAAAGAAAACCATGCATTAGTAGCTGCAGATTTTGAGCGAGACAAAATAGGAGTACCTTAATGATGAATAAAAATAGAAAAAATAAAAAGAAAACCGATATGTAAACCTACTACCAAATTTCTGTATATTCTTTCAACAGGTAATGGGGAGATGAAGGAGAGTGTAGATAAATAATTTCCCCTAAAATATTCTTATCTATGTTTCAAGTTAGTTCAAGTGTCCAAAAAAATAAAATGGAGAGGGAAATGATATGCATCATTAATGAGAAGAACTAAAACACTTAATTAGTATTTTTTAAAAAAGCATTTCCTCACATATTGCAGTCATTTGTGTTAGTGTGGTACACACATCTGTGGAGTATACAAACATCTGTGAAGTGCTGTAATTGTTTTTGGTAATAGGTTCTTCATAGCTAACATATGATGCTCTGCAATTCCAGAATATTTGATGCTTCTATCTAGATGAAGGACTCACATTATAGGCCCGTACCCCTGTGTCTCTATGCCCACCCTCACTATTGGTTTGAAACATTTTAAAAATCTAAATGCATACCAAATGTGTCACATAGAGTTTCCTTCTCTAGACTCCTTAAAAATTATACCTGTCTCCAAGACCTTTGATTCTCTATTTTAATGTTTCAAATATCTATACAATTAGTTGGCAAAGAATTGTTTCAAATCAGATTTATTGTGATGAATTTATATTTAATACTTAGAAAAATTATGATGTCATGTTCATGCATACTGGCTATATAAATGAATGTCTAATATCAGTGAAATGATGGAGGGATTGAGGACCAATTGAGTATTTCACATTACTAGTCTAAGCATTTAACAAAATCAATTCTTATTCATAATGTTGTTAAAAGAGCACAGGTCTTGAGATGGGATACACTTGCTTTGGAACACTATCATTGTCTTTAAATGTGATTTTGACTCAGTTTTCATTAATTTCCTTAGGCCTCTTTTTCTTTATCATGAGAATGATTATTTATGAATGCAAAAACTGTGCCAATGTTAGATGTTCAGTTCCCTGCCACCTTTCCTTTTCAGTGGCAGCTGAAGTATCAAAATACGAGAACACAAATGATATGTTTATATAATTGTAACATTATCAATATATTTTTTAAAAAGCATTTTGAAATATGGCTGTATTGTCAGAACTCATTAATATCTAGTGAGTAGGAAAAATTATAATTTTCTAATTTGTTATTAATAATTCATGTCTAAGAAATTTATAAAAAGATGGGTAAATGAATTAGTTCTGTATTTTCTTATGACATTGCAAATATTCTCACTTTGGAAATGTTACTACTTTTCTGGCATTTAGATTCTGAATGAAAACTACTTAAATCATTGCAATTGACACTATCCAGATTTGTTAAAAGTAAAATACTATTGATAGAGGCAGGAGACAGCCAAGTGCCTAGGCAGGTAGGGGAGGGTCCCCCAAGAACCTCCAAACCACCCAGGTCATTGTGCACAAGGGGCTTGCCTACACAGGCCCACAGTGAAAAATTCCACCCCTTAACACATGCACAGTAAGGGAAATAAATCAATGTGGAGTGGCTCAGACTAAGGGCCTGCATGTACACTGGATGGATGGGGTGAAGCCATCCTTATGCATGCCTTATTCATGGAAGGAGCCTGGCCTCTTCAGCTCGTGTGTGGAAGTCCTGGTACTCCATTGTGAGGGGGAAATCTGCTTGGAGAACCCCACTCTTTGCAGAGCTTTCCTTTCACTTAATAAATTCCAACCTCCTCACCCTTCAATGTGTTCATATGCCTAATTTTTCACTGTCTTGAGAAAAGAACCTGGATTTAGCTGAACTAAGGAACAAAAATCCAGCATCATTTTGGTGGTCTATATGGGGACACATCAGAAGGGTGAGTAAAATGCAGACACAAAAATCTCTTTTACTTTTGTTTCTGAGCTTTCTCGTCCTCAGACTTTTTCTGAGGGCAGGGAAAACTGTCCACTCCTACCATTGTTCTCAGGGGTTGGGAATGTTGGCCCTGGTCCAACCCAGTCTTTTCTTTGGCATTCTCCTTATTTTTGTTTTTGTTTTTGTTTGTTTGTTTGTTTTTTCAGGACTGTAATAACATCGATCTTTTCTCTTACAATATTGGGGGTGTTCCACCCCTCACCCCAATGGCCACGGGCTCACATGCGGAACAGATGGACAAGTGGTGGCTCCCGCCCCCTGCCCCTCCTCCCCAAGGGCCCTGCATGTCCTGCTGGCCAGCATTTCCCGCTGGCCATCCCCTCCTACCAGATGCCCATAGAATGTTTCCCCCTCTGGATGAGTCAGGAAGGAGAAGACAGCAAGAGTTTCTCTCCTTGTTGGAGAAATCTATTTGCATAAGAATAGGAGGTTCTTCCCCCAGGCATCTTCCCCGCCCAGCACTCAAACTGTTCTTTTTTCTTTTCTCCACCCTGTCAGCAGTTAACACAGCCCTACACTTAAGCTGATTTTTTAATTTTTTTTTTTTTTAATTTTCTCTACCAGGTCAGGAGTTGATGGGTTGGCATGAAGGTAGTTGTGGGGTTTTTTTTGCCATAAGAATGGTAGGGATGGCAGTTGCTTTTGCACCAACCTAGTAACATAGCCCTGTGAGTACAGGGGACTTGTCTATGCCAGAGGATTTTTCTGAAAGGTGTTTTACTAGGCCAGGACCTCAGTTCACAAGATACATTTCTCTTCCTTGTTTGAGGAGGCAGCAAAGGAGCAACGCTGCTGACTGCAGTCTGGCGAGGGACACCTGACACTTAATAACGAGTCCATGCAACCTCCTGAGGGAGTTATTTTGTCCCAAACTCAATTCCAAGCTTTGGGTTGAAGCCCTAGGAAAGAAAACTGGATTGGAGGGATCCAGAGGCAGACAACAACAGAGGTTAGAAGGCACAGTGCCGGTAAGCATGACTAATTCCTGCTGATTAAGGCAAGCCTCCCATTTCATGCATGGAGGTCATGCTAACATCCATGGAATAAATGAGGTCTAGGGAACTCGAAGGTTACAACAGCAGGGTGGGGCAGAGGGTATGTGGGTAAGAGTAGTTAATCCCAGCCCCTAGATCCCCTGTTAACATGAGTGAAAGCTGCATTGGCACCCACGGTGGCACCCTGTTGAGGTCACCAGGACTCAGGGATATAAGGATGGAAAAAAGAGAACGGATGCCTCGTCTCTCTCCCTCACATAGTCTGGGTATTCACTGGGAAGAGAAGGGAGTTAGGAGTGCCTTATCCCCTCTTCCCTGATTGGTAACCTTTCATCTTCTTCTTCCGTCTATAATTCTCTCGAATCTCTCCTGAACCCCTAGAACTTTGAAATAAAAAACAAATAGCCTTCCTTTTCCTTTTTTCTCCTCTGTCCTCTCTTCACAGATAGATAATTGTGTCCTCATACTACAGGACACTTCCCTTGTATGCATACTCCAAACTGGGAAAACTAAAATTTCCTAAATCTTAAACTGGTTGGCTTAGAATTGAGCTTGGGGGAAGGGAACCCAGAAGCCCGGGATGCTGGCAAAAGGGTAAAAGATTTTTACTACTCGGACTTTTGGTTTCTCTCTCCCTGTGCAAACCAGTAAAAGGAATGGTAAGGATCACTGTTTATATTCTCTGTAAAGTTTTGATTAATGGAAAAGGATTTGTGATGTTGGTTTTAAGCTGTAGCCAATCTGGTGTGCTTTGCATATCTTTCTATATGGTTCTGTTAGAAAGAAGGATATCTTAAGATAAGATGCAGGCCTAGGACCCCCATAAACCAGTTGTTCACGTCAGCCCAGCAAACTGCCCAGTAACAAACTTTGCAGCAGGCCTCCATCTTGTTTTACATTCTTGGGAACATGACCTGTAACCTCTGTAGTTTTACAATAGTGAGCCAGGTTCAATCCTAACTTGGGGAATGAGTACTTTAATAGTTGCGTGAGTTTTGTCATTTGTTAATTCTCTTCCCCTCTATGAACAACGTCTACCTTCCTTTCTTAAATCTTCCTTTCTCTGAGTTACCTTAAAGATTCTAGATGTTGTAAAAACTGCTTTCCCTACTTTGAAAGACTTTTCACACTCACGATTAATTCAGAACCTTAATTAAGGCTTGTTGGTTTTACCTGTGAAGTTACTTTTGGTAAAGCACAAAAGCCAGAAATATTGGCCGCTTGATATGGCTGAGGTCAGGTAACAAGGGATCCAAAAGGATTTTCTTAAAGAGCTCTCAGCTTAATTAAAAGTGGATATCCAAGCTATAGGTATATTTAAAAGGCATCTATGTTTTTCTTTTCTTGGATTTGTTTTAGTGGAAAAGATTTTTTTTCTTCTCAGTTGACTAAATTACTTTTCTCTGCTTTGTCTTGCTACTCTTAATGCATGTGTGAGTGGCCCTAATAAAATTCCTGATGGTCTGGGACTCTTTGGAAAAAACAGAAAACGTGCTGTAAATTCCATTTTAGTAGAAACCTGTGTTTTTCTCATAGGACCCCAGGAATTAGAGGTGGATAGATTCCCCTCAAAATCTGTTTTGTCTTCTAGCTGTATCTGTTTATTAGACCCTAGAAACTGCATGCTTTCTTATGCTTACTCTTAAATGGCACTCCCCAGAGGCCAATAAGCCAATTAGGAGACTGGCAAACGAAAAATCTTGTAAATACTGGTCTTCGTCTGTCTGTCTGTGTAGTTACATATGTGTTGTGTGTTTTGCATATAAAAAAGAGCTCTAATGAATTGGCTTAAAAATAGGCATTTAGATCAAATGTATTTTTAAGAAAAGATAAAAGCTGTAATAACTTTTATTTCACATGACTTTAATCTTTGAGAAATAAAAAGTATTAAAGACAATTGGTGAAATGCAAATGTTGTTAAAATGTAAATAGGTGGTCTAAATTGTGCAAGTCAGATACTAGGTTTGCTAAATGTTTTAAGTTGTAAACTGCTTCTTTGGCCTTTGAGAACTGTTTGACTTGCCTCCTTTACATCTTGGCAAGGCCTCAGGAGATATGGAATTAACTACATCCTTAACTATGCTGGAAGGAGTCAAATTTTTTCGGGACCTAGTGCATAATTAAAACAACTTACCAGATTTTTTATTAAAGTTAAAAATTGCTAAGTGTTACCATTATAACATGTAATTGAGACCACTGAAAACAGATTTACCTGCAAGATATGTAAGAACAGTAAAATGTGTTTTTAGTAAAAGATTTTAAGAAGGCATGGAAATGTAAATTTTCGCCTAGGGTTAAAGGCTGGTTTTAAATTAGGTAAAATAAACTAAAGGTTTAAACAAGTTGTGGAAGTTTGTAAAAATGAACTTTGCAAAAGAAATTCTGTGTGTAAATATATTGACTAAATTCAAAAGGATATTATATGTTTTTTCCATAAATTGTGCATTAAAATAAAAGCACTACAAGGTTCTCTTAAGGCACTAATCTGTTCTTTACCAAAATTTTTAAAGGGTTATACAAAGCTTATAAGAATCTTACCTCATAGTCAAGCTGGTTAAGAATGGGTATAATTGTCTTTTAGGTTTCTTTAGGAAATTGAGGTTTGGTTGGGCATGGTGGTTCACTCCTGTAATTCCAGCATTTTGGGAGGCTGAGGCAGACAGATCACTTGAGGTCAGGAGTTAGAGACCAGCCTGGCCAACATGGTGAAACCTTGTCTCTAGTGAAAACACAAAAATTACCTGGTGTGGTGGCGGGTGCCGGTAATCCCAATTACTCTGGAGGCTGAGGCAGGAGAATCACTTGAACTCAGGAGGCAGAGACACAGTGAGCTGAGATTGTGCCACTGCATTCCAGCCTGGGCAACAAAATGAGAATCTGTCTCGAAAGAAAAAAGAAAATTCAGGTTGACGTTAATAGTAAACTAATGTAAGGGTAAAATTTGGTTTTCTCTTCTTGTACAAAATTTTCATGTAGTAGTAAAGGATAATGGAAGATTTTCATTTGCCTTGCAAATAAACTGCCAAGGAAAATAAAGTGAAGACCAGAGACAAATTGGAAAGCTAAGTCTTCCCTCTTAATGAGTAAAAGTTTTTGCTTTGTTTTAAAAATTTTTTAAATCATTATTTTGGCTAAATAAATAGCTAATGTTAGTCTGGAATTGTAGTTCATTATTTCAAGTGTCTTAAACTTCTAACATATTTAACAGGCTTCCCAAAATCAAACTGCAGTTTCAAGGTTATCTTTTCTGATTCCTAGCTTTTGGATGCTACAAAGGGCCCCTGGAGCATCCAAAAGAGAGGTAAACAAGATTATTTGACATTTTTGGGTATAGGGGCTTGCCAAAATGATGCTTAATCTTCTTCACTTTATATTACAGTGAATAACATTAATATATTTTCCAAAATTATATGGGATTTTTAAAATTTTAAAGTCTAAGTATATGCTATCAATCTTAATTAAGATTATTAAGTTATTGTAAACCACAGAGATAATGAAATTTCTTTGTCATTTGTGTTTTTAACTGTAAAAATGCTGGACGTTATGTTATTTACAGACAATTGTCTTGTTTTGGTCCTCTTCAAACGATAGTTTATGATAAGCTATAGAACTTTGACAGGTGCTCTCAAATGCAAGTTTCTGATAACTTTGGAGGTTGTAACATTGGAATAGAGGAAAAAAGTACAGGACTCATGAAGAGCTGAAATGTTCATGAATAGTAAGCAGAACAAGAACTAACGGAATAGACTGAACTAATAGAAAACGGAAGTAATCTTTTTTTCCCTTTCGCTTAAAACATTGCTGATCCTTGTTTTGTTTTTCAGAGTCTAGGAAACTTATTTTGAGCTATTTACAGCCTTTAATAATTGAGTAAGATATACTCTTGTGAACATAATTTGGAGTATATTTCTTTCTTTCTGCCTGGCTTCTCCAAAATTTTGAAACTAGTTGTGAGTATTCTTAACTTACGGCAATATAGTTATTTGCATCAGTGCAGTAAGAATCCATTTTCTTTCACAAAGGAACAAAATTGCAGAAACTGGTTGTTTTACCAAGGCTTTGACTGAAAGAATGTGCTTCCCTTTAAGGAATCAAGCTTAACTTGCAAAGCCAATAAAAGCCCCTTGGGAAAAGTGACCTCATACCTTGTCTACATAGTCCCCATATGGGGTTCCTAACCTGTGGTGAGTAAAGAATACCACTTTCTAACAGCCCTAGGAACCCCATGTTCTTGGGACCTCAAGAAGAGAGGAGTTTACCCAACTCTTAGATATTTGAGGGCACAAATCCATGGCTTGGCTCAACTTTAAAAGGCTTTATCTGAGGTTCCTTGTGGAAGAGAGTCCCATCAAAGCCAATTTAAAAGGCCTGTGTAAAGTTAATTATCTTGCTGCACTTTATGCAAATAATCAATCCAAGTATAAGGCTAAAGTTTGTTTTGCAAACAATATGGTCCTATCATGATTTGTTTATAACAAAAATGAGGACTGGAGAGAGAACAATTATGTTTCAAAAGTTATGCATTTGCCACTAAATTCTAATCTCATTAGTTGTTTTTAAGTCCTTTGTCTACATTTTAGACTAACCCTGTTTATCTTATAAACCAACCAGTTATCTCTGGCTGCAACTCAGAAGACACAAAAAGGAATTAGTAATATAACAATGTGGATCAGAATTCTAGTTCTGGGCAATTATCCTGCAAATCCTGCCTGGTGATAGGAATAAATAGGGTGCCCATAACCCAGATATTTCCTTTGGGAAAATAAGACCACAGTAGCTAAACAAAGCAAAGCCCATGCACCCCAATCTTAGTAGGCATAACTGTAGCCAGTTATCTGGGTGTGGCAGCAGCCTTGGGATTTTTGAGCTGTCCTTACCCTACCCCTTGTTTCATTTTGATACATATCTTCTAATAACCCAGTTTGTATAACCAGTTTGTCTCTTCTCACTTTCAGGCCATCAAACTCCAAATGATCATGCAACCAGAGCCTCAGACAACACCCCTTTAACTGGGAACCCTTAGATTGGCCTCTGAGGGAGATTTAAGTGCCATTTTCCCAAAACAACACCCCCTTTCAGAAGGAAACAGTTAACATTGGTCATCTTCCTTATCCTCCAACCCACCTAGGTCATTGTGCACAATGGGCTTGCCTAAATATGCCCATGGTGAAAAATTCCATCCCTTAGCACATGTGCAATAAGGAAAGTAAATCATTGTGGACTGGCTCAGACTAGGGGCCTGCATGCACACTGGAAGGACAGGGTGGAGCCACCAGGAGTTCACACCTTATGCAAGGGAGGGGCCTGGCCTCTTCAGCTTATGTGTAGAAGTCCTGGTACTCCATTGTGAGGAGGAAACCTGCTTGGAAAACCCCTCTCTTTGCAGAGAGCTTTCCTTTCACTTATTAAATTCTGTCCTCCTCACCTTTCAATGTGTCTATGTGCCAAATTTTTCCTGGTTGTGAAACAAGAACCCAGCTTTAGCTGAACTAAGGAGTAAAATCCTGCCTCACCATTAAGAAAGCACTGTAATCTTCTTTGAAATATATTTTTATGAAAATAGAAACTATAATAATTACTAGAATTGTGCCAAATTACAGACATACCAATAAAAAAAAAAGAAAATACCAGTTATGACAATTTGCTTCTCAGCTATAATTTTGTTCCATATTTTACTCTTTCCTTAATGGAGTAGTTTCTAGGTGAAGATACAAAATATTTATCTTATTGAGAAAAGTGTGGCTTCATTACAACTGATTTGCCAAAACTATAATGTCATCAATCTGAATTCTATTATTTCATTTTGGTCAATTTAGCTTCAGTCTCAATTTTTGACATGGACTTGTATTTCATGCCCTTCTTGTAGGAGTTAGGGACATTTTAAATTCAAGATGTGGCTTCACATTTTACATTTTGATATTAGAACTCCACCTCTATCAATGGTATGTATTAAAAATGCTCATTTGCAGAAACTTTCTATAGATTTTGTAAAACTAATCTTGAGAATTCTATTCAAAATCATTAAATATCACTTATATAATAACTACAACCAAATGATTCTTAGGGTTTGGTATTAAGCATTTTATTTATTCTCCCAAAAACGGGCTTGCACTTCTTAGACTGTGAAAGCCAAGTATTCACTGTATTTTCACTTTTAATTCATTTAAAGCAAGTGAATAAATAAGGTTTTATTAAAATGCAGTAGTTATATGTATCCTAATTTTTGGCACAAATAAACACTCTCTCATTCTCATTCATTAGTTAGGTCTTATTATTTTATTTGTTGTCAGAGTTCTAGTGCTTGTGGGGTGTGTGTGTGTGTGTGTGTGTGTGTGTGTATGTGTCTTTGGTAAATCAACTATAGTATTTATGGAGGTCCTTAAATTATAGATTAAAAACGAAATAAATTTATATTTATAAAAAGGATCATGAATACTATTTTTTATCCTGAATGAGAAAAGCAAGGTTACTAAGTGTAGCAATAGGTTCTAATTTTGCATAGATGATTAAAGTGAAATAAGGGTAAGATTGTGGAATTTTTTAATACTTCAGAGCAGATTACTGAGGAAAGTTGAGAAATCTTTTTTCAAAACTTAGAGGAGGTAACAACACTCTGAAATTCCTATCTATACACTGCAATTAGTTTTGAAAAAATATGATTTAATAATGATAAATTTTGGACAGTGTTTTGCTGAAAATTAAATAGGCACCACCTTCCAGAGCAATATCAGTATTGTGGTATTGCTAAAGCTTTCCAAGTTTGACCATCTGTACTCCTAGACTTATCCTAAAGAAGTAAACAGCCTCACTGAAAAATCTCCAATGCTTTTGTCTTCTTTACAATTGCCTTGAATATGAACAAGAGCTCTCATCCTTTGAACAGTGTTTGAAAGAATCTACCTGAAACACAAATGATTGAAAACCAACAGCTGTATAGTAATGGTATGTAGAAACTTTACAGAAGAGAGTAAATCTGTTTCTGTAGCTTTATATATGAAGAAATAAATATGAATCAATTTTTATTTAAAATGTGTTCAAATATCATACTCTTAATCAAGAAACAGAATAATGCCTTTTATTTTTAAAAAATTAACAGAAGATAATTTCTACTTTTTAAACTTTATTTCTGTCAGTAAAGTATCACACTGTATTTGTTGCCTTTCTTCAAGTAACACACTATTCCATAACTTCCTTCTAAGAAGCATTATGAGTATGCCTTTTACTAAAGTACCAGCTACAGAAGTCATGCATTTCTCAGAATTTTACCTAAAAACTACTGTTATATTCTTTTCCTTTTTCATTTAGGCATTTAAATGAGATGGGTACTTTACAGATACTCATTAGTGGATCTGATTCTTTCTCTAGCAGTCACCTTCACAGGAGGAAATAGAACTGGCATCATGCATACATTCAAATTCTAAAATTGTATTCTTTTGAGAGAATAAAAAAATTATCTTCTCTTCTTTCTCAATTTTAATTCATTTTCTCTTTTGGCTCACAAAAGGGGCACAATTAGATGAGGTGTCATGGGGAAGAGGCCAGGGAGACAAAAGGGAAAGACATTCTCGTTAATTGAAATTGTATTTCCTGCTTGTTAATTATCTGGATGCTGAGCTACCTGACTTGAGAAAAGTAACTTTTTAAAATGTTGCCATGTCTTTGTAACAGATTATTAACATAAAGTTTAAATTTTAATTGGATATTTGGTAAGTGACCTTTATTACTCCTGGAAGGGACATGATATGCAATAATTAAATAATCCCATTGGAGTCAAGAGGATTCCAAATGTCAAGATGGCATTGAAAGTGGAACAGGCTACGCTTCTAATTTTCAAAATCAAAATAGCAAAACAAACCACACACAGTAAACTCATTGAGACAATGAAAATAAGACTACTTGTCCACCAACACATTACCGATACATCTTTAGAAATATGTAAAAATAAAATCCTGAGCCTTTCATGCTTAACCACAGTAATGAATAGGACCTACTACTTAAGTGTGATTAGATGTTCTCAGGGATGAGAAAAGTATTGAATTAAATATAGTATTGAATTAAATATATGTTTTATTATGTAAAAAATACGTCACAATGCTACATGGGAGTAGGTTTGATGGAGTCATTGACATTGGAATTTACTCTGCAAAAAATTTGACTACTGCAACTCCACTAAACTTGTGATGAGGAAACTTGTGACGATGAGTGAGAGTATGAGATTGTTCAGAAAGTAATATAATGTGTACCTTCCCAAGAAGGAGGAAGTATGTCTGTGACAGGATAAACACTGTTTGGGAATTTTAATACTGTATTTTCTTCTTCCTAAAACATCAGTTTCCTCTGATCATATTTAAGAGGTTAGCCAGCCTTATATTTCATTTCCTCAGGGTATGTCTAAGGCAGAGCAAAAAGTAAAGGGGGCAAATCAGTCTAGTTTTTGCTTTCTGAATGTTTAAGCTCTTGGAAGAACTTAGTAAATTTAGAGTATAAGTAAAAATAACAAAGAGCCTGGTGCAGATGTCAAAATAGGTCCCAATCTTGCCACTGACTAAAGAATTTTATCAAAGAGAGACAAGCTGATAAGGAAGACAGATTGTTTTCGCTACGATTACCACTTATGAGGAGCCCCGTGACAGGGCAAAGTATTCAGATTTATCATTTGACCTGAGAATTAAAAGCTCAAAGCTATTTAGTAATATGTTTAACATATATTTTAGCAAGAATGGTGTACAGGAGCAAGGTAAGCCTCTCATTCTATTGCTAAATATACTCAGTAGAGCCTTCAATTTTATCTCTGCTCCAGAGGGTTCTGGCTCTGAAGACTTTTTCTCTCACTGAAGTGATGTGATTCATCAATTTCTGCCTTTCACAATTGTAAACACAACTTTACATGCCATAAACTATTTCTTTCTACTATGATCACTGTTAGCAAATTATTACTCCTACTTTAACTTACAACTGGACCCAATTTGTATGTAGACTTCCATCAAAACATTTGCTTTGCTTCAGCATTTCCTTAAATCAAAACCTACTGTTGGATTCTATGTTAATACAGCACATATGTATTGGGTAATATACAAATGTATATGTAGAGTATAATTATGCATAGTTATAAAAGTACATACACACATATCATATGTATACAAATTATGAATTATTAGGTAAACCACTTAAAGAAAATTTAGAATATACTTCTGATGGTTAGTATTAAGTGTCAACTTGATTGGATTGAAAGATGCAAAGTATTGTTTCTGGGTGTGTCTGTGATGGTGTTGATAGAGAAGATTAACATTTGCGTCAGTGGACTGGGAAAGGCAGATCCACCCTTAATCTGGGTGCGTACCATCCCTTCAGCTGCTGGCGCAGCTAGAAAAAGCAAACAGAAGGTGAAATGAGCAGACTTGCTGAGCCTTCCAGCTTTGTCTTTCTCCTGTGCTGGATGCTTCCTGCCCTCAAACCTCAGACTCCAAGTTCTTTGGTTTTTGCACTCTTGGACTCTTGGACTTACACTGGTGGTTTTCCCTGGGCTCTTGGGCCTGTGACCACAGACTAAAGCCTGCACTGTTGGCTTCCTTACTTTTGAAGTTTTGGGACTCAAACTGAACCGCTACTGGCTTCCTTGATTCTCAACTTGCAGACGGCCTACCATGGGACTTTACTTTGTGACTGTGTGAGTTAATTCTCCTTTATAAGCTCCCTTTCATATATACATATCCTGTTAGTTCTGTCCCTTTACAGAATCCTGACTAATACGATACTCTATTTCCATTTTCAAATGGGAGGCATTAGCCAGTTTAGATGACCATTGATTCAAATTTGAGGAGCATTATTTTTAACATGCACTAGTCAAGGTTTCACTAGGCGTTTTTAAATTGCTCAAAAAATAAGCAACATCTTATTATTTATAAATTTTATTTTATTCCATAGCATTCATAAACAAAGGGCTTTATCTTTGTTAAAATGCTTAATCATAAACAGTTCACCCACAATTTTCTTTATTTTTTATATTGGTACATAAAATATGTTTAATTACATACTGTGCTTTTCATTATGTATATATATTCTGTATATGTACTATATATAATACTATTCTAATTGTTTTATATAAATTATAAATATATATCTATATTGTACATATTATATATTCTAAACTGTATAATATATAAATATGTATGTATATTATATGTAAAATAATGTTAAAATCAAGATAGCTATTACTTTTGGGAGAAAGAAGAGAATGTTAATTGGCAATTGAGAGGGTACAGGATGGCAACTTTTGCATTTCCAGTGATAATTTATTTCTAAAACTGGTGGTGTTTAGGATAATTTATTGTGCTGTGTACGTATTGTATATCTTGTATCTTTTATCTCAAGTGAGAGACATCTTAAGTGAAATTTAAAAAAAATAACTAAAAGGAAAGCTTAATTTACATAAATAAAGTATGGGCAGAAACTTGGGGGGTAAGGTAGGAGGGTTGTAAGAGTGGGCAAAAGACTGCAAAAACATGACCAGAGACTGGATCCCAGATTTACAGAAATGATTGAGGAAACTGTTTGCAATGGCAAGTCATCTTTACACCTAGGTTAGTGTGGAATGGTTGAAAGTATCCTTTTGAATCCTCTCTAAAGAAAGCAGAGTACGTGATTAGTTCCATCGGTCAGCACTTGCTGTTCCTCAATTTGATTAACACAAAACAAAACAAAATAAGCAATACAAAAGTGAATCACAATAATCCTTTCTCTCCAAAATCTCTTTCCTCTTACAGGAGAGATACATGTGCAAACAGATGACTTTTTGGCTAGAAGATCCTCCATCTTCTCTAGATCTGGAAGGGATCTATGGTAAGCAGAAAGCTGACCTTTTTTTGTCATTTAGATTGCTGCAGCGTAGGGATGACTTTTCATAATTGAGTGACATTTTAGAGTTGCATCTGTAACTATTGTAGTAGTTTCAATATTTGTAATTTCACTTATGACTATAATTAATTATTATATATAATTATTTTGAAATGCCTACCATTGAAAACATAATTTTGAATCAACTACGGCTGCTGCTGCTATTACCACCACTACAACAAATATGACTACAGCCAGACAATATTTATTGAAAATTTATTCTTTTCCTTCCTAATCACATTGTAAATAGTAAGCTTTTACTAAGCACTTATTTTGTGTCTTTCATTGTTTTAAGTGTTTTGTATGTATAAACGATTTCGATATTATTTTATTCTTTTAAGCTTCACAACATATTAATGAAGCAGCTACATTTGGTTAGCTACTTTAGAGATGAGGAAACAGAAGAACAGAGAAACCTATAAAACTAATATGTTGCATAAAACTAACATAACATTTTATAATATACCATTAAAATAATTTGCATTGGAAGTGGATTTTTTTTTTAAAAAAATTGTTCTTTGAAGCTTAGAATATTGAGTAATAAATCATTTGAATAAAGTAACAGGCAACTCTTTATATATATATTTTTTTTTTGGGGGGGGTGGTAGTTCGCTTACCCTTAAATAATTTTCTTATACAAGTTTTCTATACCTCAATAGAAAAAAGAAAAGTGAACTCTCTGGTACTGAATTCCCTAGTGTTGTCCAGAAGTCCAGCATTTTGCTACTAGAAGGAATCAATTAGGGGCATAGTATTTACCTTACTTAAATGTGATATGAAAATACCCTTGAATATGGTTTTTGTCTATTTTAGATTGCATGTAATTTTATAATTACAATTTACCCTTAATTCATTTTTTATTTAAATATGTAAGTTTTAGCAGGAAAGCACCTATATTGAAAAAGATTCTCCTATAAGGTAGTAATCTGCCTTCAATTACTGTTCTCTCCTAGAATTCGTCAATTTTCTCTATTGACTTTTTCTTGTTATTTTAATTGTAAAAATAACACTTTTGGAAGAAACCTGTTGCATTAGTCAATAAAATGTTTGGAAGAAAAGCTTCAGCCATCCCATCATGTTTTACCTTACAGTTCTAGAAGACAAAAACCGTAATTGTGTTACCAATGTGCCCTCCCATAACATAGTTCATAAATGATTCATCTTTATAAAAAATGTTTTTTAAGACTGATAAGACAGATTTCAAAGAGAAGAAATATGATCTTATCTTCTTTTCTACAATCCATAAGCCAATATAGAACAGGAAAGTGTTTTTAAGTAATGCTATTTCATGCTGAACGTGAACAGCACAGGGAAGATTATTTTTCCTATGGAAAGGAAAGTCAAATGGCCAAAAGCTTATTACTTACTACATAGCCCAAGATACAAATATAAGTAGCAGGTATTTCCAAATGAAAGTGCCACATAAAGGCAGCAGTACAGTCAAATATGAAAATTTTTCAAAGAATCTGATATATAAACACAAATACTGAAGGAAAATAGTTTCTATAATCTTATGCTATTTGTGATATTTGGAATTAAATGAAGCCATTCCATTTAACTTTCCACAGGCAAAAAAGATTATCCTGTATTTCCCTTAAAAGATAAATGAAAACTTATAAGAAAAACATTGCTTGTAACCTACATAACCTACAGGCACAGCACAGTCATATTAAGCCTGTTTTGAACACAGTGGTGCAGATCATGACTTGGGAACATTTTTCATTATCTAGGCAGATGACATCACAACAAGTCAATTTAACACTTTCGTAAAGAAAAATCTCACTCTTGATAAAAATAAGTTTATAGTTGGTTGACATTGTTCTGAAAAGAGAAGCTTCTATCATACAATCATTTGTATCTTACATTTAAATATTTTATATTTCT
This sequence comes from Gorilla gorilla gorilla, assembly GCF_029281585.2. Classification (NCBI taxonomy): domain Eukaryota; kingdom Metazoa; phylum Chordata; class Mammalia; order Primates; family Hominidae; genus Gorilla; species Gorilla gorilla. The sequence continues at coordinate 135,836,064 of NC_073227.2, forward strand.
TTCACTTCAACTTTCATGCTTTCTAAACAGAAAGAAGCCAGGTAATGAATATTAAAAAGAATAATATTTGAAAGAGAGATATCTGTGTATTTACTAACACAAATACATAAAAGACACTTTTCCAGCCAGGCACTGTGGCTCACACCTGTAATCCCAGCACTTTGGGAGGCCGAGGTGGGCAGATCACCTGAGGTCAGGAGTTTGAGACCAGCCTGGCCAATATGGTGAAACGCTGTCTCTACTAAAAATACAAAAATTAGCCAGGCGTGGTGGCAGGTGCCTGTAATCCCACCTACTCAGGAGGCCGAGGCAGGAGAATCGCTTGAACCAGGGAGGCGGAGGTTGCAGTGAGCCGAGATCACGCCATTGCACTCCAACCTGGGGGACAAGATTGAGACTTCGTCCCCACCCCCCCCCCCCCAAAAAAAGACACTTTTCCAACAATGTGATTACTTATGAACCTGTCATACAAATATAATATTTATATATTTTAATTTTTATAACAAGTAGATGAACGATTCAATGCTATATATGTTAGATCTCATGAAATTATGGCACCTGAAGAATTTGCTCATCCTTTAGTTGCTATATAATTAGTTTATTCCAAAGTGTCTCAATGTCTTCCCTAGTCATTCAGTTCGAGTGATCTCAAAAGCAATGAGAAGTTTTTATTTTTCCCCTTTATCTGTCAACACAAGTTGGTATTTTCCAAAATACTAAATGAGGCCAAAGTTAATAATAATATAATTCATATATTCAAAACAAATTACTTATGTATTGCTATCATTACTCTTAACCTTTGAATAATATTTTAAGCATAGAAAATTTTTTTTCATTATCTGTTAGATATTTTTGTTTCTCTGAGCAACTCTGTGAAATAAATAGCATTGGGATTTTATAGCTTTTAATAAATGAGGACCTAATGCTCATTGAAAGGAAAAATGAGTTGCCCACTGTTGGAAAGTCATTCTCCATGTATATCTTGCATTTCTGCCTATCCTTTGAGCAAAGGTATTGATATATTTTGATTACAGACTATGTTTTCAAGAATATTTATATAGCAAATAGCCTGGGATAAGATTTTAACACATTCTCACTAGAATGAATCATGTTGTAAAGACTGACAGTACCAAGCATTGGTAAAGATATGGAGCAATGGTAACTTTTATTTTAACATTGGAAACATGCTGGGACTGGGCATTTCATCTTTTGTGGTTCTACGATTCTTAAAATCAAAACATAGGTTTGATTTTCACCATAATCTGACGACAACTGCAGATATTGTGGGTATCCCTTTAAATATTTCCATAAAGGCTTTCTGGCTTTCCTGGTATGCCTTGAATTGTTCATTGTTTGATTTGAACCTGTCATTCTCTTTCTTTAAATTTTCTAGGACCCTAGGCACAATCCAGGCAACTCCAAAATCTTTAACGCTATTGCTCCATTAAAACTCAAGTGCTAGAGCTATTGCAATGCACAATATTTCAGTTTTCTTCTTTCTCTGACCCAACATTGCTGTGTCTTTGGTGCCAAGGTAACATTTTAGCTAGCAGATAGCATAAGTTTTAGACACTTCATAGTTCTTGACAATTTAGGTGACAAAGCTTACATGCTAAAAGAGAAATGATTTTCTCAAGCTGAAAATATAAAGGCTATCTATGTGATAGAAGATACAAAAACCACTCTGGGATATGGTAGGGAATGCTCTTTCCCAAGTTATGGACAAGGAGGACTGAAATAGGATCCCTCCATTGTCCTATCTGTTAATGAGTATTGAAACAAGGTGCCCAAATGATTCTTTGGGTGTTAATCACATTCCTCTTAGCAGGATAAAAGAAAAGGTCGAGGGGTTCCTAAAAGTGAAATAAGTCATATCAGCAATGAGGAGGTGGAGCCTTGTCTGGGACAAAACCATAACTTTGTTTAGTTAAGTCCAGGCAGATGATATGATGCACAAAATGGAAAGCAAATGCAAAATATTGCTTGCTGCAACAAAGCCACTTTCTCTCTCCATACATTTTTAAATTTACCCTTCTCTCAATCCCAGCATCAGCCACTTTAAGGAGAAAGATGATTAAAAGTGGGGCCAAGGTCTCCTTGTGTCCAAGTAGGAGTGAAGGGCATACATTCCTAGATTTCACCTTCTATGGCTTTGCTCAGTCAATGGTATTCAATTGATTAACCTACTTAGATCCATTGGGTATGAAGGTAAATGGTTTCAACAAAGTGAGTTTAGGCAGGGTTTACAGTGAGGAAGAGAACTAACATGTCTCTGAGAGTTATTTATGTTATTTTGCTTCTTCAGTGTTCTCTTTCTGTTACTTCTAGGTCTGAGTGTGTAGTAAAAATTATGTGGGTTAATATGCTTGTACTTCCTTATTCTATAAGTGCCAAAGACAATTATCTCTACCAGGGAAGAACTGCAAGTGTAGAAGAGCTAGTAAGACAAACTTCCTGCCATTTGCCACCAGCAAGTGAGTCATGATCTAATGCAAATACTTCTACCCTATGATTTGCAAAGTTTTTACTGTATAAATGACATTCTTTTGATTAATAAGTTAGAAGCCTCAGTTGCAATGTCCCTGATTGTGGAGTCATCACAGCTCTCTCAGAAGGGATGCGTAAATAACTTTGAAAAAATTCAGGATCCTGAATGCCAAGTAGTTTCCAAGGCTTATGCAGGTTGATTCACAACACTACCCCTTTAGCAGTGGTAGAAGTACTGCCACCACTTCAGTGCCAAGAGCCAGAAAGGTGACTCAACTCTCATTGTACTATTTGGGTATTGAAATCAGTCCAAGTCTGTATTTTAGTTTTTCCATCTGGAGCCTCCAGCGGCAGTGGCCTCTGCCTCGTAGAGCAATTCCCTGTTGTTCTGGACTTGTAACCTCACTGACATGCCTACTTTTTTGAAAAGCAACTTGCTACTGAGGGCTTATTGAAATGGGACACCTAACCTATAGAGACCCTATGATTCTCTGGCCTGATATTTTTATATTGGGATGGGTCAACTAGTACTCAATAATTAAAATAGGAGAGCTTCCTAAAGCCTAGCTGTATGTGTCAGTTATCAATATATTGCCTCTAAACTTTAAATTCATCCTTCATTACTGTGAAATAATAAACCAAATTCCTTGAACCATTTCTCCTTTACAAAGTATATCATGTTTTCTGGATAAAAGGTACGGGAGAAACTGTTGCCTTCTGCACACCCACACCAGTAGTTCCTGTTCAGTGGAATGAATGTGAGGACAAATGGTGGAGCTTTCCCCAAGCCGCAGGTCCAAAACACATGGTCCCTTGGCAGCCTTGCAGTTTTGGCTTGACCTGGCAATGACCTTCCTATGACTTTCTAAAGAGAGAATCCAGTATCCTGGGAGTCTCTGCATACACTAGCACCACCATTCTCTCAGCAGATTGAGTCCCAGAGGCTCACCACCAGACCCTCACTGTTACTACTGAACACCCACCCTTCACCATACCGTCCTGAAGGCTTTTATGTGGTGTGATTGCATCCCAGAGAGTTTCCACTTAGCTGCAAATCCTTCTGCAGATTTGTACATACACTGATCTTTTTCTCTGCAGAACAGCAGGCACTCACCTGCACCCTTAAACCACACTTTTCTGCATAACCTCACCACTAGTTCCTGGTTACCTGAATATCTTGCATGTACTCTGAAGTAAAAGAAGAAAAGTGAATTCATGAAGCCATCACTGTAGCTATGCTGACAGACATAAAAACCATGCACTTTTTGTGAAATACCTGTCTATCACATATTAAAAATGCAGCTTTTATGGGTGGAGGATTTTTACAAGAAAGTCATTACTATAGACTCTAATGTCATTTGAGGAAAAGCAAAGTCATAACACGATAACTTAAAGCAAAAGGAAGATAAAGGTTCTAAAGCTGGATAAATTAATGTAAGCCAAAGATAATTTGATAATTTTAGAAAGAGATTTGGCTTAAAAAAAATCAAGGTTACAGTAGAAGCATATTCTGCTAAGCAAGATGCAACAGACAAGTTCCTAGATGTCATTAAGAAAACCATTGAGAAGAAAGGCTGTCTGCCTGAACAGATTTTTAATGCAGAAGAAATGGCCTTATCCTGGAAAAAAAAAAACCACAAAGAACATTTATTAGTGAGAAAGAGAAACAAGTAGCAAGATTTAAGGAAAGAAGAGATCAGCCAACTCTACTGTTTTGTCCAAATGTAGTCATCTTTATGGTAAGTGCTATAATAGCACTAATGTACAAAGCTGCTACTGCCTACAACTTGAAGGGAAAAGATAAACACAAGCTTCCAGTTTTGGGGTTGCATCAGAAGAAAGCATGTATAATGAGAAGACTTTTCTTGGATTGGTTCCATTGATGTACCTGAAGTCAGGAAGTACCTTGCCAGTAAGGGACTGTCTTTTACAGTTCTTTTGATATTGGACAATGCCTCTGGCCAACCAGAAATCCATGAGTTCAGTACTAAAGATGTCAAAGAGGTCTATATGCTCTTAAATGCACTGTCTCTAAATCAGCTTCTAGATCAGGGAGTCATGAGGGCCTTTAAGGCTCATGACACAAGGTACTCTATAGAAAGAATTGTCAACACCATGGAGGTAAAACCTGATAGATAGAACATCATGAAAGTTGGTGGAAAGATTTCACCACTGAGGATGCCACTGTTGTAACAGAAAAAGCTGTGAAAGCCATCAAGGGCGAAACAATAAATCTCTGCTGGAGGAAACTATATTCAGATGTCGTGCATGACTTCACAGGATATATGACATAGCAAATCAAGAAAACCGTGAAAGAGATTGTGGATGTGGCAACAAAAATGAGGGGTAAAGTGTTTCAAGATATGGATCTTGGAGACATTCAAGAGCTAACAGATACCACACCAGAGGAATTAAAGGAATACTACTTGATGGAGATGAGTGCTTCCAAACCAGTGCTAGATCATGAGGAAAAAGACAGAAGCAGCAGCACCAGAAAACCAATTGACATTTGACACAGCGGCAGAGAGATCTGATTATTCAAGACTGCTTGTGATTTCTCTTATGACATAGACACTTCTATGATACCAGAACTGAAACTAAAGCAAATGGTAGAAGAAAGATTTGTACTGCATAAAAATATTTTTAGAAAAGCAAAAGTGAAATAGAAATTATTATGTATTACTGTTAACTTACATCAAGTGTCCCTGCATTTCCTGCCTCCCTTTCAACCTCATTTACCTATTCCACCTCTGAGATAGCAAGACCAGGACCTCCTTTCTCTCCTCCTCTACAGCCTACTCAATGGGAAGACAATGAGGATGAAGTTCTTTAAAATGATCCACTTCCACTTAATAAGTAGTTACTACATTTTCACTTCCTTATAATTTTCTTAATAATATTTTCTTTCTCTGGCTTACTTTGTTGAAAGAAAAGAGCATATCATACATATCATACATATATCATACATATACATACAAAATATGTGTTAATCTGCTGTTTTGCTATTGCTAAGGCTTCCAGTCGACAGTAAGCTATTAATAGTTAAGTTTTTGGGGAGTTAAAAGTCATACATGGATATTTGACTATGTGGAGGGTCAGTGTTCCTAATTCTTATGTCATTCAAAAGTCAACCGTACTTAACTTGGCTGCTAGGTATGCCATCCCTAACATACAACTCTGACCATGATTTGATTGTCATTCCTCTTAAGCTTACCTGGAAGACAATCAGAAACTGCAGAAATGGTCCCAGTTTTAAAGCAGCTATAATTGTTTTCTATTCTCCATCATTCCTTTGAGTGGATGAATGCAACCTGGCTGGTGGCATGAACAAACAGGACAGGTGGTACTGACTGATCTCAGGCGTTTCTCTATAAAAGGACTAGACTCAATTATTCTAAATGAACTGGGAACTCTAACTCCAATCAGCCTGCTGGGTGACCACATAGGGAGTATTTCACCTTTGCCTCCCTATTAATGCAGGTCCTATCTGGAAAGCCCCAACAAGTGTAAATATTGCTTTCTTTCCAGGGGTACTATGTGCACTTTTGGGACTCTATTTTCTGTATATAAATTAGCCATTAATTTGCCTCTCGACTTGATACAGTGACTTGAATCTTGGGCAGGTCATACGTTACCTTCAAGTATTTAAAGGAATATCACCTCAGTCTTGGAAGGCATTCAGTTCAACTTTAACTCACTGGCTAGAGTGGTTATGGATAGCACATGTGCCCCCAACTTCCCCTTTGCAGGCCAATGTGGAATGTGTGCAATCTTGCTGTACCTAGATTAATGCCTCAGGACAAATGGAAATGTTAGTAAGTAACGTGGCTTTATATGGTAGATGTTGATGGTTTAGCCAGTTTTCTCAGCCAGGACCTGGAGGGCATGGCTGAAGTCAATACTGCAGATCGAGCTCATCCTTTTGCTTGGAGTCCTGTTGATAACAACCTTATTCAATGCAGTACAAGAAAAAAAAATGATCAGATTAGGTTTCAGCTCCTACGGAACAGATTAATCAGAGGAGATGAATGAAGTGCTCATAAAAAAATTCATCTGAAGCCAAGTAGGCATAAAAACATAGAGTTGTTAATGTTAGAAGAAAATCCTCAATGGATCCCTTATGTTTCTTCTGTTCTTCTGAGGAAAGACTTTCTTTCTGGACTATCTTCTCAAAATTTCTGTATAGCAGCGATTTTAGTAGTGTACTGGGTAGTGTCTTCCTCCAAACAGAGGCTAGATTTCTTTTCTGATCAAGTCAACAAAGATCTCTCCCTGATGGGCACAGATTGGCAGGTTTACCACCAGCTCATCTATAACAATTGGGGTTTCCTAAGCTTGGGGATACAGAGCTGTGATGTCCACATTGCCCTGATGTGATTGGGATCAAGCGGAAACCAATAAAAACATGCAACTCATACTACCTGGTGTTTTGTGAGTAAAAGTCATTGTTAGAGCAAATAATTTAATATTTTCTTCCAGTATCCATTAACCTATGCAACCACATTGTTAGCTTGCAGGTAGTGTAAAACCTCAGACCCGTGATTGGTCACTGGTCTTGCTACCCACATTTACTCCTCTGTCATGCAAAGGAAACAAGACTAGAATCTAGATCTCATATTTCTCAGTAATACGATTTTTACATGCAATCATGATATTTGTTATTACCCCTAAGCTATCCACTGGGAATATACGCTCTAAATACATTCTGACATAATAAAAAAGTATTCCATGTGTCCTTATTTCTAATATTTAAGAATACATTTCTTGGAATAAACAGCAACATCCAGAAGTTTATTGAAATCATGTTTTCCTATAGGAAGAGTTCACCACAGTCATGTTGATTTTAAACTTGGGAAGCTTATTTTTTTTATTTCAAATTGAAACTGAGAGAGTAATCAGCAACAACAGGGCTGTAGGGGAAAACAGATGCTGAAGTAAAAGTAGTTTTGGTTCTTCGAATTACAGAGATTTACTTTGTTACAAGATTTATGTACAACCTAAAGCAATGCACATTAAAAAATACATCCTGGGTGATTAATCTGCAGTCTTTGGAAAAAACAATACAACCTTGAAATTTTTTGATAAAAACTTTAAAATAGTGTGCTTCGGGAGTTATATGTCATAATTCTTAGATAATTCAAGATATAAAAATTCTCATAAAAGCTATAATAGAAAAGTTAATATTTATAATTTATAATACTGCATATAATAAATTAATTTGAACATTTGATTTTATGACATAAGATTATGTTATTACATATTTATAACCATCATGTAAATATAATGAATTTCTACAAACAGATTATTCTTGAAGTATATTTATCACAAATCACATAGAACCTTGTTTCTTCAAAAAGTGTAGGCAAGTTCTGAGAATAATTAACTGAGGATAACCTTAATAAAACGAACATAATAAAATACGTTTTATTTATTTTGATAGGAATTCATTCAGAATCAACTGAGTCTAAATTATAAAATAAATTTAACCAGGCTACAAAATAGCCTTTATATATTTATATTAATAAAATACATAAATAATATATAGTATGTATTTATTAGCCTACTTAATTCATGAACGTACTGCTTCAAAAAATCTTTGGATTCCTAGCTCTAGTTTCAATATGAAGGAAAAAAATGTTTAAGAGTAGTGTATCCTGTCCAGGGGAACTGTGACAGTTTCTGAATAAGTACATCTTGTGTTATGCGAAAGATATATATTTAATTTATCCTTCTCAAATTTTTGTGTTTTTACCAGGCTATATAATTTTAAAACATGAAGAATTCTCCAGGTAATAAATATTTTAAGGTTTTTGTTTCAGCCTAAATACCTTTCTCAACATTTCAGGCACAAGTAAATCTATACCATTTTGCTATTGCTCATAATTTCTTTTTTTCTCCATTTTTTAAAATTCTCTATTTCATTTTGAATTATGCCTACCATTGTAGGTTTAGTTATTTCTCCACAAAAGATATGTTGAAGTGTTAAACCCCACTGCTTATAAATGTGAGCTAATATGAAAAGAGGGTCTTTGCAGCTGTAATTATGTAGGAAGTCATACTGAATTAGGGTAAACCTTAAATCCAATATGAATGGTATCCCTATAAGAAGTCTCACACACACACACATACACACACACACACACACACACACACGCTAGAGTGATGCATCTATAAGCCAAGGAACGCCAGTGATTTCCAGCAATAAACAGAAGCTAAAATAAACAAGTAACGACTCCCATATAAACTTTACAGAGATGCTCTGCTAGGTGCTTGATTTCAGACTTCTAGAACTGTGAAGGAATAAATTTCTGTTGTTTTAAGTCACCAAGTTTGCAATCCTTTGTACATAAGCTAGGAAACTAAGCCACCTACATGCTCAGTATATTCCATTCAGCCAAAAGTGTTGCAGAGAGATATTTATATAATAATCACTGCACTATTTAAAAATAATGACTGCAGAAAAACTTTTAATTCTATACAACTTGGAATAATATTAACATGTTTAAACTAGACGGGTTTGATCAATTCACTGAAAATTATTTAAAATATATGTCATTGAGTCAAGAACTGAAACAACAAGTTTCATTCATAAACACAAAGGCATATAAAGATAGATGCTTATGATGTACTCTTATCAACTTCAATCAGGAATGAAATAGAAAAGCCTAAGTAAAATCTGTAATTCCAACATAAAAGATGTTTCCTTACATTTAAGAAAAAAGTAAAATAATTATCATGCGTATATTTTTGCACAGTTGTTTTTTCTTGCACTTTTCGCTCATTAAATTTTTTCAGGCCTTGGATTATTAATATGTTCTAGTCAAGAAAAAGGTCCTCAGCATTATGATTGATCAACATGTATTCAGTTTCACTAAAATTCAGTTGTATCTTGTGGGAATTGTCTTGAAAAATGTTCAATTCCTGAAGCATCAATTCAGTTTATGATCCTGAAAAATGGTTAAAAAATAAAGTGTGCTAGTTCCTTGGTCTGATTACTAGCAGAATTGGCAACATCAAGGGAAAGCTTAAGAAATTTAAATGCTTGGGATTAATTCTTGAACCATTTTTTTAAGAAAGAATCTCCTTTTTTTTTTAATTCAAAAGGTATATATGCAGGTTTGTTACATGGGTATATTGTGTGATGCTGAGGTTTGAAATACCAATGGTCTCATCACAAATGTAGTGAACATATACCCAATAAGTAGTTTTTTAGCCCATATCCTCCTTCTCCCTCCCTCCCTCACCCCCCCAGTAGTCCCCAGTGTTTGTTGTTCCCATCTTTTTGTCCATGTTTATTCAGTGTTTAGCTCCCACTCCTGAGTGAGAACATGTGGTATTTGATTTTCTGTTCTTGTGTTAATTCACTTAGGATAATGGCCTTCTTATGTATCTGTGTTGCTACTAAGGACATGATTTTGTTCTTCTTTATGCTGTATAGAATCCAAAGGTGTACCACCTTTACTTTATCCAGTCCACCACTGATGAGTATGTAGGTTGATGTCTTTGCTTTTGTGAACAGTGCTGTAATAAACATATGAGTACATATGTCATTTTGGTAAATCTATTTATTTTCCTTTGGGTCTATACCCAGTAATGGGATTGCTGGGTTGAATAATGGCTTTGTTTCAAATTCTTTGACAAAGCTTCAAACTGATTTATACAGTGGCTGAACTAATTTGCATTCCCACCAGTGTATTAAGTGGTCCCTTTTCTCTGCAGCTGGGATACCATCTTTTTTTTTTTCTTTTTTTTAGATTCTAGTAATTGCAATTTTGACTGGTAAAATAAATCTTGGCAAATTGTGGTTTCGATTTGCATTTCTCCAATCATTGGTTATCAGGGAACCTGCCCCGATAGTCACGTGGGTTCTTTTCTATTTTCCCTAAGCGTTGGCCAGTTTGAGAAATAAAGGGACAGAGTGCAAAAGAAAGAAATTTTAAAGCTGGGCGTCCGGGGAAGACATCACATGTTGGTAGGTTCCATGATGCCCCACAAGCCACATAACCAGCAAGTTTTTTATTAGGGACTTTCAAAAGGGTAGGGAGTATACGAATAGGGTGTGGGTCACAGACATCAAGTACTTCACAAGGTAATAGAATATCACAAGGCAAATGGAGGCAGGGCAAGATCACAGGACCACAGGACCAGGGCAAAATTAAAATTGCTAATGAAGTTTCGGGCACCATTGTCATTGATAACATCTTATCAGGAGACAGGGTTTTGAGAGCAACTGGTCTGACCAAAATTTATTAGGCGGGAATTTCCTCTTCCTAATAAGCCTGGGAGCGCTATGGGAGACTGGGGTCTATTTCACCCCTACAGCCTCGACCATAGAAGACGGCCACGCCCAGGGGGGTTGTCTATAGACCCACCCCCAGGCACGTATTCTCTTTCCCAGGGATGTTCCTTGCTGAGAAAAAGAATTCAGTGATATTTCTCCCATTTGCTTTTGAAAGAAGAGAAATATGTCTCTGTTATGCCCAGCTCACCAGTGGTCAGAGTTTAAGGTTATCTGTCTTATTCCCTGAACAATTGCTGTTATCTTGTTCTTTTTTCAAGGTGCCCAGATTTCATATTGTTTAAACACACATGCTCTACAATTTGTGTAGTTAACGCAATTATCACAGGGTCCTGAGGTGACATATATCCTCCTCGGTTTACGAGATGACAGGATTAAGAGATTAAAGTAAAGACAGGCATAGGAAATCACAAGGGTATTGATTGGGGAAGTGATAAGTGTCCATGAAATCTTCACAATTTATGTTTAGAGATTGCAGTAAAGACAGGCAGAAGAAATTATAAAAGTATTAATTTGGGGAACTAATAAATGTCCATGAAATCTTCACAATCCATGTTCTTCTGCCATGGCTTCAGTCGGTCCCTCCGTTTGGGGTCCCTGACTTCCCGCAACAATTGGTGATGTTGAACATTTTTTCATATGTTTTTTGGCCTCTGGTACATCTACTTTTGAAAAGTGTTGTCCATGATTTAACTGGATTATTTGTTTTTAGCTTGTTGATTTATTTAAATTTTTTGTAGGTTCTGGGTATTAGGCCTCTGTTGGATGCATAGTTTGAAATGTTTTTTTTTTTTTTTCCCATTCGGTAGGCTATCTGTGGACTCTGTTGGTAATTTCTTCTGCTATGCATAAGTTCTTTAGTTTAATTAGGTACTGCTTTCCAATGTTTGCTTCTGCTGTAATTGCTTATGGGGACTTACACATAAATGCTTTGCCAAAACTCATGTTGAGAAAGTATCTCCTGGGTTTTTATCTAGGATTCTTAATATGAGGTCTTACATTTAAATCTTGAATCCAACTTACATTAATTTTTGTATGTGGTAAAAAGCAGGGGTCCCTTTCATTCATCTGCATATGGCTAGGCAGTTATCCCAGTGCTAGTTATGGAATAGGGAGTGTCCTTTTCCCATTGCTTATTTTTTGTCAATTTTATTTAAGATTAGGTGCTTGTAGGTATGTGGCTTTATTTCTGGGTTATCTACCCTGTTCCATTGTCTTTGTGTCTATTTGTGTACCAGTACCACTGTTTTGGTTACAGTAGCTTTATAGTGTAATTAAAAGTCAGGTGATGTCATGCCTTCAGCTTTTTTCTTTCTGCTTAGGATTGCTTTGCCTATTTGAGCTCTTTTTGGTTCCACACTAAATCTGTGAAAAATGACATTGGTAGTTTGATAGAAAAAGCATTGAATCTGTAGATTGCTTTGGGCATTATAACCATTTTAACAATATTTATTCTTTTAATCCATGAGTATTGAATATTTTCTCATTTATTTTTGTCATCTCTGATTTCTTTTAGCAGTGTTTCATAGTTCTCCTTGTAAAGATCTTTTACCTTCTTGGTTAGCTGTATTACTAGATATTTCATTTCCTTTGTGGCTATTGTAAGTGGGATTGTGTTCTTAATCTGGCTCTCAGCTAGGATATTATTGGTGCATAAAAATGCTACTAATTTTTGTACATTAATTTGTATCCTGAAACTTTACTGAAGTCATTTATTAGTTCCAGGAGCCTTTTGATGGAGTCTTTACGGTTTTCTATGATTGGAATGATAAAGTCAGCAGAGATATAGCTTCACTTCTTCTTTCTCTATCTGGATGTCTTTTATGTTTTTCTCTTGCCTGATTGCTATGGCTAGGACTTGTAGCACTATGTTGAATAGGAGTGGTGAGAGGAGGCTTCCTTTTCCTCTTCCTGTTCTTAAAGAAAGTGTATCCAGCTATTGATCATTCAGTATGGTGTTAGTTTGGGTTTACATAGACAGTTGTTACTATTCTGATGTATGTTCCTTCACTGCCTAACCTGTTGAGGGTGTTTATTATAAAAGAATATTGAATTTTATTGAAAGCTTTGTCTGTGTCTCTTGAGATGATCACATGGTTTTTGTTTTTGATTGTGTTTATCTGGTGAATCAAATTTATTGATTTGCATATGTTGATCTAACCTTGCATCCCAGGAATAAAACCTAATTGATCATGGTGAACTAATTTTTTATTGTGTATCTGGATTCAGCTTGGTACTATTCTGTTGAGGATTTTTGTATCTGTGCTCATTAGGGATACTGTCTTAAATTTCTGGCAGGTTTTGGTATCTGGATGATGCTGGCTTTGTAGAATCAGTGAGGAAAGAACCCCCCTCCCTTGATTTTTTGGAATAGTTTCACTAAGGTTGGCACTAGTTCTTTTTTGTACATCTCATAGAATTTGACTCTGAATCCATATGGTCCAGGACTTTTTTTAATTGGTAGCTTTTTGATTACTGATTCAATTTTGTAACTTATTGTTGGTCTGTTCAAATTTTCACTTTCTTTCCAGTTCAATCACAGGATGTTGTGTTTTCAGGAATCTGGAAGATCAGGTCACTTACAACCAGATCCCCATCAGGCTAGCAGCAGATCTTTCAGTAGAAACTTTACAACAGCCAGAAGATGTTGGGGGCCTATTGACAGTGTCCTCAAAAAAAAAATACACTACAACCAATAATTTTACATCTTGTCAAACTAAGATTCATAAGTGAAGGAGAAATAAAATTTTTCTCAGACAAACAGACTTAAGGAAATTTGTTACAACCAGGCCAGCCTTCAAGAGGTCCTTAAGGAAATGCTAAACACAGAAACAAAAGGTCAATTCTTGCTACCACAAGAACAGGCTACAGATCATAGGCCTCAGACAATACAAACTAATTACACAATCAAGTCTACAAAACAGCCAGCTAAAAACATTATGATGGGATCAAAATCTCATATATCTTTCCTAACCCGGACTGTAAATGATCAAAATCCCTTATTTAAAAGCCATAGAGTGGAGAGCTGAATAAAAATACAAGACTCCACTGCCTGCTGTCTTCAAGAGACCCATCTCACATATAATAACAACCACTGGCTCAAAGGAAAGGAATAGAGAAAGATCTACCATGTAAACAAAAAACAAAAAGGACGAGCAGTCAGTTTTCTTATACCAAATAAAACAAATTTTAAACCAACAACAATCAAGAAGGACAAAGAAGGGCATTATGTAGTGATAAAAGTTTCAATTCAACAATGACTTATTTATTCTAAACATATACACGCCAATGATGAAGCACCCAGATTTATAGAACAAGTTCTACTTGACCTACAAAAAGACTTATATAGCCACACAATAATAGTTGGGTACTTCAACACCCCACTGACTGTGTTGAACATATTATTGAAATAAAAGAACTTAAAAGGAAATTCTGGACTTAAACTTTACACTTGACCAATTGAACCTAAGAGACATCTACAGAATACCCCATCCAGCAACCACAGAATTTACATTCTTCTCTGCACATGGGACATACTGTAAGATTGACTATGTGCTCATTCATAAAGCAAATCTCAAGAAGTTAAAAAATTAAAATCATACTAAGCATACTTTCATATAACAGTGCAACAAAAATAAAAGTAAATACCAGTAAAATCTCTCCAAACTAAAAAGGACGTGTAAATTAAATAACTTGCTCTTGAGCAGCTCTTGAGTGAACAAAAAGTTAAGGCAGAGATCAAAAAATTCCTTGTAATTAATGAAAATAGAGATACAACATACCAAAATCTTTTGGGATACATCTAAAACAGTGTTAAGAGAAAAGTTTATGGCACTAAATGCCTCCTTAAGAAGTTAAAAAGATCTCAAATTAATAATATAACATCAAACCTACAGGAAGAAGAAAAAAATAAATTAACCAACTTCTAATCCAGCAAAAGAAGACAAATAACTAAAATGAGAGAACTGAATAAAATTGAATATATAAAAATACAAAAAACTAATAAAACCAAAAGTTTTTTCTTCAAAGAATAAATGAGATCGATAGACTATTAACAATATTAACAAAGAAAAAAAAGAGAAGGTCCAAATATGATCAATCAGAACTGACAAAAATGACATTACAACCAGTCCCACAGAAATACAAAATATCCTCAGAGACTGTTATGTACAAAAATTAGACAATCTAGAAGAGAATCTCCATTTTGAACGATATCCCCAAGTGGTTTTTATGCATAATAGATTTTGAAAAGCATCAATCTGGAAAACCCCAAGCTATTTCCACTCTAGTTCCTCAAACAGAATTGTTGAACCCTGAAATAAAATTTTGTGTACATATTGAGCAGTTCCATGGAATTAGATAACCCTTAGTTTACCTGTAATTACCCTGCCGATGACAGAGAGTCCTGACACACTTCGTGAGGGCAGAGGCTTGAACAAGGTCCACTGCCATCAGATTGTGGTAAAAGTGGTTGTAGAATGGATAGAGTTTCCAAAAGTAACAATATGGTGCTGTAATTACTGTTCTCATTTATACTTTAGATAATTTGTGGTATAAATAGTATCAAATCCAACTTGCAGTGAAAGGGTTTTAGATTAAAACAGCCATTCCATTCTAGAATGCAAGAGATAATGCCGACAAAATATTTTTTCTAATTTTTTACTAATATAATAAATATTTTCAAAAATAGCTAAAACCAAAAAAAAAAAGCAATAAATCGCCATTATTGCATCTTGCAGCTTTCACAATTACCACATTTTACCCTAAGTGCTCCAAATATCTTTTTGTTGTAGAACATATATCTTAAATCCTAAATCACATTTTCTTTAAAATTACATCTTTGGACATATTCTTTTATAACTGCAATTTCCTTTCAATGCATAATAAAATTAACAATAATTATTTGGCATCATTTAATAATTCATATTATAAGTTCTTTAACTGTCTCAGAATTCATATTGAAGTTTAAGTTAGCAGACAAACAAAATGTATCCATTGCATTTAACTGTTATTTTTAAAAATGTTTTTCTTTATGTAAATACTCTTTTTAATTCTTAAACTCATTTTAACAGAATTAGAACTAAAGTAATATAACTTTATGAAACCTAACATGCTATAGTAGTTGTTAAATTTTTTTTTCACAGGATGGATATTTCTTTTCTTCAAACACCAGTAATCAGATAAATAAATAAAACTATCAGATTTTAAAAAAAAATTAGTAACATCAGAGAGATATAAAAATCAATTTTCTCTTTTTTTTTCTATGATGGCTCTAAATAAAAATTCTGGCATCTGGTCAACTTATTTCCTACTTCTTCAAAATATTTTAAATATTTACATGCTTTTTTTAATAATTTGAATTATAGAAAAAAATTACTATTTAACATTAACCCTTAATGAAAAACAAACATTAGTAGCTAATTACATTACATATTATTTATTTTATATTTTTATTTATTCTGATTATATTATGATTTCTAAATGTATAAAATATAGGTTCATAGAATGAAAAGACAATAGTTAATTTTATTAAAGTTTTTAGTGTATTAGGAGTAGAATTTTAGTATTTGTGATCAATATCACCCATTTAGTACTACTATGATAATTATTGATCTTAATGATCTCTATATGCTTTCTTGTGGTATATTTTTACACATATATGTATGTTATAATTTTATAATATGGACTACTCATATTTTTAATAGTTTAATATAAATATAAATTGAAAATACATAAAATTAGTCAAAGTTAATTTCTATAAATTGCTTACATGGTAATTTTTACATAGATTAACAGATTTTTTCTCACAATTTTTAGGCAACATAATATTTGATTTACATATTAACTAAATTTCCCACATTAAAAATGAAAATAGGAAAGCATAAAACTTTTTTTATGTCTTTCACAAATTTTTTGTCTCATTAACTAATTTTTATTAAGTTTGGACTGCTTGTTTCTATGTCCCTGACTACTTTAACAAGATTGCTCGTTAAATAGTTTTGTCATATTTTTTATTGAATATAAATTACTTTTAAAAATTAAGATTTATTTTTACATTTCATGTTATTATTCAAATTGGTTATATATCAAAAGTGGGTTGAAGTTAGGCAGATATGTCAAGGTTGGATGCAAAAGACAAACAAAAACAGTATTTTTAAAAGGAAAAGTCCTTTCATCCTCTAAACACAAGGTTTTGCACATATGAAATTAAGATCACTTGTTGAATATTTTAATGTCCAAACATGTTCAAAACACTTCTCTGCACACTAAGGGCACACTCAGATGGTGTTAGTATCTTGGTTTATCTGACAAGAAATGAGTTTATCAATCTGTAACATGTGCATGCTAATATCCATTTCTACAGAAATGAAATAATGTAATTACCATTTCATTAACTTTCACAACAATTTGTAAAATATATTTTTGTCATCTGAAAACAAAGAGCAAACTTTTTAGAGCATTAAGAAACTTAACCTCAAATTCTCATCAAAAAGACAAAACATCCTCAATTAAAATAATATTTTTAATGATCAGTTCCACATGCATAACTTCATTTAATTCTAAAGTATTATCTACCTTACCTTTGATTTTCCGCTTGTCTCTGTTAATTGAACTAAGATGTGTCTTGTGATTTTACCTTCTGACTAGTTGGCCCTGAATCACATTATGAATCTTAAAATGCTAACCTTTCCTAAGACAATCAAAGGATACCTTGATCAAGACCATTTCTAATGGCTTTCATGATTTTGTTAATATTTAAAAGTATGGACTATCTTTTTTTTCACCTCAAAATGAGTATTAATTAGTAATGTCTCTCTCTTCCTCTTTTCCCCGCTTTCTTTCTCCCACTCTCTTTTTTTTTTTTTTTTTTTTTTTTTGTGGCGGGGTGGTATTACATTATTGGAGTAATGCCAAAAATGTGTTTCAATTTTCATTGCCAAAGTGATCAAAATATTTTGCTGCCTTTCAAAAATTGTACTTACAAATTCGTAGGTATTCAAATGCATAGTGCAGACTAAAGCTAATAGAATAGTGAAAATATCTTTTTATTTAAAAATACTTCTGTAATCATTTTCAAAAATTATCTTATGCTCTTATGATTGCCTCGGATGAATCCACACTCTTGGTTCATACATATTTTGAGTGTTGATACTCAATATAGAATGACAGGTAACAGAGTTACTACCCAGAACCCTGCTGTGGCTATGGAAAGAGTAAAAACTTGGAGGCTGCCATACATTATTCCTTAGTCTAGGGCTCTGCAAAAAATTTCTGTAAAGAGTCAGATAGTAATTAACTTAAGTTTTGCAGCTTAATTGTAAATTAAGAAATTTTGATTCTTATGTTTTCGTTGACAAGGTAGTCGTTTTAAGAACATTCGGTGCACAAATACCAATACATAATCAGCACGCCGTATTTGCTTAGGCGAGTGACTAAGCAAATTATTCTTGCTGAATGATTTCCAGAGCTTAACAAGTTAGCATCCTGTAATACTAAATTTTTAGTTCTCCAAATTTATTGAAAACGTTTACATTTTGAATACCTGCTTTCTCTGAGTAAATTAAAGACACTAGAACACTAGACTATTATTAGAGTGCTGTGCAGAAATGCTGATAGCATCAAATACATAATTCTTAGGGGAGAATTTCAAAGATATAGCAAGTGATTACAGTGGCATTAGTGGCTAGCAAATGAAAATTTAATCTCAACTGAACAGCAGGATGTAAGGAAATTGTGGTGAATATAAAAGTATTTGGCATATTTTTACAATGTCTTAATTGGTTAATGAATGTTTATTTTTAATGTGGTAATTATAACAATAATAACATTAAATTAATGCACCCAGCTATTTCTAATATCCTAAAAGTATCTTCTAAAATCGTTTTCTTCAAGTATTATTTACAGAAGAGCACATCAAATAACTTTAAACAAAATCTCTGTGAAGCAAGTTTACCTATGTAACAAACCTGCACATGTATCCTAGAACCTAAAATAAAATTAAAACAGGTAAAAAATGGCTTTAATTTTCTGATTATCAGTTATGGAAGAGTAGATAGAGATTTATTGTGATTTTCAAGATAGTGATGTTTTTGTTGAATAAATGCTTATAATCTAAGAGTCTGTCACCTTAATATTTACCTTCACACGTAAGACAAAACACACAGAACATTAAGCCCTAAGTAATACATTGTAAATTCTTATCTTGACATTAAGGGTTTGTTTCCTTCATTCAGCTTTAAGAGAGAACAGTGTGGGTATATCTTTCCATTCCAGGTGCTTCTCCTCTTTCACAGTTTTAATTCAGCTTCACCTGCTGATTCCTGTTAAGTCATGTGTGACAGGGACCAAAAGTATATGAGTAGAGATAGGTTTAATATGATGCTACAGTTTTGTCATGTAAAGGCATGGCTTCCAGAGTTAGACCCTGAAGGTAAACCATATCACTTACAATGGGTCCTTTGGCAAAGTATTCAACTTTTAGTAGTCTGAGTTTCTTCATTTCTAAAATAGAAGTAATAATTATACACACCTCTTTAGGTTATTGTGTGATTAATAAGTTGATGAATGCAAAATATTTAGAAGAGAAACTTGGTGAGTACATTTGATCATAACCTCTACCTGCACTCTCATGCTCAGTAGAATGCTATTGCTTACTTATCTTTCAATTCTCCCTAAACACTCCCACCTCCAAACTTCAAATATGAATGGCACGTTGTTTTATTTCTTCAGGGCCTCATTACACAGATTGAAGCAATGAGTGAGAGGTGGCCTGGATCAACTGAGAGGCTGAAGGAATTTGCACTGAAAAATGTAAAGGAAGGAAATGACAAACAGAGAGGCAAGAAGGAACTGGACTAGTTGGAGTGATTAGTGGGAGAAGTTTGGAATTAGGGTAAATAACAGTTTTTGGAAGCAGCCACATTCTATGTGAGAGATATTGCCAGAGTAGGAGAGATGGGTAAGGGGGATAATTAAATAAATGTTGCTGAATTGTAAAAATGACCTATTATTTAGGTATTTGTTTTTAATGTCAAAACATGTTTAAATTACTTTTTCTAATTTTTAATTACACATTCTTTTAATAAAATACCCACTCAAGGCAAGAGGAAGCTACTCTCACTCTATGCAGATTACATATGCCTAAGAAATTTCCTACTTCAAAGATAAACTAGAGAAAATTGTACAATTACAATGCACACCTATACTTCAAGGAACCAATTTTCTATTTGGTCCTGTAAATCTTAGCAATGCTGTAACATTAAGAAATATACTTCACTCTACCATAAATACTTGATAAAACTATTCAATTTTGCTGGGGAAAAAAGTGCCCTTACACTACATTTTGCTCTGCAGTGGAGCTAGCAGTTTAGGGGCCACTCTGTATTTTTTAAGAAAGAAAACACATTAATTCAATAATGGTTTACTGTTTTTCCCACTTAACCAATTGTCTTAACTATGTGTTTATTCTCTGTGGCATAGCAAGTATCCCCATTGGCTCCAGCATGAATGTGTTCATGCTTAAAAGTTATGTTGGATTGTAGCTAAAATGAAAGCATTATTTGGAATCTAGATTACTTAATACTAATTGCTTTCTTTGTCATTGTTGCACATTCTTATCTAGAACTCTCTTTCACAGTGAAAACAGTACAAGCTTAGGTAAGAAATGTTTCTGGATGTTATAGTTCCCATTTCAAAACAAAGGAGTTAAACAGACACATTGCTTAAGGAAAGAAAATTTCTTGATTTTCTCCTCACTACTCAGTATTAGAAGTATAATTTGCAGAAAATGCACGTACTGTGGAATAAAAGGGAACAAATCACATTCTTGAAGTACACAGAATTCATAATTAGGGCCATTAGAAGCATTAGTTGGTTTTTCACATGTATTTTGACAGTGTTTTCCAATATGTGCAGACAACACCAATAAAGACCATTTCATCATTAAAAAGAGAAATTATTAAGCCTAAAGGCATCTGTATATTTCCTAGAGCTTTAAGACTACAGGGAAAAGTTGTATATAATAAAATAGTTATTTTTAAAAATTATAGTGATTTCATGTAGATTGAGTAAACATTAGGCTTGAAACCAGAATTACAGAATTATAGAACTATCCCAGAATTCTTTGGACATTTTTCACACTATATACTAACAAATCAATTTGCTTTGTGATTGGATATTGTATAACATTTATTTATGTGAGTCTCTGCAGGTCTAACTACTAATATTGCCAAAGAATAGGCACAGACAACACTGGCAGTGAATAATAGGAATATGTGCAGGATATTCTCAGTTGTTATGCTATGGTCGGTATATACGATCTAGCTGCTTTAAACACACACACACACACACACACACACACATGCACTTGCTAATCCATTGTTTAATTTGTGGTTTCTTTTATGTTCTCTTACTGGCATGATGGTCTGCAGCACTTAAATTAATATAGACATTTTATCACTGCAACTGAGGAGTAAGAAAATGGAAGCAATAACAATGAAATGTAGTTCAATTATAAAAATTCAATAGATTCTGAAATATATGTGTCCCCCAAAAATCACTGAGGAGAATAATTTGAAAATGATAATTGAATGTTATACACATTATCTGGCAAGCCACAATAAATATTATAATGATATAAAATTGAATGTTTGCAAGAAATTAGCCAAATACTGTATTACAAATTATACAATATACTACTTATCTTAATAATTATTATAAACCAAATTATTAAACATATTTTTTAAATAAACAAAGTTAGAGATGTCTTAGATTAAGCACATCTGAGCTTTTCCAGACAAGTTGAGATTATAAATTCATTCAGCACAGTCCATCATACTAATTTTTCAAAAGTAGAAGAAAACTACAGTTGTGCTAGATTTCAAACACGGCCATAACTTTTTTCAATTTGTAACCCCCTTGCCTTGTGAACTGACCTCTGACACTGAATCTAGGCCTGGCCTTGTGATTTGCTTTCGACAATGCCATGTCAGCTAATGGGATGTAAGTAGAGGCCTGAATTGCTCTTGCAGAGGGCTTGTCCTCCCTTGCAGCTCTGGGTCTTCTGCCACTGCTGCTCTGAGAAGCCCAGGTTAGCTTATCAGATGATGGCAGACACATGACCTAGTCACCCCATCAACCTGGCTGACAGTCTGCAAAACATACATTTGAGGGAGACCATGCTGGAACATCCAACCGCCAGCCCATCTACTTGCCAACCTGAATGCAAGAACAAGCTTTAGAGAGATGAGCTGAGCTGGCCCAATTCAAAATAATTGACCAGATAAACCATTAAAATATTGTAAAATATTGATGTAATGAAATGGTAGCTGCTTTAAGTCACCTTGCTTGGGAGTATTTTGTTAAACAGTAAAAGACCTAAACATATGCAATACATGAACTACATATCTTTGTTAAAGATTGTTTGTATTATGCAATATACACAAAATGAAAGGTTATAAAGCAGTTTTAACAAGTGTAGAGATAGATTTATATTTAGGAAATTGGGTTATAATAATAAAACTTAAGGATCACTATCATTTGAAGTGTACTTAATGCAGATTCACTTACTTTACATGCATCAACACGTTGTATTCCCACATCAACTCAATGGAGCAGCACTATTTTTATTCCTCTTTCTGTATAGGAGGAAAGAGAGGCCAGATTTGATAAGTAAGGCAGATCATTGATTTGAACCCAGGCAGTCTGGCTCCAGAAGCTGTATTGTTATTCATTATATTATTGCTTCTTGTGACAGATATTCACAATAAATTGTGAGGTAAGTAAAACAGGAAACAAGATTATGTAAGTTACAACCCAACCTTTTGTTTTTGTTTTTTTAATCAATATTTTGTACAGAGACAAGAATAAGAAGATGAGGAAATGGCATGTCTATTTGTTTCCTATTGCTACTGTACCAAACTACAAAATGGTTTAAAACACACATTTATTAGTTTGCAGTACTCTGTCAGGAGTTTCACTGGACTAAAATCAAATTATTGGTAGGTCATGTCTCTTTTTTGAGGATCTAGGGGAGAATATGGTTCCAGCTTGTCTGGGTTGTTGGCAGAATTCAATTTTTTGAGGTTGATGGACTGATGTCCTTGTTTTCCTGCTGGCTGTAAACTGAGAACTGTTCCCAGCTTCTAGATGCTGCTGAATTCTTTGGCCCATGGCCTTTTTCTCTATCTTTGAAGATAGCAATTACGGGTTGAATCATTCTCATCTTGAATTTCTCTGATGTCTTCATCTTCTGTAGATTTCTAATTGGTTTGCTTGGACATACCAGAATTATTTCTGTATATCAAGTACTTAACCTTAATCACATCTTCAAAAATCCCTTTTTTTCATGTAAGGTAACATATTCACAGATTTCAAGGACATAGGCATTTCAGGAGTGCCCTTATTCTGCCTACAATAAGTTATAATGATATATAACCCCAAATGAGCAATTGTTATTTCTGAATAATGAGTTTACTATGGGTGAGTTTTGCTTCCTTTCTTTGGTTTAAGTAATTCTTTGATACTTCCTTAAAGATATTGTATTATGAATCTGATATAAAAATATTTTATATATTACTTTAGGCATATTATTCAGATATACAAATTTTTGCATCCTTTAAAGATGAATACTATATTGAATTCATAGAACTTGTATCCTAGGCATGTTTATTATTTTATTGCTGCAGTCAAGATAATTTTGTGATATAACAAAATTGGACCTGTTTTCACTTCTATAGTAATTCCAGTTGACATTTGCTTTTCTAGTCATTGGGGTGGTACAAAATAGGATTTTTAAGCTATTCTGACTTTCTTTAGTAACTTATTATGGTATTATCATTTATAAATTTCTCATGGAAAAAGTTAATAATCCTTCCTGAATATCTCATTTTCTTCCACAACCAAGTGTTCGATTTATTAGTTATTCACTCTTAAGTATTATAGATGCTCATCAGAAAACTGGCATTTCCAAAGATATTTTAGGTAATGTGGTGCCTATTAATTAAAGTGTGCTTGTTACACTGTTACTTTTTGAAGCTTTCATTATCTCATTTTCTCTCTCTCTGCCCCAGCATGTCTTCACTGAAAAAATTAAGCCCTTGATAGAGGGTACTGGGAACTGGAGACCAAGGAAAGAATACTGTATAGATCAACTTGAGAACTTTGAAATTCAGATTCCTTTGAGTCCTTTAAACTTGTGGAAATGGTCCCCTAGCTTTTGCTATAAAAGAGAAAATGTACACTGCCTGGAGATCAAGGATGGCCTTATCTAAGACAGTTTAGAAAAAAAACAAACAGTTTTACTTCTGCTCTCATATCACAAGCATAAATACACACAGATTTCTGTAACCCCAAAATACATGGGGATTTTTTCCTTCCAACAAACAATCAATCAAATGTACAGCAGACACCAGCTGAGTGTCTTCCAGTTTAATTCTGACACTATCTACCTGGAGATGGCATCAGATCTCACAAGTTGATGGCTCAGTTTCCAAGATTGTCCCCCTTCAGACACCTGTTTCAAATCCAGGTCTCTGTAACTTATGACCAAGTGGCTTCGAATGGGTTCCCATGACCCCCTTTCTGGGTTTCATTAATTTGCTGAGTGGCTCACGGATTCAGAGAAACATGTGTACTGGCTTATTGTAAAGGCTATTACAAAGGACACAGTTGACAAGACGCATAGGGAGAAGTATGGGAAAGGATGCAGAGATTCCAGCCCTCCCTAAGTGCATCACCTTCTAGGAACCTCCACATGTTCAGCTCTCTAGAAGCTCTCTGAACCTTGTCCTATTGGACCTTTTATAAAGGTTTC
The DNA here is from genome assembly GCF_029281585.2 of Gorilla gorilla gorilla. Classification (NCBI taxonomy): domain Eukaryota; kingdom Metazoa; phylum Chordata; class Mammalia; order Primates; family Hominidae; genus Gorilla; species Gorilla gorilla. Next base: position 135,860,663 of record NC_073227.2, read on the forward strand.
GTTGGATAGGCATGATTAATAACTGTGTAGAAGTGTGAATGGACAAAAAGTTATGATCTAAACCCAACAAGGCCTGTCTGTTCAAATTCTTTTTGGCCTCTCTGTGCAGCATTCCTTCCTGCAAGGTATCAGCCAGGACCCCCTCTGAAATGAGGATCTCATGATCCACAGTCAGTTTAGAGTTCTGCCTTTGCCAGCTGGAAGGAGGGCAGGAAAACATCAGAGAGAGAAAGTCTGTTTACTACAACCAGGGCTATGGGAGTTATGACCCAGGAACTGTGGATAAAAACATACATACGTATGTCTCATGATATCACAGGTGGATAGTACATTGATATGATTTGGCTCTGTGTCCCCACTCAAATCTCATCTCGAATTGTAATCCCCATATGTCAATGAGAGGACCTGTAATTCCTAAGTGTTGAGGAAGGGAGTGATTAGATCATGGAGGCAGTTTCCCACATGCGGTTCTCATGATAGTGAATGAGTTCTCACAAGATCTGATGGTTTTATAAGTGTTTGGAAGTTCATCCTTCACCCTTCTCTTCCTCCTGCCACCTTGTGACAAAGGTGTCTGCTTCCCCTTCTGCCATGACTGTAAGTTTTCTGAGGCCTCCCTAGCCACACCGAGAACTGTGAGTCGATTAAACTTATTTCCTTTATACTTTACCCAATCTTAGGGAAGTTCTTCATACCAGTGTAAAAATAGACTAATACATACATTAGTGCTGCTTTTCCTCGCAGTTTTTTTCCTCTTGCCTCTATGCCCTCTAAATCAATAACTAACCTAAAGCTTTAGCATGTATCATGTAGGTAGTATGGTTTATATTATATGAAAAAAGGAAACATTTCTGCTAAGAACTGCAGAAGCTGGTCAACATGTAATGCAGAAACATGGAGAACATGTGTGGGAGTGAACCTTGATTGTATTTCTCAGAGATAGAGGAGGAAGACTACAAAGCTGGTTATCATGAGAGTTTACTAATTTCTCATGAGTCAGGATTGATACATATATCTGTATCCAGTTCTAATTCACTACTGACACAGATCTGTACTAGTTTTCTATTGCCATAATAATTCTGTATAACAAAACAGCCACAAAACCCAGTGGCTTAAAAGAGCAATCATTTATTCACCAGCCAGTGAGGCAGCTAGATGTTTTTTTTTTTTTTCTATTCCAGGTTGGCCCTATGTGTGTCAAATATGTTTTCTCAGGCATATGCTATTAGCAGATAAGTGGTCTGAATGTAGGTGGTCTGGCATCTTCTTGGCTGATTCTTGCAGTCTCATTCTCCAAGAGGTTAACTCATACTCACTCAGATGATGAGTGAGCGGAGGTTCAAGAGCAAAAATAAAAGTGTGAAAATCTTTTTAAGCTATATGCTAGATACAGGCACACTATCACTTCCACTATATTCTATTGGTCAATAAGTCAAAGATGCAGGTGACATTCATGGATTAAAGTAATATACTCTACCTCTTATTGGGAGGAGCTGCAAAGTCATGTTGCAAAGAAGTAGGTATAGAAAGGAGTAGATAATTGAGCCATTTTTCAAATAATCAATCTCCCTTGAAGCTTGGAAAAAGATATAATCATTGCTGCCTTGAAAAAGAATTGCAAAAGTAGTCAGATAACTCAGAGAAGTGGGCATGATAAAATGCATTTATTACGTGAGATTTGGGAGCCTATCTGTGAATATGTTCCCTGATAGGGTCCAAGTGGCTTCCCTTTATTGAAGCTGTAAGGAATGCATCAGTGGAAAGACTGGGGTTGGCAGCATCCTTGAGAAGTTCTTAGTTGTAAGCATAAAAAATTGCCGAAAACCAGGCATCGAATTGATGACACAAATTATACTATTTCAGAATAACAGAGACAGTGGCATTTAACCATCTGAGGCAAAGCAGATATGATTACCATAATGGTCAGCAAGGCAATAATAGAAACCAGGAAGTTTTTGTCTTGCAAGAAATTGTGTCAGTGGCAAAGTATCAATGTGTTTCTTGGTTGAGAAAGATGGCATACAATAATAGTATACTTTGATTTACCTATTCTGCAAAATCAAGAGATAGTAAAAAGAAGATAATATCACTGCTTAAAAAATAATTATTTCCGAATGCTCTCCCTCCTCTTGTCCCCCATCCCCCAACAGGCCCCAATGTGTGTTGTTACCCTCCCTGTGTTCATGTGTTCTTATTGTTCAACTCCCACTTATGAGTGAGAATATGTGGTTTTTGGTTTTCTGTTTCTGTGTTAGTTTGCTGAGGATGATGGCTTCCAGCTTCATCCATGTCCCTGCAAAGGACATGATCTCTTTCTTTTTTATGGCTGCATAGTATTCCATGGTATATATGTGCCACATTTTTTTAATCCATTCTATCATTTTTGGGCATTTGGGTTGGTTCCAACTCTTTGCTATTGTAAATAATGCTGCAATAAATATACGTATGCATGTGTCTTTATAATAGAATGATTTATAATGCTTTGAGTATATACCCAATAATGGGATTGCTGGGTCAAATGGTATTTCTGGTTCTAGATCCTTGAGGAATTGCCACACTGTCTTCCACAATGGTTGAACTGATTTACACTCCCACCAACAGTGTAAAAACGTTCCTATTTCTCCATAGCACCTATGGTTTCCTGACTTTTTAATAATCGCCATTCTGACTGGCATGAGATGGTATCTCATAGTGGTTTTGATTTGCATTTCTCTAATGATCAGTGATGATGAGCTTATTTTCATTATGTATACCTATGTAACAAACCTGCACATTCTGCAGATATATCCTGGAACTTAAAGTAAAATAAAAAAGTAAATAAATAAAAATAAAAAAGACAAAAATAAACAAAGAAAATAATTATTTCTCACTAAAGTTCCCATACTTGACCTATTTCTCAGACACAGACCTTATCATTTATTAGAGTTTTAGTCTCTTAAGGAAGGACCTTGCAATGATACCACAAGTATATAAAATAAATATTACCTCAACATTCTCTAAGAGATACTTAATACATTTACCACTATAACTATATAGTAAACAAAAAATGACTTCAACAATAATTAAATATATCTGAGATGTATGCCATAATGTGTTTTCATTTGAATGAATGAATTAGTAAGTCCAAGTTAGATAAATGGAGACTTGGCCTAAGTGTTTCACAGTGGGTCCAATAGGCTAGCAGACCTACTTCAGACCTGAAATCATTCCTTCAGTTCCTTGACCGTGGAAAATAAATAGGATTTACTTTGATCTTGTTAAGGTCTTTCTAGTCAGGGTCCCTGATCTGGAGAGTAATAAAATTTATCATAGAAATTAGATCAACCCTAGAAAACTTCAAGGATACAGTAGTAGTAGTTCCCATTACATCCCCATTCCATTTTTTATATAATCCCTGGAAAAAAAATGAGTCATGATGCAAATTGTGAGCTATATAAATGTAATCAAGTAGTAGGCTGGACATAGTGTCGTTACTCCATTCTATCCACACAGCCTCTAACAGTTGATGTGCCGTTACTGATTTGGCAAATGTGTTCTTTCTAATTACTGACAAGAACAAAAAAAGACCTCTTGCATGTTCCACTCTTTTTCTGAGATTCTGTCAAACCTGGGAAGGATTAAAGAGCTGCCTGTTTTGGATGGGGCACAGAGAAAGAGATGAATCTGCAACAGTTTCAGGTTTCTATATGTGGAGTGGAGGGCAACTACAAAAGGTGTCTACAGTGCAGACCACTAGGGTTCTGGAGCAGTCATACTTTCTGCAGTAGAAAATTATTAGTAAATAATAATTACTATTACTCTTTAAAAAGTAGTCTTTAGCTTTTTGTTAGGCACTAGATGAAACTAAGCAGCTAAAAATGATGCATCAAGTAACTATGAAACTGGTTCTGTTCCTCCTAAGCTGTATTGTCAGATAAATAAATTTGTAAGTTTAGATGAGTACAGTGATGGCAGCAGTGGCCTTTCTGGGTTAGCTGCTGTGGTGATGCCAGCTGCAGTGAGGGAGGCATGACTGGGGCTGTGTGCTCTGTGGAGCCTGCAGGAGTCCCTCCCCTTACCATGTTGATGGGGTGGGAGCTCTGCTCTCCCGGGAGGGGGCAGCTGCAGCTGCTCAGCCATGGCTCCAGACCTGGGCATCCCTGTGCTCTCAGAGACCCAGGAAACCGCCTGCTCCACAGGCTCAGAAGTTCCTACTCCCCACTCCTGGCCTATCCCCACTCCTGGCTCCTACTCTGATATCATAGCAAAGTTGAAGCTGAGCCCAGGAGCTGTTGTGACCCAGATGGGTGCACAGGCATGCCAGCCCCACCACCACGTCAGCTCCCTTTGAAGCTTTGGGGACCCACAAGCTCAGGGAGGGAGGTGGGCAGAATGGCACTGAGGGTGGCTCAGCATGGGCCTGCAGGCATCCCTCAATACCTGCAGCCTGGGTGCCATGGATGGCATGTTGATGGAGCAGAAGGCAGACAGGTTCCTAGGTGGGAAGGGCCAGGTCCCTGGTGAAGCCCTGCCTTCAAGCCAGGAGTGGCCTGAAGCCTGGGGACCAGGCTGCCAGTTCCGGGTGGAGTCTGGAAGCAGAGTGAGAACTTATGGTGCTTTTTCCAGCCCATGGTCACAAATGGACCAATCAGCACACACTTCCTCCCTTCTAAGCCCATAAAAACTCTGACTCAGCCATACTCGCACACTCGTCGGGATGACCTGCCTGCAAAAGGAGCTACCTGCTATCTGTTTCTGGTCTCCTCTCAGCTCAGAGCTGGACACTCATTGTGATGATCTGCCGGCAGAAAGGAGCTACTCACTTTGGGGCTTCTGAGAACTGTTCTATTGCTCAATGAAGCTCCTCTCCACCTTGCTCAACCTCCAGTTGTCCACTTAACCTCATTCTTCATGGACATGTGGCAAGAACTTGGGACCTGCTGAATGGTGGAACTGAAAAAGCTATAACACAAACAGGGCTGAAACATGCCCCTACTAGCCATGCTGGGGCAGGGACAAGAAGGAGAGAAGAGTTGCCACCCTTCTGGGACCCCAGACCTTGGAGCTCCTCAAGCCAAGACTGTGACATGCTGTAACACCTTTTATGAGCCTCTGCAGTTCCTGACATCCCCAAGTTTTCAGGCCCCATTGCATTTCCCTTGTCTAGACACTGGTGCCCACAGTGGAAGCCGCTTGTGATACATCTGGTCCAGACACAGTCTTGCATGGAGCCAGCACCTGTGCCAGAACCTGGAACTGACCACTCTACCCCAGCTGGCATGCCTGGCTGTGTGCAGTGGCTGGCTTACACACCCCTCACCACTCTGCACCTCATTTGCCCTTGGCAGGCATGGGATCTGGGTTGGTAATGTGAGCAAGGGCAGCCTGCTGGGCTGTGTGGGCAGAATGAGCCCAGCAGGCGCAAGCAAAACCCAAGCAGAGGCATTGATGGCCACAGAGGTTTCTGGCTGGTGAAGGGACAATGTAAGGATCCTGTGACAACAGTAACAGTCTATCATATGATGGAAATTATTCCAACCCATGTGATTCAGCCATAGTAGGTATAGGGAGCATAAGTAAGTTACATAAAAAGAACTCAACATCAGCTACATTTCTTGCATCAATACCTTTCCCTCAGCTAAGACTGGTTTATAAATTAGCTCATGGAGGAGGAAAATACTGAGGACTAGCTCACAGAAGAGTCAGTGAACTATATACGTGAGCTGAAAATGGGCTGCAACCACATAAAGTGTAGAATTAAAAGAGAATGTTGAGGGGAAATACCCTACTGGATGGAATTCCAAGCAGTATACTTGGTTAGCACTTTTAGCAGAGGACACAGGGTTCCTCTGAACCTAAAATTGCAATGGCCACCTTGTCACGTTGACTCCTTCTACTGATAAGCCACTAAACCAGTAAAACTGATAAATCAGAAGATATGGGACACCACGTGGTGCATTCATATATAGTAATTATAGTAAGTGGGTGAATTTATTAAACATTGCTTAATGAAAGCAAGGTAACCAGTGGCTTAGACTTCTCAGGGATGAAGGCCTGTGTCACCTCACTGGAAAAATAATGTGACTAAGAGTGATGGGAATCTTGAATGGATGGTAGAGGAAGAAGAGGATACAAACCAATTCTGTCCTTAGGCCCAGGAAAACCTGTGGAGTATGCGATTCTTCTATTAGCCCTAACATAAGATTTTTTTTTTTTTTTCAAAATTGTGGTTATGAAAAAATATGAGATTCTACCCTATTGGAAAACTAATAAAACTGACAGTTTTCTAATGCTTGAAGAAGATATGAGAGTCCTCTGTTAGAAGCAAAAGGCATTTTTAAAAATTTTTATTAATTATTATTATTATTATTTTATAGATGGGGTCTCACTCTGTCACCCAGACTGGAGTGTGGTGGTATGATCATATCTCAGTGCAGCCTGGAACTCCTAGGCTCAAATGACCCTTCTTGGCCTCCCAAAGTGCTGGTATAACCGATGTGAGCCACTGTGCCCAGCCTAAGATAAAGGGCATTATTATTCACAGCACAGCAAGCAGCATGAGCTTCATATTTGTATTGATTCCTCTTGCTTCCCAAGTTCATGGAGGCATTGCAGAGAGGGCAATTTGGATGCTGCACAGACAATGGGTCTGTGTTATAGCTGAGAAACTCCAAAGTTAAAGCACTTTAATATTTTTAAAGGGACCAGTAGGATTTGCTGCCCCACCTTTGCCCTAAAAGAAACACTACCTGTCTCATTAAAAGTCCTTTACTATACAAACCTTACTTGAAAAGATAGTTGGGAACAAATGTCATGAGAGTATAGAAATGCAGTGAACAATCTGCTTACCCAACAATGATTGGCTACCAGCCTGAAGAGTGACACAGTAGGCTCATTGTGGTCCATGAGTGAATTTCAAGAGTGCAAGAGGTAGACTGTAGCAGATGTGGTAAATGTCTTGCCCTCTATCTCATCTCTGAGTTTACCAGCAGCCATACATGCTGATAGCTTCTCAGTTCCAGTGCCTGCTTCCTATGTTCCTCTGACTGAAGGATTTAGCCACTGGAATCTGCCCAACCCACATTCAGTGAAGGCTGCATATGCCAGGAATTTGGTGTCCACAGGGGAGTTCACAACGCATGAAAAACAGAAGTTAGCGGATATATTCCACACTTCTCAATTCCTTGGTGTAACTTTGGTGTAACCTCGGCATAAGCACATTCCATGTGCTTCCTCAGAACTGTTGATAGGATCAAGCACCAGTCCCCCATAGCAGTCACCTGCTCATTTAGACATACTTAATCGGACTGTCTCCCTTTCATGGCTCACTTGTACTTCCCTCTCACTATTGTGATTACTTCCCACAACTACCTGCAACGAGATCTTGCTTTAGGACCTGGTACAATTACCATTTTCATATTCTTCATCTTTCCTTTCGCTATCTCAGACATTTGAATTTCTCTTCATATTTATTCTAGTCTTAAGCATTTATCTTCTTATGAATTTTTCTTTATTTTTAAATTTCTTATCTCTTCTTGCTGATTTATAAGAATTCCATGCATATTCTTGGTATCATTTTCTTGTCTCTTTTGGACATTGCAAATATATTCTTTTAATATATCACTATCTATTAGACTCTTCAATGATATCTTTCACTGATATGAATCCTTAATTTTGATGTAATCATATTCATCTTTTTTTTTTTTTTACTTTTTCTTTTTAAAACCTTAGTTGGATGACCCCTCTTTATAAAATTTATTTTTCTGGTTAGCAGGTTAGCTCACCTGTTAGTGGATGTTTGCTTCTCTATATAAATTTTGGAGTAAACTGATCAAGTTTTTTAAACAAATAGCTGCAATGTTGGTAGAGTTTATATTGATATTTAGGTTGTTTCATGGATATAGTTTATCTAAGTACATGGACTATATTTGCATTTATTCGGGTCACCTTCATGTTCTTAATGGCTAGTTTATATTCTAAAATAATATTTTTATTTTAATGCTTTCAAATGATTACTCCATAGTACTTTTTCTGTAATTTAAATATATACTGGCATCCACAGTTGTTGTCTAAAGATCTTATATCCATCTGATAATAGTGTTTTTCTTTTAAAGATGATGTTCTCTGTTTCTCAAAAGCTTTGAGAATTTTCTTTATATGCTTCATATTTATAAATAAACTGTTATGTGGCTTAGGTGTGGAATTTTTTCTATCTTGCCTACTTGTCATGCAATGAATCTTTTGAATTTGCCAATTTTCATCTTTCTCTAGGTCTGAGAAACACTTTCTTCTCTTCATTTGTGTTTCATTGGGTATGTCTACATCCCGATGCTGAAAATGCTGTAACTACCACCTTTCGTTTAGAAAGAGAGGCAGTGAAGAATACTTTTCTCTCCTCAATATTTCTTAAACCCTTTTGTAAATAGTGGTAAAAGGTAATGGACCTTTTAGGTTGTAATCCACCAGATTCAGGAGTTTGGACAAGGAAGAACTGGATAAGTGAAAGAACCAGATGATCTGAACTGAAGACTCCAGTAGGGCCTTTAGGCTGCTTTGATTTTACTCCAACTATTGGCTAAAAGACAATCAATATTTTTAACGACAATGTGAAGAAAAGCCAAGGGCAGACATTTACACATTTCTTTCGACCTGCCTTTCTCTGCCCCTGGCTTCAAGTTACAACCACTATGTAAGAAATGCAAAATGCTTGTTCTCTGGTGCCGCAAAGAAATAGCACTTGAACATAAATTTAATTCTCTCAGCAAGGCAATTTTTACTTTCTGCAGAAAGAGTTCACTTGCCACCAGTCTTGCCACAAGAGTATACCGAACAAAGAAAAAGCAGACATATTTATCCCTTACGCATTTGGGTTGTCCTTAATGCTGTGTCCTGCATCCATTGGTTGGAGCCAAACCTCACAGTCTAAACTGATACCCGATTTGCTAACAACCTAAAACCTTTTTAAGTAGGTAAAGGTAAGGGAGAACAAAGGAAAAGAGGGAGTTGCTTACGATAGATTTAAAGAAGTAATAACATTTCTAAATAAGGAAGGGACGTAGGCTGTGAGCTGGAACATGCCTGTGAGCATGTTCAACAGCTACATAGAATAGGGCTTAACAAAGAGTTATTAGCACAAGCAAGGAGGCTTGAAGAAAGTTAGTCTTTAAAAGAAACTATTATTTCTAACATTTACGATTTATTCTTTAAGAAGGGAAACTTTGAAGAGGAAACTTTTTACTTTCTACAACTAGCCAATACATATTCCACTTCAAGGAAGCCTTTACTTTCTCTGAGAGTCTTTCATATGAGGTTTGTTAGTTTCTGTGATTCATATTTGCTCCTTTCTTTCATAATTTTTCATCACTTTTGGAGCAGATCCAGCAAATTGTACTAGTTTACTATTTTGACCAGAACTGGAAAACATCCTCAGTAGTCCTAAGAATGCCTAAAGTTATTCCTTTCCTTATTACACCCCTCTATAAATTTGTTTCAAGATTTGAAGCAATTCTTGCATGAATGCATACATTAATCCAGCATCACTCTTGTTCTTTACAGGCATTTTCTTAAAATATGACAAAAAATCATTTATTTTGATCTCCATAATACAGTTTTATCCCAATCAAACTTATTTTAATAAGAGTATAGGATTGCCACAAAAGATTAATTTTTTCTTCAGTAAAGTTATATAAATAAAACCTATTTTTAGTAGAACCCAAGACATTTTTCTAACACTATATGTTATCTATTAAAAATGTATTGGTCTATTTATAATACTTGCACAGTCCTTAGTGATATATTTCTTTATCAAAGCAATGAAATAGCAAAATCAATAACATTTTAACTCATTTTGGAAAGTATACATAAAAGTACACTACAATTTTTCTATATATTGAGCTAAACCAAATATCTAAAAACCTAAAAAGGAAAATAAAAGTTTTAATTGGAATATAAAAATTGAATGCTTAATAGGAAAAGTATTTGTGTAAGGTTGTGTTTTTTTCTGATCGTCACTTATTGAGACACTTTAGATGATACACTAGAAGCTAACAGAACAATAACTAAAATTAATTATCTCATTTCATATCCATAATCACTATTAATACCTTGGTATATATCCATTCATGTATTTACATCACAACCATTCATACATACATTAATATGAACATATACATGTAAAATATATCATATATAATCATTTACCAAACCTTATTTTATAGTTTGTACTTTATTACTTAACTCTATATTTTTTCTTTATGGTCACCTGTTTCTCTTAAGCTTGATTTTTCTTTTTTTTTTTTTTTTTTTGAGACAGAGCCTCGATCTGTCGCCCAGATTGGAGTGCAGTGATGTGATCTCGGCTCACTGCGCCCTCTGCCTCCTGGGTTTAAGTGATTCTCCTGCCTCAGCGCCCCGAATGGCTGGGACTACACACATACACCACCACACCTGGCTAATTTTTGTGCTTTTCAGTAGAGAAGGGGTTTCATCATATTGGACAGGCTGGTCTCAAACTCCTGACCTTGTGATCCACCCACCTCGGCCTCCCAATAAGCTTGATTTTAATTAGTATATTTAGGCAATGCCAATTGTTGGACAATAATTATTTTATCAATCAGTGTATAATAGATATTTTTGGTAAAGCAGCTCAAAAATCTTAGTGGCTTATGAAGATAAGATATTATTACACATGTCTATAGCATGTCCAGTAAGAGGTTGCTAAGGCCTCTAATTCATATTATCTTGAATCTTGGATCCAGGTTGATGGAGGAGTCAAGATCTCTAATACTGCATGTGGCGGTGTTAGAGGGAGGGGAAGCATGAGATACCATGTATTTACTAGTTTTTAAAGTTTTCCTTGAGAGAAGACACATATATTATTTCCCCTTATTTTACGTGTCAAACATATGAATTTTTCTAATTATATTTGGCCAGGACTAACTATATATGACCATATCCAAATAAAAGGCAATTGGATATTAAAAGCTTACATGTTTCTTGAAAAAAAAATGAGAAGTAAAATGCTTATGAACAACTCTGAAAACCAATGTCGACTTACCTCGAGTCTTCAAATATTCAGTTCACTCTCCTTCCAATTCAAAAACGCAGTCATTTTCTCCTGAAGAAAGACAATTTCATATGGTCACAGCATGGAACTCGAAGTACAAGCCTTCTGGATCATGAACAATAATATTTTCACTTAATGTTATTATAGTTATCAATATGGATGAAGATATTAAACTAAATGTTGATTTCACATTTTTATTGAAGAACTGCTGCTTTAACATCCTAACAGATATAATTAGTCAACAGTTTTATCATCCCAAAATATGCAGCATATAATATTTCTATTAAATTAAATTCAATATAGCCACAGTATAGAAAATATTTGATTAAGTCAGTGGCAGAAAGAGTATTGACAATATTTCTTAGCAACATTGCATCAAGATTTCATCACCTCTTTTTTTAATTTTGTTTTATACTTTAAGATCTAGGCTACATGTGCACAACGTGCAGGTTTGTTACATAGGTATACACGTGCCATGTTGGTTTGATGAACCCATCAACTTGTCATGTACATTAGGTATTTCTCCTAATGCTATCCCTCCCCCATCCCCCCACCACCTGACAGGCCTCAGGTGTGTGATATTCTCCACCCTGTGTCCAAGTGTTCTCATTGTTCAATTCCCATCTATGAGTGAGAACATGTGGTGTTTGGTTTTCTGTCCTTGTGACAGTTTGCTGAGAATGATGGTTTCCAGCTTCATCCATGTCCCTGCAAAGGACATGAACTCATCCTTTTTATGGCTGCATAGTATTCCATGGTGTATATGTGCCACATTTTCTTGATCCAGTCTTTCAATGATGGACATTTGGGTTGGTTCCAAGTCTTTGCTATTGTGAATAGTGCCACAATAAACATATGTATGCATGTGTCTTTATAGTAGCATGATTTATAATCCTTTGGGTATATACCCAGTAATGGGATGGCTGGATCACATGATATTTCTAGTTCTAGATCCCTGAGGAATCGCCACACTGTCATCCACAAAGGTTGAAATAATTTACACTCTCATCAACAGTGTAAAAGCATTCCTATTCCTCCACCTCCTCTCCAGCATCTGTTGTTTCCTGACTTTTTAATGATTGCCATTCTAACTGGCATGAGATGATATCTCATTGTGGTTATGATTTGCTTTTCTCTGATGACCAGTGATGATGAGCATTTTTTCATGTGTCTGTGGGCTGCATAAATGTCTTCTTTTGAGAAGTGTCTGTTCATATCCTTTGCCCACTTTTCGATGGGGTTGTTTTTTTCTTGTAAATTTGTTTAAGTTCTTTGTAGATTTTGGATATTAGCCCTTAGTCAGATGGATAGATTGCCAAAATTCTCCCATTCTTTAGGTTGCCTGTTCACTCTGATGGTAGTTTGTTTTGCTGTGCAGAAGCTCTTTAGTTTAATTAGATCCCATTTGTCTAATTTGGTTTTTGTTGCCATTGCTTTTGGTGTTTTCATCATGAAGAAGTCCTTGCCCATGCCTATGTACTGAATGGTATTGCCTAGGTTTTCTTCTAGAGTTTTTATGGTTTTAGGTCTAACATTTAAGTCTTTAATCCATCTTGAATTAATTTTTGTATAAGGTGTAAAAAAGGGATCCAGTTTCGGTTTTCTACATATGGCTAGCCAGTTTTCCCAGCACCATTTATTAAATAGGGAATCCTTTCCCTGTGTCTTGTTTTTGTCAGGTTTGTCAAAGATCAGATGGTTGCATATGTGTGCTGTTATTTCTGAGGCCTCTGTTCTGTTCCATTGGTCTGTACATTTGTTTTGGTACATAATCATGTTGTTTTTGTTACTATAGCCATGTAGTATAATTTGAAGTCAGATAGCGTGGTGCCTCCAGCTCTGTTCTTTTTGCTTAAGATTGTCTTGGCAATATGGGCTCTTTTTTGGCTCCATATGAACTTTAAAGTAGTTTTTTCCAATTCTGTGAAGAAAGTCATTGGTAGCTTGATGGGCATGGCATTGAATCTATAGATTACCTTGGGCAGTGTAGCCATTTTCACAATATTGATTCTTCCTATCCATGAGCATGGAATGTTATTCCGTTTGTGTCCTTTTTTATTTTGTTGAACAGTGGTTTGCAGTTCTCCTTGAAGAGCTCCTTCACATCCCTTGTAAGTTGAATTCCTAGGTATTTTATTCTCTTTGAAGCAATTGTGAATGTGAGTTCACTCATGATTTGGCTCTCTGTCTGTTATTGTTGTATAGGAATGCTTGTGATTTTTGCATATTGGTTTTGTATCCTAAGACTTTGCTGAAGTTGATCATCAGCTTAAGGAGATTTTGGGCTGAGACGATGGGGTTTTCTAAACATACAATCATGTCATCTGCAAACAGGGACAATATGACTTCCTCTTTTCCTAATTGAATACCCTTTATTTCTTTCTCTTGCCTGATTGCCCTGGCCAGAACTTCCAACGCTGTGTTGAATAGGAATGGTGAGAGAGGGCATCCTTGTCTTGTTCTGGTTTTCAAAGGGAATGCTTCCAGTTTTTGCCTATTCAGTATGATATTGGCTGTGTGTTTGTCATAAATAGCTCTTATTGAGGTATGTTCCATCAATACCTAGTTTATTGAGAGTTTTTATCATGAAGGGCTGTTGAATTTTATCAAAGGCCTTTTCTGCATCTATTGAGATAATCATATGGTTTTTGTCTTTGGTTCTGTTTATGTGATGGATTACATTTATTGATTTGCATATGTTGAACCAGCCTTTCATCCCAGGGATGAAGCCCACTTGATCATGGTGGATAAGCTTTTTGATGTGCTGCTGGATTCGGTTTGCCAGTATTTTATTGAGGATTTTTGCATCAATGTTCATCAGGGATATTGGTCTAAAATTCTTTTTGTTGTGTCTCTGCCAGGCTTTGGTATCAGGATGATGCTGGCCTCATAAAGTCAGTTAGGGAGGATTCCCTCTTTTTCTGTTGATTGGAATAGTTTCAAAAGGAATGTTACCAGCTCCTCTTTGTACCTCTGGTAGAATTCAGCTGTGAATCCCTCTGGTCCGGGACTTTTTTTGGTTGGTAAGCTATTAATTATTGCCTCAATTTCAGAGCCTGTTATTGGTCTATTCAGAGATTCAACTTCTTCCTGGTTTAGTCTTGGGAGGGTCTATGTGTCCAGGAATTTATCCATTTCTTCTAGATTTTCTAGTTTATTTACATAGAGGTATTTCTAGTATTTTCTGATGTTAGTTTGTATTTCTGTGGGATTGGCGATGATAGCCCCTTTATCATTTTTTATTGCATCTATTTGATTCCCCTCTGTATTCTTGTTTATTTGTCTGGCTAGCGGTCTATCAATATTGTTGATCTTTTCAAAAAACCGGCTCCTAGATTCATTGATTTTTGAAGGGTTTTTTTTATCTCTATCTCCTTCAGTTCTGCTCTGATCTTAGTTATTTCTTGCCTTCTGCTATTTTGAATTTGTTTGCTCTTACCTCTCTAGTTCTTTTAATTGTGATGTTAGGGTTTTAGAACTTCCTGCTTTCTCTTGTGGGCATTTAGTGCTATAAATTTCCCTCTACACACTTCTTTAAATGTGTCCCAGAGATTCTGGTATATTGTGTCTTTGTTCTTATTGGTTTCAAAGAATATCTTTATTTCTGCCTTCATTTGTATCCCTGGTATGTTGTGTTTTTGTTCCCATTGGTTTCAAAGAACATCTCTATTTCTGCTTTCATTTCGTTATTTACCCAGTACTCATTCAGGAGCAGGTTGTTCAATTTCCATGTAGTTGTGCGGTTTCGAGTGGGTTTCTTAATTTGAGTTCTAATTTGACTGCACTGTGGTCTGAGAGACAGTTTGTTGTGTTTTCTGTTCTTTTACATTTGCTGAGGAGTGCTTTACTTCCAATTATGTGATCAATTTTAGAATAAGTGTGATGTGGTGCTGAGAAGAATGTATATCCCATTGATTTGGGGTGGAGAGTTCTGTAGATTTCTATTAGGTCTGCTTGGTGCAGAACTGAGCTTAAGTCCTGGATATCCTTGTTAACCTTTTATCTCGTTGATCTGTCTAATATTGACAGTGGGGTGTTAAAGTCTCCCATTTTTATTGTGTGGGAGTCTAAGTCTCTTTGTAGGTCTCTAAAGACTTGTTTTATGAACCTGAGTGCTCCTGTATTGGGTGCATATATATTTAGGATAGTTAGCTCTTCTTGTTGAATGGATCCCTTTACCATTATGTAATGGCCTTCTTTGTCTCTTTTGATCTCTGTTGGTTTAAAGTCTGTTTCATCAGAGACTAGGATTGCAACCCCTGCTTTTTTATTGCTTTCCATTTGCTCGGTAGATATTCCTCCATCCCTTTATTTTGAGCCTGTGTGTGCCTCTGCACGTGAGATGGGTCTCCTGAATACAGCACACTGATGGGTCTTGACTCCATATCCAATCTGCCAGTCTGCGTCTTTTAAATGGGGCATTTAGCCCATTTACATTTAAGGTTAATATTGTTATGTGTGAATTTGATCCTGTCATTATGATGTTAGCTGGTTATTTTGCCCATTAATTGATGCAGTTTCTTCATAGCATCAATGGTCTTTACAATTTGGCATGTTTTTGCAGTGGCTGGTACTGGTTGTTCCTTTCCATGTTTAGTGCTTCCTTCAGGAGCTCTTGTAAGGCAGGCCTGGTGGTGACAAAAATCTCTCAGCATTTGTCTGTACAGGATTTTATTTCTCCTTCACTTATGAAGTTTAGTTTGGCTGGATATGAGATCCTGGGTTGAAAATTCTTTCCTTTAAGAATGTTGAATATTGGCCCCCCACTCTCTTCTGGCTTGTAGGGCTTCTGCTGAGAGATCTGCTGTTAGTCTGATGGGCTTCCCTTTGTGGGTAACCCAACCTTTCTCTCTGGCTGCCCTTAACATTTTTTCCTTCATTTCAACCTTGGTTAATCTGATGATTATGTTTGTCTTGGGGTTGCTCTTCTTGAGGAGTATTTTTGTGGTGTTCTCTGTATTTCTTGAATTTGAATTTTGGCCTGCCTTGCTAGGTTGGAGAAGCTCTCCTGGATAATATCCTGAAGAGTGTTTTCCAACTTGATTACATTCTCTCCGTCACTTTCATGTACACCAATCAAACGTAGATTTGGTCTTTTCACATAGTCCCATATTTCTTGGAGGCTTTATTCATTTCTTTTTACTCTTTTTTCTCTAACCTTGTCTTCTCACTTTATTTCATTCATTTGATCTTCAATCACTGATACCCTTTCTTCCACTTGATCGAATTGGCTATTCAAGCTTGTGCATGAATCACAAACTTCTCATGGCATGGTTTTCAGCTCCATCAGGTCATTTAAGGTCTTCTCTACACTATTTATTCTAGTTAGCCATTCATCTAACTTTTTTTTCAAGGTTTTTAGCTTCTTTGCTGTAAGTTTGAACTTGCTCCTTTAGCTCAGAGAAGTTTGTTATTACTGACCTTCTGAAGGCTACTTCTGTGAACTTGTCAAAGTCATTCTCTGTCCAGCTTTGTTCCATTGCTGGCGAGGAGCTGTGAGCCTTTGGAAGTGAAGAGGTGCTCTGTTTTTTAGAATTTTTAGCTTTTCTCCTCTGGTTGCTCCCAATCTTTGTGGTTTTATCTATCTTTAGTCTTTGATGTTGGTGACCTACAGATGGGGTTTTGGTGTAGATGTCCTTTTTGTTGATGTTGATGCTATTCCTTTCTGTTTGTTAGTTTTCCTTCTAACAGTCAGAGCCCTCAGCTGCAGGTCTATTGGAGTGAGCTGGAGGTCCACTCCAGACCCTGTTTGCTTGGATATCACCAGCAGAGGCTGCAGAACAGCAAACATTGCAGAAGAGCAAATATTGTTTCCTGATCCTTCCTCTGGAAGCTTTGTCCCAGAGGGGCACCCATCTGTATGAGGTGTCTGTTGGACCCTACTGGGAGGTGTCTCCCAGTTAGGCTACATGGTGGTCAGGGACCCACTTGAGGAGGCAGTCTGTCCAGTCTCAGAACTCAAACACCATGCGGGAGAAGCACTGCTCTCTTCAGAGCTGTCAAACGGGGATGTTTAAGTCTGCAGAAGTTTCTGTTGCCTTTTTTTCAGCTATGCCCTGCCCACAGAGGTGGTCTGTAGAGGCAGTAGGCCTTGCTGAGCTGCCGTGGGCTCTGCCCAGTTTGAGGTTCCAGGCTGCTTTGTTTGCCTACTCAAGCCTCAGCAATGGTGGACACCCCTCCCACCGCCAGGCTGCAGTCTCGCAGGTTGATCTCAGACTGCTGCCCTAGCAGTGAGCAAGGCTCCATGGGTGTGGGACCCACTGAGACAGGCACAGGAGAAAATCTCCTGGTCTTCCAGTTGCTAAGACTGTGGGAAAAGCATAGTATTTGGGCAGAAGCGTACGGTTTTTCCAGGTACAGTCTGTCATGGCTTCCCTTGTCTAGGAAAGGGAAATACTCCAATCCCTTGGGCTTCCTTGGTGAGGCGACGCCCTGCCCTGCTTTGGCTCACCCTCCGTGGGCTGTACCCACTGTCCAACCAGTCCGAATGAAATTAACCAGGTACCTCAGTTAGAAATGCAGAAATCATCCATCTTCTGCATCAATCATGCTGGGAGCTACAAACCAGAGCTGTTCCTATTCAGCCATCTTGGAACGGGCTCATCACCTCTTTTACACTGGTTAGGAATATGTAACTATCAAAAGAAAAATCATCAATATTTGTGCCAAAGTATCTCATCAGGGAAACAAATTGTTTATTTCCCCTAGTAATCTAGCAAAATTTACCATACCTTTGACAGAGAGTTAGATTGTATTTATTTTTCAAATTCCTGATATACTAGTTTTATTGCCTAGGGGGTGGTTGATAGTACTAATTTATATTTCAACATCAATTGTACTTTCTTCCCCTTTATCTTTTTTGCCATGTTTATTGATTATTCTGTCTACTGATTGAAGGTCTTATTATTCCTTTGCTATTTTTAAAAGTTGATTAAAAAAAGATAATTTCATAGTCTGCTCTTCCCTACACTCTCCATTTTTCTTGTGAATTCTGTTGAGACCACCACAATTTTTAGTTGGTATTTCTATTTGGTATGTTAAAATTTGTACATTTTGTATTTTTACTCAGTTATGAGGCTAACAGAATCAGAAATCAAAACCCTATAATTTCATCTTCATACCTATTTGATGCTCCGTAGTCTGATATATTTGGTAGTGTTAAATTATTTGATTAGTTTTGTTGTATAAGATATATTCACTTAAAATATTTTTGATGTGCAATCACAAGTACATATAAGCAATTTCTCCTACAAATTCTCAGTAGAAGTGATGTAATATGCTAAATTTATTCTGACATTCTCCATAAACATTAGCAATAGCATTTTTAGTGTTACATGTCTGGGCAAAGTTCGTTTTGCTTACTTAAGGCAGTGATATCACTGTGTCAGTTGTCTCCATAACTGAAGAGTTGCTCATTTTAACCCTGGCTATATATAGCAAATGCCCAAGTTTATCATCTTGGATAACTGCTCAGCATTAAAAATAATGTTGAATCTTCTGCCCCTTCTTTTTTATACCAGCAGTGTTCCCACTTGTCTTTAATAATCTTTCTGAGATCATATTCGAGCTCTTTCTTTCCTTAACTCAGTGGAAAAATTGCTGTATCTTTGGGAACATTGAGATCCAATGGTATTGATATAAAACCAGAAAATCTATTAACAGTAGAGAAAGTAACTGTGAAATCCTAGTAAAATGGCAATACAGAGCATTGCTACTGATTTTGCTTCCCGATTCAATACCAACTAGTAATGTCTCTATGATTAAACAGCTTTTTATGGTCTGCGAGTTAGGGTAAAAATTGTGGTCTAGTGAAAAGAGAAAAGTTACAAGATGTTTTTCCCTTAGAGCAAATGATTGCTGAAATACCACAGGTGGAATGTCTCAGGATATGCATTCATAAACAAAGATTCTGGAGACTCTCTGCCTTGAGCAGATCTATGAAGTATGGGTAAGAAGGGTGGCATTCTCTTTGTTCCCCAAGGAGTTGAAAAATAGTAAATCAGATAGGCTGAAGATTCTCTTACCCTAAAGCTGGGAATGCTCTAATTTTGCAGCTAACATTATAAGGAAAAACACTGCTTAGTGCCTGGACAAAGGAACCAACAAGTTTTAAGCTGGTTTAGCTCTGGCACACACAGAGGAAGATTTAATTTCCACCACTCTTAGGAACAACTTCAGTGAATAACTGAAGCCAAATTCCAAGGAGTAGTTAAAATACTCTGACAATGTACTTAATATGTTCCAGCAGACAGAAAATAAACAAAAAAAGAACTAGCAGTAAAGTAGGGTTACTGGAAGAAACAGGTGGCAATTTGAACAATGGGGAGACAGACAGAAAAGGGAGAGAGAGAAATGGAGAGAGAAAGAGCAAAAGATTCGTTTTAGGGATGTCAAATAAAAATCAAATCCAAAACTAGTATGGAAAGATTTTATTTGCAAAGATTATTGCAAGTGGGGGAAAAAGTACTATTGTAACAGCATCTCCCCTGTTTGGCTATTGTGACCAGAAGAATAATCTGAATATAAAATATGCAAATAACCCAAGGGATAGAAGAAAAAGAATTTTTTCTTCATAAAGACAAGTGAACAAGGTAAAAAAGAATGAGCTATGGGCATGTGGGATAAACGAAAGAATCATGACTGGGCAGTAGATCAGAGAATGTTTTACCTGGAGGCCAGCCTACTCTCAGGAGAGACTGGTAAAGAGGGATTGAATGCTAGTTAAGGCTGAGAGTGAGTGAAAATTCAAGAACCCTGAAGGAAGGAAATAATCTTAACCAAAGTTTGGTCAATAGAAATTTTATTCTGAATCATCAGCTAATTATTTATGAGGCAAAAAATGGAAATATGAAAGATGTATGTCTAGTCTCGTCATAAGTGCACACGGTGGCATCCAAAGTTTTATCTAAATTAATATGGGGAAGGGAGCTTCTTTGCAGTACGTTGTTTCCCAGAACAAGAAAGAAAGGCTGTGTGGGGATAGGGTGAAGGTGGGAGGAGGGGAGCGAGTGAATAGTGAGGTGTGTGCGCAATTTCTTAACTTCCACTTTTTGTTAGGATTACAGGGCTCAAATAAGATTAAATGTCAGGGAGATGTTTTTATAGCACAATAAAATTGTGTAAGACTTATACTTTTTGTATTGCAAACAATCAGGAGGTAAAAAGAAAGAATAGTCACTGTTGGATAACTAAATTCTTAACTGAAAGACCACATGTTAGAAATATCATAAAACTTAGACCAAAATCTCAGAAATAAAGCAATGAACAAAGAGGTAAAAGAATTAGAGTACAAATAGTGACTATCAATGTGGAAAAAAATTTAAAATAGTCATGAAGCATCTTTTAAAATGATAAAATTAGGGAGAGACAAATATGTAAGAAGCTATAAATAAAACTTATTGATATGAAATTTTACAGTTTGTTTACCCAAATTCAAGGCAAGATTAAAAAAACATGTACACAAACAAGCACTTCTATAAGCAGATATTAGTAAAAAAAAATTAATTTTCGGGGGTCAACAGAAAATATTGCAAGCCTCCAATTAGATAACATAATTGATTTGTAGAAGTAGAAATAATGAAACTGATATTAGGTTTCCTAGCTGCAGGACTGGAAGCTAGAAGACTATAGAATAGCATCTACATAATAATACAAATACACCTGAAACTCGGTGTTCATATATGCAACTAAAAATATATCATTCATCAGTCAAAATAATAGATATTTGCCAAGTTCAAGAATTCAGAGATTATATCACTCATGCCCTATACCAAAAAAAATTAGTAAAAAGACATCGAAATAATGCATTAATCAAAATAATGCATTAATCAAAATAATGCATTAACCCAGACTAAAACTTGAAATAGAGGAAGATGAAGAAAGAAAGATTGTGGTGAGTAATCAACCTTTTTGCATATATCTCTATCTATCTATCTATCTATCTATCTATCTATCTATCTAGTCTATCTATCTGTTGCAATCTAAATTAAATCTTATTAATGGAGTGCCTCAGTTTGTAATATTTATGCTGAACAGGATCCTTGAAACAAAATAGACATAATATTTAGTTTAGTGCAAAAGTGATTGTGGGTGTTGTCATTACTTTATATACCTTAACAAGAATAATAGAAACTGCCAAACCTCAGAGCCAGACAGGCGGAAGGTGAGGAGTGATATATTTCAAAGGTGACACCAGAGTGGGTGGAGAGTACAAAAGTCACATTAGTTTAATACTTAACTCTTATACACTTATCTCTAGGAGGAAAGCAGTGAAAGAATAGATTTGTACAGGGAAACCACTAAATTAACTTGTGGGAAAGACAACAATGAATAGTAATATGGTTCACACTGGCCAAAGTAAAGAATTTTGGGAGAAAAATTAAACAAGATAATTAAAGTATGATTAAAAGTAAATCTAATATGTATACTATTAAATTAAATGTAAGTGGGTCATTGATTATCAGAGATTATCCTACTGAATTAGGGAGAATAAAGAGTTATATGGTGCTTGAAATGACAAAAACCAAGTGCAAAGATGCACAATAGACAACCATATAAAAACAAATATTAAATGGCACTGTTAATATTAGATATGGGCAAGTTAATGGTAAGATTATTAAATAAGATAAATATGCACACTATATATTGATTAGAAGCTTAATTAATGAATTAGAGATACTAGATTGATCCACATACTTACATGTGCACCCCAAAATATCAATGAAATATACAAAGTCAAAACTATGAAAAATTCAGAGTAAAGAGAAATAAAGCTTGGAAAGCAAAAATTTTGTGCATATTATTTTAATAAGTAGACTATTTAATATTCCAGTTACTAATTGTATATTCAAAATAAAATTAAGTTATTGATGGCATTAATATATAGAAATTTTTGTATTCATTATTTAAATGGAGAATATAAAGAGAATATTCATTTTTTGTGTTTCCATGGAACATTTTCACACAGTCTTTGAGAAAAGTTTAGCAAATTCTCTTATCAGTGAACTCCAAAAGAAAAATGCATATAAAAACATACCATATATTATTATTTTCAAACCGAGACACAAATTTCTGAATTACCTTAGAAAGAAGAAGAGACGAACCCTAAAATTCAATCTATCTGAAAAGCAATGAAAAGGAGAGAACACTTTAAACCAAATTCTAAGCCTGAGAATTTTGAGGAATGGTGTCATTATTGTAAACATAATTAGGTGGTGAGCCCAATTTTAGCCAGAGCAAACTAACAAAGTCTCTGAAACTTGGTGTGGAGCTACTGAATTGGAAAGTGTAGTTTTTACCATTATGACTGGCAAAGACAATTCAGAGAACGAGAGATGAGAAGAAAGACATCACCTTCTCTGCATTGCATTGTAGCTCACAGCAGCTACATTTCCTCATGGCTCCACCTCTTGCTTGACTGGCCCACCTGTCAGGCAAACTGGCCTCTTCTTTTACTAGAAGAGTAAAAGAAGTTAACAAAATACCACAGATGGAGTAACTTAGCAGAATTTTAGCATTATTCTAGCATTATTTTCTGCTAGAAGCCTACGATTAAGGTGTCAGTCTATCTGCTTAAAGAGTCTATTCTTGGTATGCAGATGGCCACTTTAGTGCTATGGCTTCACATGGTCCTTTCTCTGTGTATACAAGCATTTCTCAGTATCTTTTTATGTGTCCAACTTTCATTTTCTTATAAGGACCCAAGTCAGATTTGATTAGGGGCTACCTTAATGGCCTCATTTTAATTTAACCACCCCTTTAAAGGCTCTACATCCAAACAGTCACATTCTGAGGTACTAGAAGTTAGGGCTTTAACACATGAACTTGAGAGGAATACAATATTATTCGTACCACTCTTTTATTTGCTCTTTAGCCTAGGAGTGGTAGCAGTGTCTGGCTGTGGTTAATCACTCATAATTTTGTGTTAGCATTGTTGCTTTTTGATCACCTTTGCTTTTTACTTTTAAAAAAATTTTGGAATTATACTTCACTTCATTATTAATTTTAATACTTTAAGAATAAAGTCAGTGTCCAGTAGTCCCTGAAAATTCTGATCATTTCCCTTTCCCCAGTGCACAGTTATCCTGGTAAAAGGCTCGAGGTCTCTTTGGGGAAGGATGGGAGAAATATTCACTGCATATATTGTCAGTAATGTAGTGGGGTCCTTCCTCAAGGGAAGCAGGCCTCCCCTTCATTCAAGGGGTTCTGGGTCTGTAAACCTGGCTCAAGTCTAGAAATTGATTGAGGAGTTGTGATTCTCCTTTGTCCATTCGACCTAGAAGTTTTCTCCTTGTATAAATTAAGTAGAGATGGAGTAGGCTTCCTATCAATTTCACTTCTAGGAACACTGCGATTAGTTAGCCAATGCAAGAGCTCTACACGAGTCAGACTATTCTGATTCCCGCTTTGCCTCTGCTATCCACTATGGTAGCTACGCCCACCTTGCCTTTAACAGTTGAGAGCCAACACTTGGCTTCTGCCACCTCGGGATCCAGTTATTCCTATTGTATTTAAATATTGCAGTTGAGTGACTGCAGTTCCCACTATTAGATCTAATACATAGAGAAGAGCAATTACAGGGCTCTTCAAAGATCCAGGTGCTGCTCTCACAAATCTATTTTGCAAGGCATTGGTCAAGAGTATATCTTCTGTACCTTCCCCGCTGGGATGAGTAGGTGCAAAGTGACTAATCCACTCCACCATCCCAGTCTCCTTAAACCTTTGGATAACTTCTTCTACATTAAACCAAGGGAGATCAGGCATTTCTGGCTCACTCACAGTGGACCGTCTTTTAATACACATTTCAGCTAACCAAACAAATAAACTATTAGAACTTTTTTTTAACTCCCCAAGCTGCAACATTGAATGCAGAGTTCCTATTTAGTGAGCCCAAATCAATAAATTCAGCCTGATCCAGCTGTATGTTCCTTCCACCATTATCTCACATCCTTAATATCTATTCCCATACTTGTTCTCTGGATTTCTATTTATAGATATTAGAATACTCAAGCAGTTTTTTTTTTTTTGGAGTCTCTCTCTGTTGCCTAGCCTGCATTGCAATGGCACTATCTCGGTTCACTGCAACCTCCACCTCCCAGGTTCAAGCAATTCTCCTGCCTCAGCCTCCTGAGTAGCTGGAATTACAGGCACATTCCACCATGTCAGGCTAACTTTTTGTAGTTTTTTTAGTAGAGACCTTTAGCAGGTCAGCCACTCACATGATAAAAGCTCGTGACTGTTTCTCCACAATTTCAGCTCTTTCTCTACAGGAGATAAGCCTCTCATTCAGGGCAATCTTAGCAGATTCAAGGCTCAATATCTGCTTCTGAAGCTGGGAGACAGAATCCCTGAGTTCATCATTTTCTTTCATCACTTTGTCCACTGAACTTAGGAGCAAATAACCAGCTTCATTTTGTTGCTTGGTTCTCTACATGTGGTCAAAGGTATTATGTACAGAGTCACTAAACTCCTTGCCTCTCATGAGCAATAAATCAGGAGGGTCAAATGCATTTATTCTGCATAACTCTCTAAACAGTTCATGCCAAGGAATACCAGTGTTCTCCATACAATTAGAAGTAGAGTCCTTAGCAATTTGGGGTCTAATCATATTAAGCAGCCAAATCCAGAAACCCCAAAACCAATGAAAGAACTCCATCCTTAATATTCTTTTCCTCTAGAACCTCTCCTTGTACCAAAATCTGTATTAGCCAGGATTCTCTAGAGGGACGGAACTAATATATATGGGAATATATATATATATATATATATATATATATATATATATATATACACACACACACACACACATATACACACACACACACACATATATATATACACATATATAATAAAAAAAGTATGAACTCCCATGTATCTTTACATATATATATCAGAGTTTATTAAGTATTAACTCACATGAGTACAAGGTCTCACAATAGGCTGTCTGCAGGCTGAGGGGCAAGGAGAGCCAGTCTGATTTCCAAAACTGAAGAACTTGGAGTCTGATGTTTGAGGGCAGGAGCATGCAGCATGGGAGAAAGATGCAGACTGGGAGGCTAGGCAATCTCTCTTTTCACATTTTTCTGCCTGCTTTATATTTTAGCCATGCTGGCAGCTGATTAGATTGTGCTCACCCAGATTAAGGGTGTGTCTGCCTTCCCCAGCCCACTGACTCAAATGTTAATCTCCTTAGGCAACACCTTCTCAGATACACCCAGGATCAATACTTTGTATCCTTCAATCCAGTCAAGTTGACACTCAGTATTAACCATCACAATTGTTTCAGAAAATTTGCCTTTAAATGCACTTCACCCACAATGGTGGCACAATGTATTTTGAGTAATGCATGGATAGGCAGAGGCAAAAGAGACAAAGAAAAAAATTGAAAACATTGAAACTTTTAAAGACCCCCACTGACCACATCCCAATTTTCTTCAATTATCATATTTTCTCTTCTACTGAGTCTCTTCTTCATTGACTTTCCCCAAATCGGCACATCTATACCATCTTTGAGAGAAATCCTTCAAGTTCTGTGGCCAATAATCCTGCATTAAACATCACACTCTTGATTCTTTGTAATTTGAGATAACTGTGTTGTGCTTTTCTTCCTTTCTTTTTTTTTTTTTTTTTTTTTTTTTTTTGACGGAGTCTCTCTCTGTCACCCAGGCTGGAGTGCAGTGGCATGATCTCGGCTCACTGCAACCTCCACCTCCCAGGTTCAAGAGATTCTCCTGCCTCAGCCTCCCAAGTAGCTGGCACTACAGGCAAGTGCCACCACCCCTGGCTAATTTTTTGCATTTTTAGTAGAGATGGGGTTTCACCATGTTAGCCAGGATGGTCTCGATTTCCTAACTTCGTGATCCGCCCATCTCGGCCTCCCAGCGTGCTGGGATTACAAGGGTGAGCCACCGTGCCCGGCCCCAGTGTTGTGCTTTTCATACCATGGAATACTATGAAGCAGTAACATTGAAGGGACCAGAATGAATTCGTATCACAAATATAATAATAGTGAGCAAAATAAGCAAATTGAAAAATATAGAGGATATGATTCATTTATATAAAGCTAGGATCAGGCAAAAGTAAACAATATTTTAAAGGCATAAAAACATATAAAATTATGAAGAACAGCAAGTGGATAATAAATACAAAAATTTGTGGTGGTTATTCCCTTTGGGGTAAAGGAAGGGGTTCACAAAAGGATTCAAAGTTCTTGCGATGTTCCATTTTAAACTAATTAGTGTATATAGTTGTTCTTTTATTTTCACCTAACACGTGTTATGTTGTTTAATATGTATGCGATATTTAGTAAAAAATTTAAAATCAAACAGAAAAAGTTAAATTTTTCTTGGGCTCTATCAATTATATTTCATCTTTCTTCATCTTTTATATTCTTTGAAGGGATATGGAAAACTAATCATTTAACAAAAGTTAATTAATTAATTAATTTTTTTTTTTTTAAGTTTTAAGTTTATGGGTACATGTGCAGGTTTGTAATGTAGGTAAACTTGTGTCACTAGGGCCTATTGTAAGGTGGAGGGTGGGAGTAGACAGAAGATCAGGATAAATAATTAGTGAGTATTAGGCTTAATGCCTGGGTGATGAAACAATCTGTACAGCAGACACCCATGATGCAAGTTTACCTATCTAACAAACCTACACATGTACTCCTGAACTTACAAGTTATATAAAAAAATAGAGAAAGTATTTTTTTAAGTATTTTGTCTTGAGAGTACCTTACGTCTTTATGCTACTAAGATTTTATACATAGGTTTGCTGAATATCAAATTTGCATTATATGGATTTATATCTTTCAGGACTTAGAAGATTTTGCAGTTTTAAAGGCAATGCTTAGTCTAAAGTACCGCTATTAATAGTGTATTTAGGTTTCATGAACCATGACATTATCAGAGGAACATCTTTAAGACAAACTTTTTCATTTTATGGAGGAAGTGTCTCAGAGCCCTGAATTTTATGTTAAAACAAAATTTCAAACAGAGTAATATCAAAACAGGATCAAGCAAAATGAACTAAATTTAACATTGTAATTGTCTATTTTTAATTGCTACATGTACACAAAATTACAGCTTTGTACATATGATTGTTACATATACAGAGACTTACAGCTTTGTACATATCTATATAATAGATTCTTAAAGTCTTCACTAAAAATTTTGGGGCAGCAATAATTTACACAGAAAAATTAAAGTTAAATTATTAATACAAAAGTAAATATTCCCTTAGTGATTATAACATTAGCAATACAGTGATAGGACTGCAATAGCATAGTGTATTAGTTTACCAGGGCTGCTGTAACAAGGAATCACAAACTGATAGTTTAAAAAAGCAAAAATTTATTGTCTCACAGTTCTGGAGGCTAAAAGTCCAAATTCAAGGTAGCAGCAAGGTTGATACCTTCTGAGTGCTGCAAGGCAAAAATCAGTTCCATGTTTCTCCTCTTGTCTTGCAGATGGCTTCTCTTCATGTCTCTTTACAGTGTTTTACCTATATGTATGCCTATCTCTATGTCCAATTTCCTGTTTTTATAAAGACACCAGTCATATTGTATTAGGGTCCACCAAATGACAATTCAAGGAATAAAAATATGCCTTAGGCTTTCTCCAAGATTCATATTTAAAATATGAAGTAAGTAATTTTTAATACTTAGCTATATGGAAAAATGTACAATAGTATGAAAAAAATTATTTTAAAAATGTCTAAGGTAAAACTTTCTAATCTTTCATTCAGATCTCTAGCTTCCCCTTTCTGAATTGTGGGAATATTTCCCTAAATATGTGTACTGATGGTAGTGTTTTAATTTATTTGTCCCAATGGGATCAAGCATATTTTCTTTTAAATATGCTGAGAGAAATGGCACTTTTGGTAAATGCTGAATCTTGTTTTAATGAAGAGGTAAAATTTAAAAATGTGAAGTTTAGCTTGATCATGGAACATGTTATCCCATATGTTATCACACCTTTAATTTGGATACTTGGTAAGTAGAAATGATAACATTTGACATACTTTAAAATTGCCTACAAGTGGCAATTTTATATGATTTAACTTAGTAAGGATGAAAAACAAAGAAGATAATGTTTCACAACCCTCATCTCCCAAAGGAGAGTCCAGAGAGGAGGCACACCAGTTTAAAATATTACATAGCTCAAAACTGCATCTTTTCCCTTGTCGCCACATCTTAAGAAAAAGAAAATACTAAAATAAGTCTAGGAAGGATTCAAGGACCAATGCAGACAGCATGGACCATAATGCAACACTGTGTAATAAAGAATTAATTTTACCTAAAGAGAGGTCTCGATTCTGTCCTAGTGCTTAGGAGGTGACCTTTTAAACCTTTGAAATTTTCCAAGGGAGAAGAGTGCCTTTGCTATTGATTGTAGGCCCCTCAGACCACAACTTTATATTTTATGCGAAGAAGGTGACTCTTGGTGGGCACCTAGATATTTTATGCTAACACAATGAGTACGGCTGGTGGCCATGTCAGAAAAATGAATTATATGGTTTTCCCAACTGGAGCTCTAAATCATGTGCTATCAGTTCAAGCTCTGGGAAGACAAGGGGCTGGAGATTAAGTTCAACCACATGGGCAATGACTCAATCAATTACACCTTTGTAAAGGATGAGCCTACCTGGTTGTCAACACTCTTTGAGCAGTGTCACACCCGGATGTGGAAAGGGACTTTTCAGATGGAACCTTGAGAATGATAAAAGCTTCACATTTCACATTTAATTCTTTGAGTCTTCACCTTGTATGTATTTCTTTGGCTGATTCTCATTTTTACCCTTTTGCTATAATAAAACTGTAATTGTATGTATGGCACTCTTCTGAGTTCTGTGAGTCATTTTAGCAAATTATCAAACCTGAAGGAGTCTGTAGGGAATGCTGGATTTGTAGTCAGTTGGTCTGAAATGAGGGTCATCCTAGAAATCCCTGAACTTGCAACTGATAACAGAAGTCTTGGACAGACTCAGCAGTCTGGAAGACTGTGTCATTATTCTTATCACTATTTAGTTTTGAGACAGGATCTCACTCTATCGCCCAGGCTGGCTGGAGTGCAGTGGCACAAACAGGACTGATTGCAGCCTTGACCTTCTGGGGTCAAGTGATGCTCCTGCCTCAGCCTTCTGAGTAGCTGAGACCGTAGGTATATGCCACCACACCTGGCTAATTTTTCAAATATTTTACAGAGGTAGGATTTTGCTATGTTGCTCACACTGATCTGAAACTCCTGGGCTCAAGTGATACTCCCACCTCAGACTCCCAAAGTGTTGGGTTTAGAGGTGTGAGCCATTACTCCAAGCCTGAAGGACTGTATTCTTTACCTCTAGTTTGACCTAACTTCATGTAATCACAAATTAAGTAAACCAAAGAAAATTTTAGCAGTAGATGTGCAGAACCAGTTAGAGACTGGAGAAACAGAAGCTGAAAAGTTAAAGAAGTGCTTTAGCTAAGAGACATAGGTTTGTCATATGGAGGACTATGTTTACGGTTTAGTTTTTATGAGATATTACTTTCATTTATTTGAACTGACTGGCTCCTTTTAAAGGAGTGGGGATGCATCGATTTCATTTAAATTCTGAGCTTTGCTGTAATCTTATCTTTTTTTTTAATTATACTTTAAGTTCTAGGGTACATGTGCACAACGTGCAAGTTTGTTACATAGGTATACATGTACCGTGTTGGTTTGCTGCACCCATTAACTCATCATTTACATTAGGTATTTCTCCTTATGCTATCCCTCCCGCATCCCCCCACCCCATGACAGGCCCCAGTGTGTGATGTTCCTCGCCCTGTGTCCAAGTGTTCTCATTGTTCAATTCCCACCTATTAGTGAGAACGTGCGGTGTTCGGTTTTCTGTCCTTGTGATAGTTTGCTCAGAATGATGGTTTCCAGCTTCATCCATGTCACTACAAAGGACATGAACTCCTTTTTTATGGCTGCATAGTATTCCATGCTGTATATGTGCCACATTTTCTTAATCCAGTCTATCATTGATGGACATTTGGGTTGGTTCCAAGTCTTTGCTATTGTGAATAGTGCCACAATAAACGTACATGTGCATGTGTCTTTATAGTAGCATGATTTATATAAATCATGTAATCTTATCTTCTTCAGTTTCTGCTGGACCATAAAACACAAATACCTTTGATAATTTATTTAAGTGGGAGGTGTTTCCCATTGTGATCATTCTAAACTATCTTTCTTATTAATTCTCATCATCTCATTGTACTCAATAGAACAAAATCTATTTCATTTTCTGATAAGTCTTCAACTTGTTTACCTTCAACTGTTAGGGAACTCTTATGTAAAAACTTGCCATTTATTGTACAAGGAAATAGGGAAATGCCGAGCAATAAATTATGAAAAGGCATCAGATTATTCATTTATTCAGTTATACTGACATCATATTATCAGAAATTTTTTAAAAGATTGGCCTTTTTAAAGACCTGCAATAAAGAAAGCAATAAATAAAATGGTTACCATCCTAAGGCTGGGTACCATTATGTACATGGTTCTTTAATACATCAAATGTGTTTCTTTTATACAGGTTTTCTTTAATAGAGTAGATCCAAAAACTTGTCTAAGAATTGCCTGGAGTCTTGTGATGGAAGTTCTTTGTGAAAGATTCTCCTTTCTCATGTCCTTGTAGGGTAAAAGAGACTTCGGAACACTCAATTAGGGAGAGTAAAATGTACCTTCAAGCTTTATACTTCAGAAAGGATTTTTTTGAGATAGATGTTCAAAATAAAATACTGGAAAGGATAACAGTATTTTACACATAAAATGTTTAATATTTTTTATAAAGAATCACACACTTTTGTCTGAGAAAGTCAGGTTTGCTGCAGCTTTCCAACAAATACAGTGCAGGTAATTTATTTTTTCATAAGCATTTTCCAGACTTATTGATATGCTTATGTGTAGAATTGTCTTCTTATTGCTTGCCTTAATTCATCATTAGTGATTATCATGTTCCAGGCTTCCCATCACGGTTTCCACTTTCAATCCCAAAGACATTCATTTGGGAATGATTATCCTTATCTCCCTGATGCAATACCATTTTCATCTTTCAATTTATTTTGTTCAAATTAGTAGCAACAGAAACAATATGCAGCAAATTAAACCACAAAATATATGAAAAATACATTGCAATGGACTAAATGTGTTTCCCCCAAATTCATGTGTTAAAATCTGACCCCCAGTGTGATGGTATTAGAATGGGATTAGTGACCAGATGTGATGGCTCATGCCTATAAACCCTTTACTTTGGGCTGAGGCAGGCAGATCACTTGAGTCCAGGAACTTGAGACCATTCTACGCAATACAGTAAAACTCAATCTCTACAAAATATATAAAAATTAGCTGGTGAGACGGTGGGCACCTTTAGTCCCAGCTACTTGGGAGGCTGAGGTGGGAGAATCAGTTGAGCCCAGGAGGTGGAGCTGCAGTGAGCTCTGATTGCACCACTGCACTCCATCCTGGGTGACAGAGCAAGACTGTCTCTCAAAAAAAGAAAAAAAAATGAATCAGTGCCTGCTGTGATTTGAATGCTTATACCTTCCAAAACTCATGTTGAAATTTAATTCTGAATTAAATTTTGGAAAGTAGTATTGACAGATGGTCATTTAAAAGGTGATTGGCTCATGAGGGCTCTGCCCTCTTGAATGCATTAATCCACTCATAAATTAATAGATTAATGGATTATAAGTTATCATGGCAGTGGAACTGGTAGTTTTATAAGAAGAGAAAAAGAGTTCTGAGCTAGCAGGCCCAGTCCACTCACCATGTAATGCCCTGCACCTCCCCAGGTTCTTCAGAGTCCTCATCAGCAAGAAGGCCCTCACCAGATGGGTCACCCCAACCTTGAACTTCTCAACCTCCATAACTATAAGAAATAAAATCATTTTCTTTATAAGCTATTTGGTTTCGAATATTCTGTTACAAGCAACAGAAAATGAACCATGAAAGGAAATAGATCCTGAGAACTGAATGTTTGGACAATGAATACCTAAAAAAGTGAAAGTGTCTTAGGAACTAGGTAATAGGTGGAGACTAGAATTTTGAGAAGTAGACTAAAAAAAGCTTAGATTCTAGCCTAGATCCTTGTCTACAAGACTAAAAGACTAGGGAAAGTTTCAAACTCCTTAGAGATTAGTGAGGTGGTTTTGACAAGATTGCTGTTAGAAATATGAACAGTAAAGGTCATTCTGATGAGGTTTCAGATGGAACTGAGGAAAAAGGTATTGGAAATTGGAGTAAAGGCTATTCTTTTAATAGTAGGCAAAGAATGTTGCTAACCTCTGTCCATGCCTGAGGGCTTTGTGTAAGGCTTCATATGGGAGTGGTGAAGTAGGGTATCTGGCCGAAGAAATTTCTAAGAAAAATATGGAGACAGTTGCAGGGTTCCTTCCTTTCGGCTGCTACCCTGAGATTCAAGAGAAAAGAAATAATTTTAAAACAGAATTTATAATTAAAACTGAAGCAGAACAGAAAGATTTGGGAAACTCTCAGTCTGGCCACCCAATGAGTAAAAAAGGATGTTTAGGAGAGGAAATTAAGGATATAGCCCAGGGACTGTTTGCTAAAAATGATTAGCACATGTACAAGGAAGCCAGATATTATTCCTGAAAAGAATGGAAGAAAAACTCCAAAGTAATGTTAGAGATCTTCAAGGCTGCCTTCCCATCATAGGCCCAGAGGCCTAAGACGGCAGAATTATTTCAAGGGACAGGCCTAGGGTACTCTCCACAAACTTATTTCCAAGGGCTGCCTCAGGACTCTGCTTCCCATACCTCAGTGCAACACTCTGAGGCTGCCCCAGCCGTGGCTCCTGCTGCAGCTCCGGAAGTTACAGGTTATAAGCCTTGACACTGTCCATGTGACGCTAGTTTGCAGAAAGCGAGAGCTGTGGAGGGTCAGCAGCCTCCACTCAGATTTCAAATGACGTATTGAAAAGCCTAGGGGCCCAGGCAGAGATTTGTCATAAGGCCTACCATAGAGAGCACTCACTCACTGGAGCAATGCTGAGTGGAAATGTGGGGTTGTAACTGACACAAAGATTACCAACCAGGGCAATGCATAGGGGAGCCATGCAAGCAGGACAAATACTGGGACTCCAAAACTGTGAAGTCACCAGCAGCATGCAATGCCCACCTGGGAAACTTTAGACACCAGAGTCCAACCAGTATGAGCAGCCATGTAGACCCTACCCAGCAAAGCCACAGGGCCAGGGCTTCCTGATATCTCGGGGGCCAAATCTCCACCTCAGTGTGTCCATGAGATGGCCCACAGAGTCATAAAAGGTTTTTCTCCAGCTTTAAGATTTAATGTCTACCCTGCTGGGTTTCAGGCTCGCTTGGGGCCTATTATTCCTTTTTTTTCTCCCTATTCTTAGCTTTTGGAAAGGAAACGTCTATCTTATACTGGCACCACTGTATCTTGAAAATGCAAAACTTGTTTTGATTACACAGGTTCACATATGAGACTCTGGACTTTGGGCTTCTGAGTGGGTACTGAGACAAGCTAAAGCTTTGGACTATGGGGAGAGAACAAATATATTTGTATGTTAGAAGGACATGAGTTTGGGAGATCCGTGAGTAGGATGCTATGTTTTAAATGTTTGTCCCCTCCAAAACCCATGTTGAAACCTCATCCCCAATGTGATAGTATTGAGAAGGGGGTCCTTAAAAGGTAATTGGGTTATGGGACCTCTGCCATTATGAATAGACTGATCCATTCATAAATTAATGAATTAATATGTTAATTAATTAATGGGTTATTATGGACATCAGACTGGTGGCTTTATAAGGAGAGGAAGGCAGATCTGAGCTAGCATACTTATCTGCCTTGCCACGTGATACCCCCTGCCACCTCTGGACTCTGCGGAGTCCTCACCACCACAAAGGCCCTCATTAGATGCAGCCCCTTGACCTCAGGCTTCTCAGCTTTCATAACTGTAAAAATGATTTTTTAATTTAAATTATTCAGACTCAGGTATTGTTTTATAGGCAACAGAAAATGAACTAAGACAGTACCCTTAAAAAAAGAATCCCAGAGAGTTCTCTAATTCTTTTCCTGCCATATAAGGATATAAGAAGTCAGCAGTCTGCAACCCAAAAGAGGATCCTCACCAGAACCTGAGCATGCCGACATCCTGATCTCAAATTTTCAGCCTCCAAAGCTGTGAGAAATAAGATACTGTTGCTTATAAGCTATCCAATCTCTGACACATTATTATAACTGTTCAAACTAAGATATACATACATTAAAAAGTTAACAAAGATAAAGTTAAGATAATCTTAAAATATATCTTTGGCACAAATATTACAAAAAAATTTTCAGTTCGTTTTCATTCAAATTATCTAAGAAAGTCTATAAAAATCCAATAATAATTTTTATTTCTGCTTTTCTATCCACTATTTCCCTCCAATTAAATATCCCTAAGGATTAGAAAAATGACCTAAGTTTATGTTACTAGGAGTTTTGCTATTTAGATTCTTGCAGAGTGATGCTCTGGAAGAAAATATACTTTAATAAGTCTCTTTTTGTTCTTGCTTCAGTTTTGTTTGCGTCATGTAAATAATTAATACCCAATGGGAAAGCATTCCAGTTAGTAGGTCTACTTTCTACGTATCGTATTTCTAGATTTAAAAAAAAAATTCAGTCCCATTAATCTGTTATTTGTAAATGCTATGAAATGTATGAATAACATTAGTATTAATTCATAAGACATGTTGAGCAGTTATAATATCCTATTTTGCACAATTGTGATATAAACATTTATTTTTTTCTTTAGATATTGAAGAAGGCATCTCCTTTTTAATGACGAACATTTCCTTTCTTTCTTACCCTTTAACGTATTGCTTGAAATATTTTCTTTTCTTTTTCCTGTTTTTTTTCCCTTTTTTTTTTGAGATAAATTTTCACTCTTGTTGCCTAGGCTGGAGTGCAATGGCATGATCTCAGCTCATCACAACCTCTACCTCCCAGATTCAAGTGATTCTCCTGCCTCAGCCTCTCAAGTAGCTGAGATTACAGGCACCTGCCACCACTCTCAGCTAATTTTTGTATTTTTAGTAGAAACACGGTTTCACCATGTTGGTCCGGCTGGTCTCGAACTCCTGACCTCAGGTGATCTGCCTGCCGAGGCCTCCCAAGGTGCTGGAATTACAAGCATGAGCCACCACACCCGGCCTTCTTGAAATATTTTCATAACAGTCATCTTAAAATAATTTTCTTTAACATCAATATACTTTGGAAAAATTTCTTTATTATTATTACATTTTCACACCATGAGAATACCGAACTCTTTTCTAGTTTTGTTATATTTAATGTAAATTTAAGTAGTGAGGAAAATGGGAAGAGTCTGGATGTTATAGTACTGTATTTTCTTTTGAGGTTAGTTTTTGTAGTGTCAAACTATATTTTTATTCAAATTTTTATAGCATATAAACTCATACAATAATTAAGTTTATTACTGAAATTACTTCAGTAATTAGAAGATATTAGTGACTATATATAGAGCCATTTCAGCTAAAAGTCTTTATTCAAATAAGCTGAATTAAATAGTTTTAAAGTTATCTGTTCAGAATTAAGCTGCAAATAAATAAAAAGTTAAGTTCATCACAGCCATATCTTCTGTTTACTATTCTAATAATTTTCCATAAAAATGCATCATTAATTTTAAAATAAATGCATCATCATCATTATTATTTTGCTTTGATAAATTGCATGATACCATATTTTATTTGATGGTAATATTACAAAATTAAAATCATATGGTATAGCAAAATCTACTTTTATTGTATTAATTTAAAATACTATATTTGTATGCTAATTTAGGTTATATTGATTACAATTTTATTCAAAATGAATTTGTTCCATGGATCAGATATATTTTGCTAACCATTTCTTTTTCCGGTCATTTTTTAAAAACTAAATCACTTTAACAAGACTTCATTGGTCAGTTATTATATTACAATGTATAAAACTCTTAGATACTCTTGATTCAATAACAGCAAATTATCTCTACTTAATATGCCATATAAAATTTTTTCACAATACATTGGAGGAGTCAATGATAATAATAAAAAAATTCTCATTACTTATAACTGCTACCAATCAAAGTACATGGTTTTCCTCAAAATGTAATATACTAGGTAAAACAAGAAGTTAAACTGTTTTATCATTAAAATAGAGTGCAAAATAATCATTACTTTTAATGAAAAACTCAGTGCTCAACTTTCAACATAATGCTAAATATGAAATTAGTGAACTGGAATATGGGGAAACTGCATAGTGTACTGAAACATTAAAACAGGGTCCCGAACATCTTTCCTTAAATATTACTTCTCAAAAAGTCATTCCATGGCAAATTTTGTTTCCCATACATATTTTCTCCTTCTGCTCCTAGCATTTATTTAGCCCCCTGGAATTTATGACTATCTAAAATATTTGTTATATCTGTTAAACTTTTTTTTTTTTTTACAGTCAGTCTCTTCCCATTGAAATATCTGAGAAGGATTCTTTACTACTTTGTTCCCTGATGTATTCTTGGTGCCTCAAACTATTTATTACATAATGGAAGCTTTATTAATCAAGATTCACTAACTTATACTGCTGTTAACAACCTAAATGAATCTGAGTAAATTAAGAGTTGACTCTCCATATTCCATATCCTTATTCCATAGAGTAGCTTCAGTCAATAAAAGCTCCAATATTCCAGGCTACACCATCTGGAACATGTCTCCATGTTCTCTCCAGCAAGGGATGAGAGCCCTAAAAGGCTTGA
Source organism: Gorilla gorilla gorilla (assembly GCF_029281585.2). NCBI lineage: Eukaryota > Metazoa > Chordata > Mammalia > Primates > Hominidae > Gorilla > Gorilla gorilla. Next base: position 135,897,510 of record NC_073227.2, read on the forward strand.
CTGATAACTAGATGCTTTGGTCCAGAAGTGCTACCCATCGCTTTTTTCAAGAAGTGAACACATGGTCTGCTTAACTTCCAGAGGAAATAAAGTGCAACCTTCTAGTATACCTGGAAAAGAAGGAGAACCATATGTGTGTAAACAATAACAGTTTTTTTCAATACAAATTTCTATCATAAAGACCAATAAATAAATATATGCACTAATAACTGAATAAATTGTGATTGATCACATCCCTTTGATTTAGGAGACTGCTAGTGTACGTGCTGTATGAGGGTTCATTCAGCTCTAGGCCAAAATGCTGCTTGTGATATTTTAGGCTTGATATTGGTAAGAATACATGGTATTCTTAGGAATCATTAAATTGGCATACAAATAAATAACTACCATTAGAGAGACACAAAGAAAAGATTTACCTGAGAAGCTGATATAGTTTGGCTCTGTGTCCCCATCCAAATCTCATCTCAAATTGCAATCATTATTGTAATCCCCATGTGTCTAGGGAGGAAAGTGGTGGGAGGTGATTGGATCATGGGGACAGTTTCCCCCATGTTTTTCTCGTAATAGAACTCTCATAAAATCTGGTTGTTGACAGTGTGTGGCTCTTCCACGCTTTCTCTGTTTCCTGCTGCCTTGTGAAGAAGGTGCTTTCTTGTCCTTCACTTTCTGCCATGATTGTAAGTTTCCTGACACCTCCCCAGCCATGTGGAATTATGAGTCAATTAAATCTCTTTCCTTTATAAATTATACAGTTTTGGGTAGTTATTTATAGCAATGTGAAAACTGACTAATACAGAAGGTTTTAGTCAGTAATTTGGAGGAAGGGGCTTTTGGGTAAATATAAGGTTAGTCTTACGTAATAACATAACAGTGAATATTACTGCATTTTGTTAATGCCAAACCAAAGACCAGTTTATGGGAACTAAAAGCCAGTGGATTCAACAGTAAGGTTTTTAAATATTTTTCCTTTTTGACTTTTTTTTATTTTGGAAAAAAAAATCACTTTAGCTTTCAAAGGTTTAATATTTCCTCCAAAATCTTTGATAAACTGCAATTATGTGTTCTGTTTTTTGAACAAGAAGGAAGTATAAAGAATTTTCTGCAAGTAGTATAGATATGCAGAACACATCCTTTTCTACTAAATACATTTTTTCTAATAAATTACACTCTTTTGAAAATTAAACTCATCTAATATAAAGCATCTGCAAATTATTCTTGAATTTTTATTTTTTAATATATTTTACATTGAGCATTTTCTTATCTCAATTCTGAAATGATACAAGTTAGAAAATATTACTTTCCAAATCCAAAATAGTCTATAAATATGGATTACATATTTTAAAATAAATACTAAATAGCAAAATTGCATAAAACTTATAATTAGTTATTAAATTTTATTATTTTTATTAATTATTAAAACTTATTACATTATTTTCAGTTGCCAGCAAATATTTATATTCTAGTTGTGCTAAGATGGTTGGAAGCCTCTGAAGATCCATTCTCTATTAATTTTCTGGTAACAGAATTATAGCTGGGATAGAATGACTAGCTGTGAATTTTCTAGCCTATGAAATATATTCGAATTAATTCTCTTGGACATAAAATGAGAAAAGATGCGTGTCAGTTCTACACTCAGTCTAGAGAAAACCTTTCTGGTTCCTTCCTTTACAGCCTTTCCCATTTCCACAAGCTAGAACATGGAAATGCCAGAAAAATCTTTGCATACTTGCCAAGGAAACAGCCTAGAGGGGGTCAAAAAATATCACAATAGATAAAATATCTATCTGTAAATGATCCTGTGGACCAGAGTCACTGGTCATTTGGAATTGTTACATGTGAGATAAATAAACATCTATTTTTAAATTAAGCTGCTAAGTTATTATTCTCTGATTCCTACAGATGAATTATACAAAACCAAATGTTCATTCAATTAATGTCATATAGTATAAATACAAAGTGGAAAAAACAAATTTAAAGAATTAGCACAATACAGTTGATGCCCTGATTTTTCATTATCTCACAAAATGATATCTTAGGTTGAGTATAGATGGACAAAACGTCTACCACATCATCTTTCTACTCCTATTAAAAAATAAACACCTTTACATATTTGGTCAATCTTATTATTTAAATGGTAATAAGAATGAACATTTCTTTTTTCCTTCCTCACCCTCCTAATTACCTTCAAATCCTATGTTTTGCTGCGATAATTTAATCTATATTTTTATGTTGTTTATCTTATATCATGTCTATTGGAATACAATTTTTTATGGTTTCTTGCATTCCTGGGAGTTCTAGGCCTTTTGAGTTAAGGGCTTAGAATAACTCTGTTTGAACAACAAATATACCTTAGAAGCTAGACATAGTGTCTCCATAAATATAGAGACTCCCAGAGACATTCTACGGTAGTAAAGTTTTCTTCCTCTCTCTAAGACACCGCTTCTTACCATTGAAGCTAGTAATGGTAGACAATTTCTCCTCCTCTCTCCAAAGATTTATTTGTGTCTTTCCAAAAGAAGAATCGACAGATTTGTGAGACATCCAGTGTAAGCTTTGAGTCTTATAATTTGGGTGTTCCATTCCTGTGGCGCAACCTACTATTTGCAAAAATACATCTCACATCATATCACTCTGTCAGAATAGTGTCATAAAGAACTAACATCAGGTGTTGCTTTGGCTGCTATGGATGCTGTGTCATTTACCCAGGGTCTTGCATCCTGTCTGTATATATACATATAAAATTGTGGCAATCATTTTATATAAGCTAGCTTGCATTCAGAATAATATCAGACCCTTTATAGTCTCTAACTTAACAATACGTATCTTCTGATTTAACAATACCTATCTTCTTTTTATTATTTACTTATTTTCATTATTATTATTTTTTAATTACATCTTAAGTTCTGGGGTACATGTGCAGAACGTGCAGTTTTGTTACTTAGGTATACACAGGCCATGGTGGTTTGCTGCACCCATCAACCCATCACCTACATTAGGTATTTCTCCTAATGTTATCCCTCCCTCAGCCCTTACCCCTGATCAGGCCCCAGTGTGTGATGTTCCCCTCTTTGTGTTCATGTGTTCTTATTGTTCAATTCCCACTCATGAGTGAGAACATGCGGTGTTTGATTTTCTGTTCTTGTGATAGTTTGCTGAGAATGACGGTTTCCAGCTTCATCCATGTGCCTGCAAAGGACATGAACTCATCCTTTTTATGGCTGTATAGTATTCCATGGAGTATATATCCCACATTTTCTTCTTTTTAAAAAAATCTCCAAAGCTCTATGATGATAACATATTTAACTATCCTTGTATTGATTCAACTTCTCTACTGTATGTTGTCCTGTGTTTAACTATCATCTCTAGTTCAATAATTGTTGTGTCAGAATATATTATTGTGTATTATCCCCAGGTAGAATGCATAGGTAGCATATCAAATGAAACTTTGCATTTTGAAAATCACATCCACTGTTTCTGAGAGACGAGGTTATAAAGAGTACTTTGGTCATATCCACTTGCCTACCATCCAAGATATTACTATTTTTGTCTAATGCTAACCTATTCTTTTTAACTTAATATGCGTGTTTGTACATTTTTCTTTAAAAAGAGAGCGCATGTTGTTTAAGAAAAAAATGGAAAGCTTAGATGGCTAAATAAATGTTTTCACATTAAAATAAGCAGACATTCACATTTTGGGGAAATCTAGAATACTTCTCACTTCAAGTGTCATTTGATCATGAAGATCATGATGTCATCAGCATTCCCATTCCATTTCCCAGAAGTGAAGTCATCTTGATATTTATAGTGTGCTTCAATTTTGGGTCATTTTTATCAGTAAATTCAGACATCTTAACTGATTCAAAAAAAGACAATGCACACACTACATTTCCTCTCTTAAAACTATCTCCTACAGATGAGCAAAATCACATTTTTAAAATTACATGTTTTTCAAAACTTCTTATGTTTCGTGAGCTCAAGATGTTTTATGCTATAACATAATAAGAAGAGAAAGGTAATCCTCCTACTCCACACCCCCCATACACAGTAAGAGTATGCCCAAGAGAACAGAGGCAACAGGTGATTAAGGAGAATCTCCTAGTGTCCACTAAAGCAGGCATAAACAGCATAAGAAATCAGTTCTTTCTGACTGAAAGCATTTTATAAAATGCTAGGATATTGTTGATATTGTCAATGTGAGATCAGAGATGACACAAACAAATGAAAAAAAGTTCTATGCTCATGGATAGAAAAAACAGTATTATTAAAATTGCCCAAAGAAATTTACAGATTCAATGCTATTTCCCTCAAACTACCAATGGCATTCTTTACATAATTAAAAAAAAAATTTTTAAACTCATATTGAACCAAATAGGAGCCTGCATAACTAAAACAATCTTAAGCAAAAAGAACAATGATGAAGGCATCACGTTACTTTACTTCAAACTATACTACAGAGATATAGTAACCAAAACAGACTTATGCTGACACAAAAGCAGACAAGACAAATGAAGCAGAGTAGAGAGCCCAGAAATAAGGCTGTACCCCTACAACCATCTGATCTTTGACAAAGCTGACAAAAACAAGCAATGGGAAAAGGACTCCCTATTCAATAAATGATGCTGGTATACCTGGCTAGCTATATGAACCTGGAACCCTTCCTTCCACCATATACAAAAATCAACTCAAGTGGACTAAAGACTTAAATGTAAAACCCTCAAAGACAACCTAGGCAATACCATTCCGGACATAGTAACTGGCAATATTTCATGACAAAATGCCAAAAGAAATTGCAACAGAAACAAAACTTGACAAATGGGATCTAATTAAACTTAAGACCTCTGTACAGCAAAGGAAGATTTCAACAGAGTAAACAAACTACAGAATGAGAGAAAATATTTGCAAATTTTCCATCATACAAAGGTCTAATATTAAACATGTATATGAAACTTTGGCAAATTTACAAGAAAAAACAAGCAACTGCCTTAAAAAGTAGACAAAGGACATCAACAGACACTTTTCACAAGACCTACATGCAACCAACAAATATATGAAAAAATGCTCAATATCACTGATAATTAGAGAAATGTAAATCAAAACCACAATTAGGTACCATCTTACACCAGTCAGAATGGCTATTTTTAAAAAGTCAAAAAGCGACAAATCTAGTGAGATTGCAGAGAAAAGGGAATGCTTATACACTGTTCGTGGGAGTGTAAATTAGTTCAACCATTGTGGAAGATGTTATGATGATTCCTCAAAGAGTTAAAAACAGAATTGCCATTTGACCCAGCCATCCCATTACTGGGTACATACCCAAAGGAATATAAATTTTTCTACCATAAAGACACATGCATGTGTATGTTCATTGTGGCACTATTCACAATAGCAAAGACATGGAATCAGCTTAAATGTCCATCAATGGCAGATTGGATAATGAAAATGTGGTACATATACACCATGAAATACTACACAGCCATAAAAGAAAATGAGATCATGTCCTTTGCAGGAACATGGATGAAGCTAGAGGCCATTATGTTTAAGCAAGCTAATGCAGAAACAGAAAACCTAAAACCACATGTTCTCACTAACAAGTGGGAGCTAAACTATGAGAACACTTGACACAATGAGGGGAACAACAGACAATGGGGCCTACTTGAGAGTGGAGCATGGGAGGAGGGAGAGGATCAGAAAAAAACACTATTTGGTGGTAAGTTTAGTACCTGTACAGCAGACCCTCATGACACAAGTTTACCCATACAACAAACCTGCGCATGTACCCCTGAACCTGAAATAAACTTTTAAAAAATTAAATGAGTAAAATTAAAATTTTAAAAAGAAATATTAGAATTTCACTGTGTCTTTCTAGGACTATGTCTTTTAAAAATAAATAATTATAATTTTAACTTTTTTTTTCTTTTTGAGATGGAGTTTCACTCTTGTTGCCCAGGCTGGATGGAATGCAATGGCGTGTTCTCAGCTCACTGCAACCTCCACTTCCCAGGTTCAAGGGATTCCCCTGCCTCAGCCTCCCAAGTAGCTGAGATTACAGGCGCCTGCCACTACTCCCTGCTAATTTTTGTATTTTTAGTAGAGATCAGGTTTCACCATGTTGGGCAGGCTGGTCTCGAGCTCCTGACCTCAGGTGATACACCCGCCTCAGCCACCCAAAGTTCTGGGATTACAGGCGTGAGCCACTGCGCCTGGCCTTAACTGATATTTTGAAGCATTTAAGAAAAACATTTTGAAGCACAGTGTAAATGTTAAATTGTACCAACACAAAAGATTTCTTTTTTCATCATCTTGTCATTTTTCTACCTATTCCCCTGCCAAGAAAAAGGTATAAAATGTACTCAAGCTATGCTATATATGTGGCAAAATTAGAAAAAAAATCTTTTCAATTACTTTATTTTAGAGTAATTATTAATAATACATTCTAGAAGTTGTACTAAATTATCCTGGCACTTAGTACTGTGAAATAATATAAAATGTAAAAATTCCAGGTTTTTTTATTAGATTAAAAATCCCAGATAAAATATATTAGATATATAATAAAACACATATTTGAAAAGATCCATTGGGAGGAAAAGGCATATTAGCACAGTACACAGATAAAAATCTGTATTTCATACATCCAAATGATGTATTGGTTAAATAGAAGGATAATAACATTAAGAATTATGCCAATCACAGATAATTTTCCAAAATAAAATTGTATCTGCTGATCATATATTTCTTAAAATAAACATGTAATGGCATTTTAGCAGAGACTGTAAGAGAGTCCAAAGCTCATACAGCTCACTGCACAACAGCTAAAAATTGAGAGACAAGGTGTTGGGGCAAGGAAAGCAACTTTATTTCAGAGATTGAGCAAATCCAGAAGTTAGTGGACCAGTGTCTTAAAGAACCATCTTAACTTAATAGAATTTGAGGTTCTCTTTATGTTATAGGAAGAAGAAAGAGGGAGGGGCTTGAGATCAAAAGCTGGCAGATAATCACAGACATCCGAATGGCATCAAGGGTCAGGGGTGGGGGAACCTTGTGAAGATTATTTGTTGTTGGTAAGGTCACAATGCTCCTATAAATCTTTAACATGACGTTGTATTAATACTTGTGTATTCACCCTCCTTATTTGGGGGAGGGAGCTATTATCATCCTTGCTTTAAATTATACACTAAATTCCTCCCGTAGTTAGCTCAGATTACTTGTAGAGATAAGCAAAAGGATTTAATGGAAAAGATATCACTGCATAGTACGGAGGGTTAGGAGCAAAATGGAGCTAGTCATGTTAGGCCTCCTTTTGACTGCTACCAGTTGATTTCCATATATGAACAGAAGAATAAATGGTTTATTGATTTATAATGAAATAAAAATAATTCAGAAATGGTGGATGACATCAAAATTAAAAGACCTGTTAAAATAAATGGACTTTTCTGTCCTTTTCTGTTTTTGATCTTAAGGGGAAGATGTTTACCATTTAATATTTTATAATTATTTCAGCTTGTTGGTATTTGCCATGTAACTCTAAAGTGGAAAAAAGTAAGATGCTAGGGAAAATATATAACTATTGTCAAGATTTTAATAATCAGTGTGAGATGGTATAAATGTTTTGGAGGGATGAATCCCTAGACAAAAAAAAAAAAAAAAAAAAAAACAGAAACATCTGTGCAGTTATAAAGCGCAAAAACAGACAACCACACAAGAAAACAGTAGCCTATCACTTTAGCCTTGTGTTTTTTAATTCATATTGTATTAAAAATAAACTGAATTGGGCCATTTTTCTATGAAATTTGTATCCAAATACAAATATAAATTTGTCTTATGTGGGGAAATTTATATCTAAATAATACAATTGATCACAGGTTATAAAGCATACAAAATTGCAAATCATCTTTATTCTACCTCTAAATGATTTCCTTAATCATTAAAGATTCTTGGGAAACAGAAGATTTACAACACACAGATGGCAAATTAATCACATTCATCACCATTTTCAGCATCGTATTTTGGCAGCTGTCAAACATATAATTGCATATATATGCATATTAATATTTTTAGGTAGTTAATGTTATTGTGATAATATTTAACATTTCAGTATTAAATTTAAATCAAGATAAATTTTAACATATAAATTATTATGTTTCCTTACTCTTAAAATTCCAGTAGTTGATTATAATCTTTAATTTAATTTTACATATTAAAAAGTCATGAGTTTAGTAAGTTTACCCAGAAGTGTAAAAAAACTAGGAACTCAGCAGTGTGCAATCTCTGTATCACTGTTTTCCCTAGTGCAGTTTTGTTGCAGTCTCTTCCTCAGAGAAATCTTGTGCTCTTCAGAGAATCAAGTTCTTATTAGATGAATAATTGGGACAAATTTTAGTTGAAATCATATTTTCTTTGAAACAGCATAACATGTGTATTTCCAGTATCTGAGTATTACATGACCATTTATTGTAAGACCATACACTAAACTCATCTCTAATTTTTTTTTATATAATCTACTTGTGAATTTTTTAGCTATATACAGATATGCTTATAAAAACTTCATAATCGGCTGGGCACGGTGGCTCACGCCTGAAATCCTAGCACTTTTGGGAGGTTGAGGAAGGCAGATCACCTGAGGTCAGAAGTTCAAGACCAGCCTGGCCAACATGGTGAAACCCCATCTCTACTAAAAATACAAAAAATTATTTGGGCATGGTGGCAGGGACCTGTAATCCCAGCTACTTAGGAGGCTGAGGCAGGAGAATCACTTGAACCCAGGAGGCGGAGGTTGCAGTGAGCTGAGAGTGTGCCATTGCACTCCAGCCTGGGCAACAAGAGTGAAACCCTGTCTCACAAAACAAAACAAAAACAAACAAACAAAAACCTTCATAATGTATCATAACAAAATATTGAAACACAATTCCTTCTCCTTTTAGAATTATTATGTTATTAAACAGGACAACACTCTCTTTAAAATAAAGGAATAAAGGTATTACCATTGTGTATTAGTCCATTCCTACACTGCTATAAAGATACTACCTGAAACTGGGTAGTTTTTAAACAAAGCGGTTTAATTGACTCACAGTTCCACATGGCTGGGGAGGCCTCAGGAAATTTACAATCATGGCAGAATGGGAAAGAGGAACCTTATTCACAAGGTGGCAAGAGAGAAAGAAGTGCATTTAGGAGAAATGCCATATGCTTCTAAAACCATCAGAACTCATGAGGAATTACTCACTAGAGTGAGAAATTGCTCCCCATGATCCAATCATCTCCCATGAGGTTCCTCCCTTGACAGGTGGAGATTATTGGGATTACCTTTCCCAATGAGATTTAGATGAGGACACAGCCAAAACCGTGTCACATTGATTATTATCTTGATAATACTATTTCAGAATCCAAACATTATAAACTTTAATAAGATAATCTTATGTTGTAGGGGCTAGAATCCATGTATGCTGGACAGTGTCTGGCACTCAAACTACTCATGTTTTATTGATAAGTCTGATGAGTTTAATGAACACTGATATGGTTTAGATCCGTGACCCCACTCAAATCTCATGCTCAATTATAATCCCCAGTGTTTGAGGTGAGGCCTGGTGGGAGGTGATAGGATCATTTGGCAGATTTCTCATGAAAGGGTTAGCACGATCCCCTTGGTGCTGCTGTCATGATAGTGAGTGAGTGCCCCATGAGATCTGGTTGTTTAAAAGTGTGTAGCACCTTCCCCCTTGCTCTTTTGCTCTTGCTGTGGCCATGTAAGGTGAGCCAGTTTCCACTCCACCTTCCGCCATGATTCTAAGTTCCCTGAGGCCTCTCCAGGATGCAGCCATACTTCCTCTAAAAACCGCAGAACTGTGAGCCAATTAAACATATTTTCTCTATAAATTATCTAGTCTCAGATATTTCTTTTTCTTTTTCTTTTTCTTTTTTTTTTTTTTTTTGAGATGGAGTCTCGCGTTGTTGCCAGAGGTTGGAGTGCAATGGCACAGTCTTGTCTCACTGCAACCTCCGCTCCCTGGGTTCAAGCGATTCTTCTGCCTCAGCCTCCCTAGTAGCTTGGATTACAGGTGTCCACCACTACACCTGGCTAATTTTTTGTATTTTTAGTAGAGACAGGGTTTCACTATGCTGGCCAGGCTGGTCTTGAACTCCTGGCCTCGTGATCCACCAGTCTCGACCTCCCAAAGTGCTGGAATTGCAGGTGTGAGCCACCGTGCCTGGCCATCAGGTATTTCTTTATAGCAATATGAGAATGGACTAATAGAAATGCCAAAATTTTCTTTATAATTTTGCAACTCAATTTAACATGTAATTTTAAATTGATTAATCATTATTGCATAATTTTGTACTTTGTTTTAAAATTATTTAAAATACATAATTAATTAAAGGCAGTATTCTACTCAAAAGTTTGTGAAAATCAAAGAAACCATCAAAAATATAATGAATACTTTTTTGAGGCCAGCCTTTCCATTTATTCCGTCCTAGTTAGAGAAAAGATCTAATTGGTACAGAATGATATTCAAAATTACTCTGCATTTAATTGATGTTTAAAATCATTTGAGGATTATTAGGCAAGCAAAATATCCAAAAGGATATATTACTAGACTCTAGCAGTCTAGTGTATTTGAATATGATTTAAAATATTTCTATATTAATAATCATATTATCTGAGATATAACTTTTTACCTTATTGTAAAGGAAAAGGTATGCAAAGAAGTTATATAAGTTGCTTAGAATTAGATAGGTGGAGACTCAGTTCAGCTACACATTGAATTTATATCATAGAAATAAGACAATGATTAGCATAACTTTAGAAATACGTTTTCCCCTCTTTATAGAAGCTTCATTACAAGAAGGAAGATCATCAAAACATGCTATCAGGAAGAAACTTATGGGCAATCAATATTTGACATTTATGAGAAACAAACATATGAATTGATAAGATGATAAAAATTTATATAACTTTATATGCATTTCATCCATATTTCTGCAAAGTAAAAGATGTAGTGATAAATTTCCCTGTTCAATACAAAATTATATACTAGGTAACATTTTCCCACAAAAACTCAATTTAGAAGTTTTATATATTATCCATGAATGTCATTAATTTAAATATTGCATTAACTCAGAAAACTGGCAGTTTCTCTTCCAAACCTGTTATAGCTCATTGAGTGGTAAATGGGGCAAGGGTGTATCTTAATTAAATTCATATATGGTATCTCTTTGCTAAACTTGCAACAAATGATGGGATTCAAGATTTTCTCTTCATTTCTTAAAGATCTTCAACGATTTTCTCTATTATTTATCTTATGAAAGTCACTATAATAAATTAAACTATACACTATAGAACCCATTTCAAAAGAAAATCCATAGACAGAGATCCGTCAGGGATCAGGCAAAGTACAAATTCTGCATAATAGTTTTACACGTTAAAGGACTCATTATGTCACCGCATTCCCAATCTCTTCTTTATGGCAATGATTACAACGTAATTTCGCTTACATACATTTCTATTAAAATGAACGAGAAAATACTGAAGTTTTAAAACTACTGAAAAATGTTTTATTTTAATTTATTTCACAAAACAGCATTAACATTTAATATTTTATAAAGTTAACAAATTATAAAAGAAAGAAGAAAATATGTCGTGACATGAGAAATAAACTGCTCATTTTATTTAGAAGCTGAATCTAGTTATCTATTAGTCTGTGTATATTTAAATTACTGCCAGACTATTTTGTGTTCAACTTTCTTAATTTTGCTATGTATGACAGTAATTCAAAAGAATTTTATATTATTTATAGAATAATAAATTCACAAAATTTTTATCTTTATTTCTTTAGAAATTATTAATAATAGTCCATCAGAGCAGATAGTATTTTATTCTTTTTTTTTTTTTGTATCTAAGGCTTAGAATGAAGTCTCATACGTAACTGGTATTTAACAAGTGTTTTCTGAGTCAGTACACCAGAAACAAACAATGGCATTTTTAATACTTCTTTATGCAAAATATTTCTTCGGTGATTGAGGATAGAACAGTAAAAAAATACATAAAATTCTCTGTCATGAATATTGTATTCTAAAAAAGACAGACAACAAATTTCACACTGACATTCACATAATACACATACCACTGAAAGATTAATACTATTATGTAATTAAGCCAGATGATAAGGACAATGAGAAGAAATGAGTTTCCATAGTAAGTAATGTAAAGTTTCATAAAATATATTAATTAGGCTATCAATCCCCAAGAGAAAAATTATGTAATAATTGCTCCAATTTGAATATTTTACCGCCTTCCAAAATTCATGTATTAGAAACTTAATTCCCAATGTGTCCGTGTTGAAAGGTGGTGCTACTGGGAAGTGTTTGGGAATGAATGAATACTTGCATAAAAAGGGCTTGCAGGAATAAATTATTTCTCTAAAATTTTCCGGCCATGTGAGAAACAGTGTTCCTCAAGTGCTCAAGGCTCATCTTGGACGAGAATATTGGGTCCTAACCAGACACCAAAACCCACCAGTTTCTTGATCTTGAACTTTTAAACCACCAGAAGTGTGAAAAATAAATTTCTGCTCTTTATAAATTGCTCAGTCTCTGGAGTTCTGTTGTAACAGCACAAAAGAAAGTCATATTTATCACAGATTTTTTGTTTGTTTATTTTTGAGACACAGTCTCACTCGGTGCCCAGGGTGGAGTGCAATGGCACGATCTCGGCTCACCACAACTTCCTCCTCCTGAGTTCAAGCGATTCTCCTGCCTCATCCTCCAGAGGAGTTAGGATTACAGGCATGCGCTGCCTTGCCCAGCTAATTTTGTATTTTTAGTAGAGACAGGGTTTCTCCATGTCGGTCAGGCTGGTCTTGAACTCCCGACCTCAGGTGATCCACCCACCCTGGCTTCCCAAACTGCTGGGATTACAGGCATGAGCCAACGCCCCTAGCCTATCACAGATGTGTTTTATCTTACTCTTGGAAAATTTTCTGTAAGTAGTGTTTCATAGAACACATATTAGATATACATAATCAAAGTCATTTTTATTTATTCTACTCTGTGAAATATAGCTATTTCCTTAAAAGTTAGCACAGTAAATGAGTCCTGCAATATTATTAAAGTGATTAACTGAAAAATGATTTATTAATTTTTGTTTATTAATTAATGCCTATACAAGTAAATTTAATTTGTCAAGCACTCTACTAAATGCAGATGATGTGAAATTAAATAGCACATACCCTCATTCCAGGAAGAGTTTACTTTCATTATTAATATTTTCTTCTTGAATAAATAAAGCACTTAGGTTTCTCAGAAGATTAATAAAGTCTCTTATTACTATGTTGAAGTCAATCTGGTTGACAAAAAAGTAAAATTTGTATATATTTCAACAGGAAAAAAGTACATTTCTAGTAATGACTCAATAAGTTCATGTACAACTAATTTCTCTGCAGAAAACAACTATAAATTCTAGACATTATTTAAAATTATCTGGTGGAAATAGAGAGTGAAACAAAGTAGGCAAATTCTTGTTGAGTATATATGTATGGAGAAACACAGTTGTATGCAATAAGTGCTCATTTTCACAATGTTGCCAACCACATTTCAGTGTGACATCTGGGCTGTTGGTTGTTTTGGTGAAAATAAAAATCAGTCATTCTTGCCTAAGGAGCCAGAACCCTGAATACAAGGAAATTTTCTGTTAAATAAGTGGATGGATAACATTATCTATAAAAAAGCCAAGAGAAGTTCCCAAATTCTGTCTACCCATGTTTGGCTAATACCTGAAAGATGCATATGCTAACAGACTCAAAAATCTCAGTTAAAAATATCAAATGTAAGACTGAAACATTTCTGAAGAAACAGTTTGCAGTTCAAGCCCAATTAAGGAATTACCTGCTAAAGCAAAAGAAACAACACATTAGAAAAAGACAACAAAGTATATAACTTTTATTACTTACAATTCAAAATTCATTAATACATTAAGTCTCCCCAAATGAAGTTCATTCTCAAATAAAAGAAAATTAATTAACTGATTACAACTCTGAAATTACTCAGTTCTTGGAACTTGAGGCAAGAATTGTTAAATGGCTCTTTTGTACTACTTTGAGTAATATAAAACAAAATGCTTGCAAGAAATGAAAAGATAAATTTAAGCTATTGTGAATGGTGTTACTATGAACATATGCTCACATGTGTCTTTATAATAGAATGATTTATATTCTTTTGGGTGTATACCCAGTAATGGGATTGCTGGGTCAAATGACATCATGTCCTTCACAGGGACGTGGATGGAGCTGGAGGCCATTATCCTTAGCTAACTAACACAGGAACAGAAAACCAAATACTACATGTTCTCACTTAGAAAAGGGAGGGAAATTATGAGAACACATGACAAGTAGAGGGGAACAACACATAATGGGGCCTATCAGAGGGTGCAGGGTTAGAGGAGAGGATCAGGAAACATAATGAATGGGTACTAGGCTTAATACTGGGATGATAAAATAATCTGTACAACAAACCCCCATGACACAAGTTTACCTATGTAACAAAACTGAATCTGTACACCTGAATGTAAAATAAAAGGCTAAAACAAAGAAAAAGAAAACAAAATAAATATAAATTTAAGCAAAAAATGGAATGATAAAAAATAAGTGATTCTACAGTGGAAGAAAACATTAAAGAATTATGATAATATGAATAATGATATGATATATATCATATATATAATTGATATGATATATAGAAACATTATAACATTATTATAAACAAGTTTAACGGTAAAATGGACATAACAGAAGAAAAATAAATGAAGTTGAAAACTGATCAATAGAAAGTATGTAATGTGAAGAACAGAGATAAAAATTGAAAAAGAAATTGTACAGTGACTTGAAGACTGTTAGATAATATGAAAGTGATTAACCCATCATTTAATTAGAATCACAGTGTGAAAGTAGAGAAATAAATGTGACTGAAAAAATTTTTAAGAAATAATAGTAGAAAATTTGCCAAAGTTGATGGAAGACATAAATGTGTAGATTAAGATACTCAATAAACACCAAGAAGGACCAACATGAAGATGGTCACACTATTAAACATAAAAGGTATACTACTCAAAACCAAAGGTGAATCTTGGGAGCAGTAAGAGAAATTATGCTAATTATGTTCAGGAAAATGATTCAATTAATGGTTAACTTTTTAATAGAAATTATGAAAAGAAATATTTAAAGTTTTTGCCTCTAATTGTGTATTTATTAAAAATGTCACTCAAGAATAAGATAGATTTTTAGATCCAAAAAAATTAAGAAAACTTCTTTTTTTTTTTTGAGATGGAGTCTCCCTCTATTGCCCAGGCTGGAGTGCAATGGCATGACCTCAGCTTACTGCAACTTTTGCCTCCCAGGTTCAAGCGATTCTCCTGCCTCAGCCTCCCGAGTAGCTGGGATTACAGGTGCTCACCACCACCCGCAGTTAATTTTTGTATTTTAGTAGAGACAGGATTTCACCATGTTGGCCAGGCTGCTCTTAAATTTCTGACCTTGTGATCCTCCCACCTCGGCCTCCCAAAGTGCTGGGATTACACGCATGAGCCACCACGCCCGGCCAGAAAACTGCTTATCAGTATTCTTATATTACAAGAAATGCTGAAAGAAGTTGTTCATGATAAGGGCAAATAATTGCAGGTGGATAGTCACATACTCAGAAAGGAGGATTAAGCACTAGAAATGGTAAACATATTAATCATACAAAAGACCCTTTAACAAATACCTCTTAATTTTTTATTAGATATCAGATGATTTAAAACAAAGCCATAACATTGTCATATAGGTTTATAAAGGATGTGGATACAATACATATAATAATGACAGCGGTCCATTGACCTACACAATTTCAAATTTTTAATAGTATACATGAAGTTGTACAGCAGTAACAGGGACTAGAGTGAAAAGAGTTAGATATACTTATATCTTTAAGTTTTAACAGGCATATGAGAGCATATGTGTATGTATTTATGTGTATAGAGTGGTCTCTATCACATGCATTGAAATGTATAATATGGTCAAAGACATAAGAAAATTAAAATAGTATTAAAACAATATAAATTAAATCAGAAAAATCATAGAGAAAACAAAGCAGACAATAAAAATGGAAAATAAATAATGAAACACACCCAAATCCAAACATAAACATAATTTCATTGAATATTATGAACTGAGAACTCCAACTTAAAGACAGAAATTATCAAATGGGTCAAAAGTATAATTTAAGGGGTGAAAAAAAAATGGTGGCTAGCAGGCAAGACTGACTTGCAGCTCCCATCCGGATGGACAGAGCGTTGTGTGGAGACTCATATTGTGAACTTTTGCTCCGATAACTACTGCAGGAACAGATCAGGAAAGCAAAGAGAATCCACAAACCCTTTGATGGTAGTAGCTTGCTGCTGCAGGCTCTGTAAGACAGCTGAAAAACTGTGAGTGCCCAAAGGGTGAGGGGGGGAAGATCTGCCCTTGAAAACATATCCCCACTTGGGAACCTGAAGGTCCAGATTACAGGAGTAGACTTGACCTTAACTGGAGCTGAAACAAATTTAGAGAGCCAAATGAAATATAGTGAAAGAGGAAGCAATGGGAAGAGCCCTGTGGTCACTCTTGGTTCCCAGGGAAGCCATTCCTGACTTTGTCTTGCAGGGGTACTGTGGTAGAGCTGCCAGTGGAATTGGGGAAAAATGATAGGGAGGAAAAGAAAACTTCCAGCAGAACTTTGTAACAATTTCGGCCAAATAAGAAGCTTCCCGGACAGATTATGGGGGAGGTGGCAAACGGGAAATGCAGATATGAGCACAAAAACTGTGGCAGGTGGGAAGGTGCAAAACCTGAAAGCCCTGCTTGCTCTCTCAGTGGGGAGGCTTGTAACCTGGGTCAAGTTCCAAGCGCTGCTCACTGGCTTCCTAGAAATAAACTCAGTGCTTTTGGTGGGGTACGGTGGAATTGAGGCTGGCCTTTCAGGCTGCATTGGAGCTGGATGAGGTGTGTCACTGCCAGCTTTCCCCAACTTCCCTGGCAACCTGTATAATGCAGCAGAGGCAGCCATAAACCCCCTGGGCACATAACCCCCTCAGTCAGAGAATGATACCTCTATCCCCCATAGCAGCTGCAGCAAACCCCACCAAGAAAAGTCTGAGCTTATATACACCTAGCATAACCCTGGCCCCACTGGATGGCCTTTTTACCCACCCTGGTAGCGGAAGACAAAGGACATAATTTCTTGGGAGCTCTGCAGCCCTGCCCACTGCCTGAGAAACCCAAATTGTTATCCAGGCAATCCTAAGGCAAGCTTGTATTGTCCCTGTGCTACCACAGCTGATGGTAGCTGATGCTCTCCGAAAGTGCCAACTACTGGCTGTAGGCCAACCACAGAAAATCAGCATGCTAAACAAAACTACAACCAAGAACTCTCAAAGAGTTCACTTCACTGTCCTGTTATGTCCATTGGAGCAGGTGCTGGTATTCACGGCTGAGAGGCCTGAAGACAGATCACATCACAGGACTCTGCACAGTACCAGCCCAGAGTCTGGCAGCTCCACTGGGTGGCTAGACCCAGAAGAGAAATAATAATCATTGCAGGGAAGCCCCATCCCTAGAGGAAGGGGGAGAGCACAACATCAAGGGAGTACCCCATGGGATAAAAGGGTCTGAACCACAGCCCTTGAACCCCAGATCTTCCCTCTGACACAGTCTACACAAATGAGAAGCCACCAGAAAAATAATTCTGATAATATGACAAAACAAGTTGTTTTAACAACCCAGAAGATCACACTAGCTCTCTAGTAATGGATCTAAACCAAGAAGAAATCTCTGAATTGCCAGAAAAAGAATTCAGAAGGCCGATTATTAAGCTAATCAAGGAGGCACCAGAGAAAGGTGAATACCAAATTAAAGAAATAAAAGATATAGTATATGGATAGAAAAATCCATATAAGTAAATAGCAAAGAAATAAATAGCATAAGTAAAAACAATCACATCTGAAAATGAAGGACACACTTAGAGAAATGCAAAATACACTGAGTAGCTTCAACAATAGAATCAAGCAAGTAGAAGAAACTACTTTAGAGTTCAAAACAAGGCATTTGAATTAACCCAATCTGACAAAGACAAAGAAAAAAGAATGCCAAAAAATGAGCAAAGTCTCCAAAAAGTTTGGAATTATGTTAAATGACTAAACCTAAGAATAATTGGTGTTCCTGAGGAAGAAAAGAAATCTTTAAGTTTGGAAAACATATTTGAGGAAATAATTGAGGAAAGGTTCCCTGACCTTGCTGGAGATCTAGACCTTCATATACAAGAAGCTCAAAGAACACCCGAGAAATTCATCAAAAAAGATCATCACGTAGGCAAATAGTCATCAGATTATCTAAAGTCAAGACAATGGAAAAAAAATTAAGAGTTGTGAGACAAAAGCATCAAGTAACCTATAAAGGAAAACCTATCAGATTAACAGCAGCTTTCTTAGAAGAAACACTACAAGCTAGAAGGGATTGGGGTCCTATCTTTAGGCTTTTTAAACAAAACAATTATGAGCCAAGAATTTTGTATCCAGTGAAATTAAACTTCATAAATGAAGAAAATATAGTCTTTTTCAGACAAATGAACACTGAGAGAATTTGCCACTACCAAGCCAGCACTGTAAGAACTACTAAAAGAAACTCTAAATATTGAAACAAATGGTCAAAATTAAACCTCCTTAAAGCATAAATCTCACAGGACCTATAGAATAAAAACATAATAGAAAATATTTGGACAATAAATATGATGAATAGAATAGTACCTCACTTCTCAATACTAATCTTGAATGTAAATGGCCTAAATGCTCCACTTAAAAGATACAGAATGACAGAATGGGTAAGAATTAACCAACCAAGTATCTACTGACTTCAGGAGACTCACCTAGTACACAAGAACTCACATAAACTTAAGGTAAAGGGGTGGAAAAAGATGTGCCATGCAAATTGACACCAAAAGTGAGCAGAAGTACTTATTCGTATATCAGATAAAACAAATTTTAAAGCAACGGCAGTTCAAAAAGAAAAAGAGGGACATAATAAAATGATTAAAGGACTAGGTCAAAAAGAAAATATCAAAATCCAAATCGATGCACACCTAACACTGGAGCTTCCAAATTTATAAAACTATTACTACTAGACTTTAGAAACTAGATAGACAGCAACACAATAATATTGGGGACTTTAATACTCCACTGACATCATTAGACTGGTCACCAAGACAGAAAGTCAACAAAGAAACAATGGACTTAAACTATACCCTAGAACAAATAAAATTAACAGATATTTACAGAACTTTTGACTCAACAGCTGCAGAATATACATTATATTCATCAGCACATGAAACATTATTTAAGATAAACCATATGATAGGACACAAAACAAGCCTCAAAAAATTTAAGAAAACTGAAATGACATCAATTACTCTGTCAGACCACAGTGGGATAAAATTGGAAATCAAATCCAAAAGGAGCCCTCAGATCCATGCAAATACCTGGAAACTAAATAACCTGCTGCTGAATGATCACTGGGTCAACAATGAAATCAAGATGGAAATTTAAAAATTCTTTCAACTGAATAATAATAGTGAGACTACCTATCAAAACCTCTGGGATACAGCAAAAGCAGTGCTGAGAGGAAAGTTCATAGCACTGAATGTCTACATCAAAAAGTCTGAAAGAGCACAAATAGACAACCTAAAGTCACACCTCAAGGAAGTAGAGAAAGAAAAACAAACCAAACTCAAATCCAACAGAAGAAAAAACAAAGATTAAAGCAGAGCTAAATGAAACTGAAACAAAACAAACAAACAAGAAACTGTACAAAAGATAAGTGAAACAAAAAGCTGGTTCTTTTAAAAGATAAGTAAAATTGATCGACCATTAGTGAGATTATCCAAGAAAAGAGAGAAGATCCAAATAAGCTCAATTAGAAATGAAATGGGAGATATTATAACTGATACCACAGAAATACAAAATATCATTCAAGGGTACTATGAAAAGCTTTATGTGCACAAACCAGAAAACCTACAGGAGATGGATAAATTCCTGGAAATATACAACCTTCTTAGGTTAAAACAGGAAAAACTAAAAACTCTGAACAGACCAATAATGAGTAGTGAGATTGAAATGGTAATAAAAAAAATGCCAACAAATAAAAATGTAGGACTAGACAAATTCACAGTTGAATTCTATCAGATATTGAAAGCACTGATACCAATTCTATTGACACTATTTCAAAAGACAGATACAGGGGGTATCCTCCCTATCATTTTATGAAGCCAGTATCACCCTAATACCAAAACCAGGACAGGACATAACAAAAATCAGTCAAACAAACAAACAAACAAAAAGCCTACAGACCAATATCCCTGATAAACATAGATGCAAAGATCCTCAACGAAATATTAGCCAACCAAATCCAAGTATATCAAAAAGATAATCTTCTAAAAGATTAATACATTGATTTTTTAGATAAAATGATCAAAAACAATAAATAAATTACAGTATTAGAAACGGAAAGGAGAGCATCACTATAGATTATGTAAGTATTAAAACATAATATAAAGATTATTCATAAGTTTATGCCATTTAATTAGAAAAATGTGAACAAAATGGACAAATTCATTGTTGCTTACCCAAAGTGAATTCAATGATGGTTCCCAACTCATCTTATGAGGCCATTGTCACTGTGATACTGACAAGAGAAAGTATTAAAGAAAAGCAATTCACAAATTTTCTTTTGGAATATTGCCTCTTTTTACCCCACTGGTGAAGGAGTGATTCCTTCCCTAGATTTATGGGAATGGCCAATACACAACACCCAATATTTGAACAGGTAACATTAGCAGCAGTTTGTTGGTCATACATACTGCCCACAGGAGGAGGACGTTGCATGCCATGCAGGGACACAAAGATGTTGCACTCAGAAACAGTGAAAAACTAAGGATTGTGTGAGGCAGACATTATAGTAATGGAAGGTATCCCTGGCTCCTAATGGAGAATATAATTGGATTATTAGAATAATTTCACATTTTGGCAGGAAACTGTAACCCACTAGTTAGGGACAATCAAGAACTGTACCTGGTTCATTTGATAGAACATGTTATTTGGCTACAGCAACTTATCTTCAGAAGCACAGTAGGATGGGAACTTTTCAGTTAGGCCACTCAAGGCTCTCACAATTTTACCAAATATTAAGACAGCAGATAATATTGGAGCTTGATTTTAGTTCTTCCCCTAAAAACATAGACACAAAAAGTTATTAATATAATTTTAGAAAATTACAAGAATAATATATTAAAATATGTAATAATAATATATGTATAAAAACCCAGCCTGATATGTTTCAATTTATTCCGGCAATGCGAGGCTGGATTACCACCTAGAAATGAATCAATGTAATTTATCATTTTAATGAAATAAAGTGGAAAAATACATCATCATTTTAACGGATGTAGAAAAAATTATTTGAAACAATTGTAGAAACTTTCAGGGATGTCAGCAAAAATGATGGAATAAGTATATCCAACGGCTTTTTACTTCACTGAAACAGCAAAATTATGAGAAAAAATACTGTCAAAATCCACCCAGTTAAAGTTCTAGAAAATAGTCAAAGGTGTATGGCAACCAATCAAACACAGTATCAAGATAGAGGCAAAATGATAAGAGAATTTGAAGCATTTTTACTTGCCCTTGCCTTACCTCCTTCCCTGGTTTGACAGCATTCTTTTTTTTTTTTTTTTGAGACGGAGTTTCCCTCTTGTTGACCTGGCTGGAGTGCGATGGCTGATCTTGGCTCACTGCAACCCCCACCTCCCGGGTTCAGGTGATTCTCCTGCCTCAGCCTCCCAAGTAGCTGGTATTACAGGCATGTCACCACACCTGGCTAATTTTTTGTATTTTTAGTAGAGACGAGGTTTCGCCATGTTGGCCAGGTTGATCTCAAGTTTTGACCTCAGGTGATCTACCTGCCTTGGCCTCCCAAAGTGTTGGGATTACAGGCATGAGCCACCGCGCCTGGCCGGACAGCATTCTCAAAGACAATAGCCTGCATTCCCTGTGTGGAACCCTAATTTGTGGTTCTGGAATGAGCAAAGCAGACCTTCTTCTCAACAACTGTGTTTGTTTTGACCTGTCTAAAGGCTAACTAAAAAGCTAACGCAAGGCACTTGCCTTTCTTTTGCCTAACTTGAAAATCTCTCATGGTGGAAAAGTGGCATACTTCATAAATATTGAAAGGCAAATGGCCAAACCACTGCCTCTAGAAACAAAAGATTGCAATTGAGACAAACAATAAACACACAGAAATCCTGGGAGAAAATTCTTGACAGAATTAGAGCATTGAAAAATACCGTGAAAGCTGGGTATTTTAAAAAGCTACATGAATGCCCAGGGTATGATGTATGCTCAAAAAATGATATGATAGAATCTAAGCTTCTAACTCTGCTTTTTAGGCTCTTTGCAGGCAGAAAGTGAAAGCAGAGGCAAGGTTGCCTGGCTGGCTAAATAATGAAGAAGTGCCTGATACCTAGCTAATCTGCAAATACAAGAAGAGTCGTTTTCCTTTCTCTTGTTTTTTCTTCTACAAGTATTCAAAAAGAAAATTGCAGTCAAAACACAAAACAGTAGGTGACCACAAACTTTAGGAACAAATTTCAGACATCACAAAAAGTCACCGAGCAAACAACTGCAACATATAGCAAACAACAAAGATAAACCTTAAGAAGGAAAAAATCTTATTTCCAGAGTTATCACATCATATTATTCAAAATGTTTATGTTTTAACAAGAGATTACAAAGCATGGAAAAAAAAGTACATATGACCTATTTGCAAGATAACCAAAACTGTCTCTTGAAGCACAGAAAATAAAATTAAATAAAAATTCTCAAGCTAAAAATTACAATAACTGAAACAAAAAATTGACTAGAGAGTTTCAACACATTTGAACTGGAGAAGAAAGCCTTAGTGAACTGAATATTGGTTAATGGAAGTTATCCAGTCTTAGGAGCAGAAAGTAAAGTGAACAAGTAAAATGATCAAAGCCTAAGGAACCAGTGGGATGCCATTGAATGAGCTAATGTACATAATGTGAGTTCTGGTAGGACAATATAGAAAGAAATGAACATAAGATGTGTTAAGAAATAATGGCTGAATGGTCTTTCAAATTTGATACATGAATGCACACATCTATGGAGTTCAGCAAACTCCAACTAGGATAAACATGAAGGAATCTGGTAGATTATAATCAAACTATCAAAATTTAAGGACAAATAGGGAATCCAGAAAGCAGCAAGAAAGAAGTGACTTCTAAGGCAAAGTAGTCTCCTTTTACCTGTGGTTTTGCTTACTGCAATTTTAGTTACCAAGTGTTACTCATGGGTCAAAAATATTAATTGGAAAATTCTAGAAACAATTTATAAGTTTTAAATTATGTAATATTCTGAGTGCCATGATAAAATCTCACATTGCCCTGCTCTGTTTAGCACAGGATGTGAATAATCCCTTTTCCCAGCATAGTATACACTTCCTACCCTTTAGTTGCTTACTAGCCATCTCAGTTATCATGTCAAAAATATGATACAGGTATCTCTGGATAAGGAGAGACTACTGTACAAGAATCTTCAAGATTAACAGCCTATTTCAGATACAAATCTATGGAAGCCAGAAATGAATGCAATGACAGTTTCGTAGTGCTGAAAGAAACTATAGTACCTAGGTTAATATAAAAGTATTAATGAATTTTAGTTTATACTTCCAGTGTTTTCTTATATGATTTAAAAAATCAATGGATAAAAAATAGTGATAATTATGTGAATGTGCACACAATTTATAAAGATGTAATCTGTGACAATAGCAACTTAAAAAGGAGGGATAGAGCTGTATAAGAGCAGAATTTATACGGTAAAACTGAGATGCTATTAGTTCAGGGTAACTGCTAAGAAAATAACAAAATCCAGAAAAAAATGAAAAAGGAATTAAACTGATAAACCATAAAAAATCACTTAAACACAAAAGAAGGTAGTCGTGACAGAAGGGAAGGAACAAAAAAGATATGTGATACAGAAAACAAATATTTTATAGCATATTGTAGCAATATGATATTTTGCTATTCTGATAACATTAGTTATTTTAAATGTAAATAACTCCATTTACACTTAAGTAGATTTACTCTCCCAATTTAAAAACATACATTGGAATAATTTGTCAAAAAACACCATCAACTATGCTGTCTATAAGAGCTCACTTTATACCAAGGACATAAAGTTTTAAAATAAAAGGATTAAAAATAATATAACATGCAAATGCTAATCCAGAGGCAGTTGGTATGACTATAGTAATATCAGAACAAAAATAAGATTGAGAATAGGATATGCCAGCTTAATAGATAGGGAGTTTTCTTTTGTGATGATGAAAATGCTTTGGAACTTGGTAGAGGTGATGGTTGTACAATATTGTAAAGGTAGTATACATTTAAAAATGATTACTTTCATGTTATAAGGGCTTCATTTTAATATAATGAAAAAAATAAACAGAACATCTAAAAAATTGGAAGGGAGACAACATCCTCAATCTGATTAAGCAAATAAAAAATAAAACTATAACCAACATACTACTGAATGCAGAAACACTCAGTGCTTTCTTTGTAAAATAAATGAAAAAATTTCCACTCTTTTTTTTTTTTGAGACAGAGTCTTGCTCTGTTGCCCAGCTGGAGTGCAGTGGAGCGATCTCGGCTCACTGCAATCTCCACCTCTAGGGTTCACGCCATTCTCCTGCCTCAGCCTCCCGAGTAGCTGGGACTACAGGTGTCTGCCACCACACCTGGCTAATTTTTTGCATTTTTAGTAGAGATGGGGTTTCACCATTTTAGCCAGGATGGTCTCGATCTCCCGACCCTGTATCTGGCCGTCTTGGCCTCCCAAAATGTTGGGATTACAGGCGTGAGCCACCACGCCCGGCCAAGATTTCCATTCTTACCACTTCCATCCAACATTGTATTCATGGTCTTAATACATGAATAAAGATAAGAAAATAGACATAAAGACATACCAATTTGAAATAAAAAAGTAAAACTTTTTTTTGCAGATGAAATAATTATGTAGATTTCTAGAGTCTAAAAAAATTCTAGAGGTAATAAGTGAATTTGCAAGTATATATCCAATTTTATTTCTATATACAAGCAACAAAGAAGTATGTAATAAAATTCTACTAATTGCTTTTATAACACATAAAAAAGAATAGATTTAACAAAAAAAAGCTTATATATTAAAAACTACAAAATATTATAAATGCTATTTATATTCAACCTAAAGATATACATTATTCATAGGTTAGAAATCCTAATATTAATCAGATGAAGTTTCATACAAACCACTCAAAGAATTTCAATAGAAATCTTAGCAGGCATTTTTGATGAAATAGGCATGTGGATCATAAAATCTGTAAGGTAGAGCAGAGTTCTTAAAATAGCAAAGAAATTTGCATTAAAACTTTTATTACCTCACATTTCAGCTCTACCATAAAGTTTCAGTTATCACAACAGTGTGACATTAGTATAAAGATAGAAATATTACAAAATGAAGCATAATAGAAAACCAAGAAATAGATGTACACTTTTATAGTCAATATTTGACAAAGGCTCAAAAGTAATTCAATGGAAAGAAAGATATATTAAACAAACTATGCTGGAGGAATAGAATATTTATGTGAAATTAGTAAACTTCTATCATTGTCTCATGCCATGCACACAAATTAATTTTAAAAATTACAAAAATGTAAACGTGTTGAAAGTATACAACATTTATGATAAAACAAGGAGAAAATCTTGGTGATGTTGGGTTAGGCGAAGATTTTTTAAAAGATAAAAAGCATAAAGTATTTACAAAACACTTAAAATGGAATTTCTCAAAAACAGAACCTTATGCTCTTTACATAAAGTGATTTTGAAAATTCAAGTTTCATACTAGTAGAAAATATTTTCAAAACATATAGCTGACAAAGTTTTCATATGAGAATATAAAAGAGGACTTAGAATTCAATAAGAAGACCATTAACTTTACAAAAAAATGGCAAAATACGTGAACAGCCTTTCCACAAAAGAAAACGCATGAATAGCCAATAAAAACATGGAAAGATCATGTAATCAAGATTGATAGTCATCAAGGTAATACAAATGAAAGCCACAATAATATTCTACTATATTGTCACTAGAATGGCTAAAAGTAAATAGGTTTGATATACAGTTCCTTTGGAAAACAGTATGGCTGTATCTTATAAAGCGGGAGGTCCCCAACCGCTGGTACCTGTTCGTAGTCTGTTAGGAACCAGGCTGCCCAGCAAGAAGTGAGTGGCAGGTGAGCCAGCAGAGCTTCATCTGTATTTATAGTGGCTCTCCATCACTTACATTACCGCCTGAGCGAGCCCCCCTGTCAAATCAGTTGCATCATTAGGTTCTTATAGGAACACGAACCCTATTGTGAAGTGTGAATGCAAGGGATGTAGTTGCATTTTCCTTATGAGAATCTAATGCCTGATGATCTGTAACTGTCTCCCATCACTCCCACATGGGACCAACTAGTTGCAAGAAAATAAACTCAGGGCTCACACTGATTCTACATTATGGTGTGCTGTATAATTATTATAAATACAATGTGATCATAATAGAAATAAAGTGCACAATAAATGTAATGCACTTAAACCATCTCAAAACCATCTGATGCCTGTGGAAAAATTCACAAAACTGGTCCCTAGGTCAGGTGCAGTGGCTCACACCTGTAATCCCAACACTTTAGAGGCTGAGGTGGGTGGATCACGAGGTCAGGAGTTCAAGACCAGCCTGACCAAGATGGTGAAACCCCATCTCTACTAAAAACACAAAAATTAGCCAGGTGCGGTGGCAGGCACCTGTAATCCCAGCTACTTGGGAGGCTGAGGCAGGAGAATCGCTTGAACCCGGGAGGCAGAGGTTGCAGGGAGCCAAGATCGGGCCACTGCACTCTAGCCTGGTCTCAGAAAAACAAAAAAACAAAAAATACCCACAAAACAAACAAACAGAAAACCTGGTCCCTCATGCCAAAAAGGTTGTGGGCTGCTGTTATAAAGTTAAATATATGCTTATCATATGGCCTAGAAATCTCAGAGTTGATCCAAGAGAAATAAAGATCCGTTTCCAGAGAAAAATCTGTAAAAAAGAATATGTATCATAGTATTTTTCTTAATAGCCCAAATTTGAGAAAACTCAAACATTCGTAAATTGACGAATTGAAAAATAGTATTATATCTATACTATGTTTTTCTGCTTTGTTAAATTGCCAAGCACTATACTAGTGCTTAGCAATTATAAACAGAGTATAGATAAATAATTATAGATAAAATAAATTTGATTATATGTTTTGTTTTTATTAATAGTCTACTTTGTAGTACATTGCTAAAGTACTACTAGTGCTTAGAAATTTAACAGCATATTATTGTAAGTGGAACCCATATTTTTTAATATTATATTTTAACACTTTATAATATTAAATATTAATATAATTAAAATATTATGTTAAGTGGAACACAAAATACTACATATAATATCATTCGATGCATATGAAAATCTAGAAAAATAAAAATTCGGTGATAGAAAGTAGATTGTAGTTGCCAGATTCAGAAGTCAAGGGCCGGGCTCCTCTCTAAAAGCATATGATTGTATTTCTAAAAATTGATGGAAAGGTTCTATATTTTCATTGTGATGGTAGCTACATTATTGTACAAGTTTATCAAATTGTGCATTTAAATTGGTGAATATCTTAATGTAAATTACATATCAATAAAGCTGGGGGAAACCATAACCAGCTATTCACCTGAATGTAAGCACAATGTAGACAAGAAATAGGTCTAATTTAAATCTGAATTCCTCCATTGTGCCTGGCACGTATTAGGTAATTAATAAATGTTAGCTAAATGTCGAAAAAATAACCATGAGTTGCATTATTTCCCATTCATATAAAACATATACTCTTAATTTATTTTACATGTATACTTTATTTTATATCTGTAATTTAATTTATAGGTATACTTTTGTGGACTTTTGAAGTCTATTTGAGATCATATATTTAAGATCAAGTAAGATTTTATATTCCATTAAAAATGTAAAATTTGTTATATAATTTAATAATACTTGATTTTTTGGTAGTTTTTCATGTTAATATTTTGCATATGATTATTCTAAAATCCATGACTTACTGATTTGTCAATGAAAGACAGGAAACAAAAACCAGTCACTGAAATCGTGGTGGGGAAACACTGATATAACAGCAATCAACTTTTTTTTTCTGTGTTTATGTTTTCCCTCTTCTGCATGTTTCTTGATTTTTTTTCA
This sequence comes from Gorilla gorilla gorilla, assembly GCF_029281585.2. Taxonomy (NCBI): domain Eukaryota; kingdom Metazoa; phylum Chordata; class Mammalia; order Primates; family Hominidae; genus Gorilla; species Gorilla gorilla. Next base: position 135,925,914 of record NC_073227.2, read on the forward strand.
GGAATATTTCTTTTCCGCAACCATAATAAATGACAAACAAATATTCAAAGAAAACATAAACATAAGCATAACAGAAAAGCTAGCTGGCAAAGGCAATATTTCACCATTAAGTGCCTGAAATAGGAGAGGAAAAAGAGAAGCAAAGTGATTGAATATACTGGTTGAAGAGAGAGGTGTTAGTATAAGGGAGGAGGTCATCACATAGGGCTTTGGAGCAAGGTGAAATGGACTCTGAGGATAAACTACCACTGAGTATGCATGCACTTTTCTGTGGTCTGAATGTGTGTTTCCCCAAAATGCACATACTGAAAACTTATCCCGCAAGGGATGGTATTAGACAGTAAGGCCTTTGGGAGGTGATTGGTCATGACTGGCAAAGCCCTCATGAATGGGATTTGTGTCCTTATGAAGAGATCCAAGTGAGACCCCCTTCCTCCTTCCACCATGTGAGGATACAGTGAGACGACACCATCTGTAAAAAAGTGGGCCCTCACCCGGGGCCTTGATCATGGACTTCCAAGCCTCTAGAACTATGAGAAATAAATTTCTGCTGCTTATAAGGCATATAGTTTATGATATTTTGTTATGGCATCCTGAAAAGGCACCCTTCTTGCTTTTACCTCTGGTCGGCCTGACGTATAACAGCACGAAACATTTATAAGCATTACCCCTTCCCTGACACAAACCAATGGAAAACAGGGGCTTTGGACACTCTGTTTGTAGTGGCAGCCTGAAGGGAAACTCTTATCCACTGACAAGGGAGGAATTCAACATAACTGGGGGAGGAATTTCTCACGAACATGGGCAGTGTATGCTGTCTGTAACTGTTATTCTTCTTAGATAAAAGGAGAAGAGCCTCTCCAGCCTAATCAGATCCACTTAATGTCATTTTCCAGAAAGAATGAGAATCCTCCTCAAGGAGGCAAGAAGAAATAGTCTGCTTGACATCCAGATGCCTCATTACAATGAATCAACACTAGTCATTCTGTAACTTTATCAGAAGAAAAAAAAATATCTTTCCCATTATATCTGTATGGAACTCAGAAATTTCTTGGCTGTGTAAATTAATTTTTGAACATTTCAGTTTTTTCAGTGGTAATTTGGCAGAGTTAGCAACCTCTGCTAACTAAGTCATTGCTCAAAAAGAACAGTTCATCTCTGTTGGGTTGTGCATCATTTTGGTCTGTATGCCACTCTTGTTTCTCTGCTTTCCACTTTTATGCCTTAGAATTCAGCTGTGTGTTGGTGCATCCTGATAGTATTTCTTTTGCTTTCATTTAAAATGAAAAGCACCAGCTGTTCAGATGTCTTATTGTACATCTGTCTTCTCTGTCTGCTCTGCTTTCTAAATTCACAGTTCTGTCAGCATCATTACTATTCTTTCCATTTACTCTGGGTCATAATTTTAGCATTAGTTTGACTTCTCTCACTGTTTTATCTCCCATCAGTCACCTTATTTATCAACTTTTCTCTGTTAATTGAGTTTCAGGTTCATCTTTTCTATTTGTCTACCACAGACTATTCTCCAATCTCTCCTTTTTTGTATTTATCAGACAAATTAATACTCTCCAAACATTGCTTTTAGCATTTTGTTCTCTTGGTTAAAACCTCTTGCTGCTTCTGCATTGCCTAGTATATCAAATCCAAATGACTCAAATTCTAACCTAAGGCTTCTTATACCCTGAAATTCTCACAGTGATCCTCTCCTCTAGCTTTCAGTGCTCATATCTGCTTGTGTATCTAAATGTATAGTCCTTTTTAGACTCTGTGAAGTCTTATCCAGGAGAAATGAGTCAACTAATCACATGCATATTTAAGCCACACATTTTTTTTCACAAAGACATATAGTCAATTCTCATTATTTGCAGTAGTCATGTTCTATAAAGTTGCTGTGAACATTGAATTACTGATTACTCCACTCTTACTCCTAGGGGAAATTATATAGCTATACATTTATCTACCTGTATCTATGTCTGTGTCTACACACAGACATACCTGTACAAATCACCTATAAAGTATAATCTTAATTTCTAGAAAAAAAACTCATCCTGGTAGATTCTGCATTCTTTATAAAAGATAAAATTAGAATCAAAAGTATTAAGTGGCTTGTCTGAAGTACCCCACTGTAGGTGTCAGAGTTGAAATTCAAACCCTGTCCAATTGTCTTCAGAGCTGGAGCTTCTTGCACTACATTGAACTGCCTCCTACCATCTCCATCTTCTGGTAACCTCTGTATAAGATCTTAGACAAATTGCCTTGTTTGACTTAACTGCTAAAATGCTCCTAGGCTCACTTAAACTTTGCTACTCCATGAATGTCTGCAAATGACCATGAAAGCACTGTATTGATTTGGGGATTACAAAAAAACTTTATACAGGAAGAACCCACTAATAATAAAGATCCACTGTAAACTGTATATGCCTCTTCTGGGAGCTCCTAATTTAATATCTGCATCAGCAGCAAAAAAATTATGCATTTTCAGTAATTTCATTGTGCTTCATGTGGCAATTTACTATATGAACAATGTAAGTGTGTGTGTACAGATAAGGGTACAACACTTGTCTTTATTAAACAGTCACTACATTGCCGGCTAGATTGCTGTAGAAATTTCACCCAGTGCTCATTCAGCAGACATCAGTATGAAATGTAAGTACCAATGTTTGTATAGAATGTATAAGACTATTTTTAGTCTTATAACTCAATATTTAGAATTTTGGGGATGTTTTTGTTGAAAATCTTTGTAGATGTATATTATATTTGTGCTGGTAATTATAATGATGTCTAATGTTTATTGAATATCAATCACACCATAGGCCCTATGCTCAGCACTTCACATACACTAGCTTTCTTAGCATTTACATCAATATGCCCTGTGTTCTCTCACTTTTTACATGTCAAACAACTTGGCGGTGGCAAAGCAAGCATTATAATCAGGTTTTTCTGATTATGGAGTTTGAGCTTAGAATCTCCTTGTAGGTGGATAGCTCCACATTCTTAGCCAATCATTTCTAGAAAATTAGAGAATATTCTGTTAAATTATTTTTCTTAATATGAAGAAGACATTCCAAATCTTAAAAAAAATTAGTTAGTATTGGTTGAACAAAACAAAATCGAAAGCCTCAGAAAGGACATAGGACTTTAGCTTACAGATGAGAGCTAGAAAGAGTATTGTTCCACACAACAAGGAGAAAGAAATACAAACCTTGCATGATGTCATCAGAGACCTGAGGTCACCAGACAAAAAATTACTTTAAATCTGGAGGGATACATTCCCCTATCTGGAGAAAAACCTTTTTTTCTTCAGGAGCCCAAAGCTGATCATAGGAAATACCGATGAGAATCTTAAAAATAAAACAAAACCCACCCAATTTTCTCAATGGTACTGGGTCAAGGAATAATAGGCACTGCCAAAATCAGCCCAGATTATCTCCCATATGAAACAGAAGCTTTTGTTTGTAGAAAGAAGTCCAAGAAAATAAAATCCTCCTGAGGGCACTGGTAAGGTATTCACTGGAGTTGGGGAGCAGGAGAGCAGCCCCCACAGCAAATCTCTTTTCTCTGTTATCTACTCAGTGAAACAGTAGCCTCACATTGTGGGGGGAATGGCAACTGGACTATAACCTGAAGGTACTGGGGAAACCATGAAAACCCACTGCAGATGGAGGAAGAAGCACAGCAAATGAAAGAAAGAGAGAAATACCTCATACTTGGAAAAAGGACAGATATACCTGCTAAGCCCAGGATTACTTTTAGAGAATGGCAGGAATATTTGTGAAGGCCAAACCCTAAGACCAGTGTTCACATGGCCTACTTCAGACTGAGATTTATCAGAACATTAAAGAATGACCTCCCTAGCTCAGTCCTGAAAACATACAAACAGTAAGTAAAAATGCAGTCAAAATACATTTGGGAAAGTTGCAAGTGACAGTGGCTTGGTGTGAACCACAAAGGGAAAGCTGAGAGTTTAATTTGAAGACCCAAAGGCAACGAGAAAGCAGCGCTCAAAACTAACTCAACCTGTAACCACATAAACACGAAAGCTCACACTAAAAGCCTATTAGAAGGAATGACATACTCATTTCTGTGCAGAAACAATAGATATCTCAGTTTTTATCTTATACAACATTTCTAGCTTTCAGCCGAAGTTCCAAGGCATACAAAAAAGCCAGAAAATCCCACTTAAAAAAGACAAAGGGATAATCAAACCCAGACTCAGATATTTCACAGATATTTTAATTGTCAAGCAGGACATTTAAATTAAGTAGAATTAATATGTAAAGTTTACACTAAACAAAGTAGATAGCACACAATACCAGATATCTAATTTCAGGAAACAGATGGAAACCAGTAGAAAGCGTCAAGCAGAAATATTGGAAATCAAAACTACAGTAATGGAGGTGAAGAACGCCTTTAATGAGCTTATCAGTGGACTCGACACACAAGGAAAAAGTCAGTAAGTTTGAAAATAGGTCACTAGAAATTACTCGGATTAAAATACAAAGAGAAGAAAGAAGATCGTGGGGTTAGGGAAGATACAGAGCATGCAATAACTATATGATCGTAGCAAGAGTTTTAATGCATATATAATTAAAATCTCTTCCCAGAAAGTAAAGAAAGAACAATTAAAAAATTTTGAAGAAATAATAAATGACGAGTTTTTAGTGGCCAGCACCAATTTACAGAATCAGAAAGTTCAGAGAATATTAAGGAGAAAAAAAATCAAAAACAAAAACAAAAACCAAAAGGCAAACCAAAGCATTCAAATTGTTGAAGAAAATTTATGACAGAAAAAAAAGTGAAGGCAGCTAGAGAACAAACACGTTACCTAAAAAGTAATAAAGATAATAGCTACAATAGGCTTTTTGTTAGAAACTCTACAACCAAGACAAATATTTGGTTTTGGTCTATAACCAAGACAAACTCTCCAACCAAGACACATTTAAAGTGCTGAAAGAAAAGTGAAAAGACTCAAATGAGACTTCTATGCCTAATGAAAATATTCCTCAAACTAGAGTTTTTAAAGACCTGATTTATAGGAAGTATTAAAAAAGTATTCAGACAGAAAGAACAGCACCATTAGAAATACTGACCTGCACAAACTATTGAAGAGTATCACATATGGGATAAATGAAGATTAAGAAATATATTTTTACATTTTTTAGTTCATCTAACATATAAATGATTGCTTAAAGCAATAAGTGTAACAATGTAGTGTGTGTTTATGACTTATATAAGAGTGAGATATATGAATACAATGACAGAAAGGATGGACGATGTTAACTGAAATTATGTATTATAAAGCTTTTAATATTACACAAGTAGCATTATAATATTAAGTAATAAAATATTCAAATTGTTTTTACAATACATTGAGAACTGTGGGGTAACCACACAATGTTAAGGAAAAGAGATACACAAATTAAGAAATGAGATAAACAAAATCATAAATATATTCAGTTAAACTGATGGAGGGCAGAAAAACAGAGGGAAAAACAAACAAAAAATAAAGCCAAACGGAAAACAACTAGCTAGATGGTATATTTAATCCAACAATATTGATATTTACTTCAAATTCAGTGGTTTAAACCTACCAAGAACTTACTGGACATGTAAGAAAAAACAACTATATTTTTTCTACAAGAAACTGTCTTTGAATGTAAAAACACATAGGTAAAAATTAAAAGGTTTAAAAATATGTTCCATGAAAACATTAAGCAAAAGAAAGCTAAAAGACATATATTTATCTTAAGTCAAGTCAAGAACAAAGAATGGTTTTAGGAATAAATAGAGACATTCCACAGTGAAAAAGGAGTCAGTCCTCCAAGAAGAAATAATCCAAAATTCATCTTCACTTAAGAAAAATATGTCAGGCAAATAATTGTGGATATAAAAGGAGAAACAGGTAATTCCACAGCTGTATTTGGAGACTTCAACTCTCCTCTTTCATTAGTTAAGAGAATAAGTAGTCACAAAATCAGGAATGATATAGATGGTCTGAAATCTTTTCTCTAATTTGATTTAGTGGATATTAGAAACAGTGTCCATAGTAGAATATTTATAAACTTTAGACCATATCTTAGCAAATGGAAAGTAATAGAAATTTTACAAAGTATTTTGTTGAAACATCAAAATATTAAATTAGAAATTAATTACAAGAAGATATCATAAAAACTCCCCAAATATTTAAAACTTTAACAACATATTTCTATATATTCCTTGGGCCAAAATGTTTCAAAAGACACTAAAAAGTAGTTTTAATTACATGAAAAGAGAAATACAACATATTAAAATACGTTGGTTGAAGCAAAAGCAGTGCTGAAAGGAAATGTGTAATGAATATGTATATTAGAAAAGTTCTAAAGCCACTATCTCAAACTTCTATCAGAAGACTCTAGAACAAAAATAAAATTAAACAAAAAAAAATGAAGGTGGAAGAAAATGCTACATGTTAGAGAAGAAAACAATAAAATTGAAAAGATAAAAATGGTGAAAACTAATGAAACCAATAACTGATTAATAAAATTAATAAACTTCTAGCCAAACTGACCATGAAAAAACAAGATGCAAATTACTAATATCAGGAATAAAATAAGAGACATTACCCTTTATCTCACAGACTATAAAAGCCTAACAAGTAAGTACCACAAACAACTATATGACCATAAATTCAACAACTTAGCTGAAATAAATGAATTCTTTGAACAACATAAACTGTTATCCAAGAAAAAAATATGTATCTGCATAGTCCTGTATCTTAAATAAATTTATACATGAACGCTTTCCAAATTTCAGGTGCAGTTGGCTACATCAGCAAATTTTACTAAACATATAAAAACAATATGTTATCAATTTACACATTCCATTTCAGGATATGGAGGAAGACAGATCACATGCAAGCTTGTTTTATAAGGTTTGCATTACTCTAACGGCAAAAATAATGCAAAAAAAAAAAAAAACTGGAGACCAACATCACACATATAAAAGCAAAAGTCCTCAAAATACTAGCAATTTGAGTCCAACAATATATTAAAAGGTAATATATTATGACTAATTGGAGTTTATCCACAGAATGAAAAGTTGATTCACTATTTGAAAAATTAGTCAATGTGTTTTCACCACACTAACAGGTTAAATAAGAAACTCATTAAATGTCATATCAGGTAATGCAGAAATAGCATTCAACAAAATTCAAGATTTATTAATGATAAAAACTTACAGCAAATTAGAAGGCTAATCCTGTAACCTAATAAAAAAATACCTGCAAGAAGACAATGATGACATCATAATGAATGGTGAAGAATGAATGCTTTCTCCCTAAGATGAGGAAAAGGACAGGGATATCCTATCTCATCACTTCAATTTAACATTTTGCTGGAAGTTCTAGCAATTTTGCTAAAGCCAGAAGAAGAAATAAAATACCCTTTTGCAGAGAGATGAATAAACTGTTTGTTTTCACTAAAAATATTGCCTATATTGAAATACCAAAAATCTAGATATTTATGTAGCCACACAGTATATTTCCTATAATATTTATCAATAACTGCAGTGATTTTAATATATGTTCTCAGATACTTGACACTTTTTTCTACAGGACATATAGCATAACCACCCTCCCTTTGAGAATGGGCTGGACTTAGTGGCTTTCTCCTAATTAATTTAATAAAGCAAGTAAAAATAGTCATTTTACAGTAGAAAATCCTGGAGGACATAACCTTAAATATGTCAAGGTTAACATAGTCAGTAATATTTCATGTTGATATCATATACCCTCAGATATGATACAATGAGAAGAACACATCTTTTTTGGACTGTTTCAAACCAAATTTGAGGGAAAGATTACAAAATTCCTATAATCTGGCACTCTATAAAAGTGTAACTATCATAACAAAACAAATAAAAGATTAACTGGGCATGGTGTCATGTCTGTAATCCCAGCACTTTGGAAGGCACTTTGGTGATTGTTTGAGCCCAGGAGTTTGAGACCAGTCTGGGCAAGATGGTGAAGGCTCATCTGTACACACACACACACACACACACACACACACACACACGCACACACACACACACAAGCCAGGGGCTTGGTAATGTGCTCCTGTAGTCCCAGCTACTGGGCAAGCTGAAGGGGTAGAATCACCTGAGCCCAGGGAGGTCAAGGCTACTGTAAACCGTGATTGTGCCTCAGCACTCCAGCCTGGGTGACCAAGTGAGAGCCTCTCTCTAAAGAAGAAGAAGAAGATAGAGAAGGAGAAGGAGGAGGAGAAGGAGGAGGAGGAGAAGAAGGAGAGGAGGGAGGGGGAGGAGGGAGAAAAAAGAGAAGAGAAAATAAAAGAAAGGAAAAGAAGGGAAGGGAAAAAGAAAATAAAAGAGAAAAGAAAAGTAAAGAAAAGAAAGGTTGAGAAACTGTTACAGGGAGACAAAGAATTATAATGACCAAATACAACATGGTATCCTCGATTGCTTCTGTGTTAGCCCATTCATTGCTGCTGTAACAGAATAACCCACACACATGGTAATTTATAGTGAATTGAAATTTATTTCTCACAGTTCTAGAGCCTAGGAAGCCCCAGATCACAGTGCCAGAGGGTGAGAGGAAGCAAGAGAACAGGAGATTGAACTTGTAGCCTCAAGCAATATTATAACTGTCATAAATCCATTCATGAGGGTAGGGTCTTCATGATCTAAACATCTCCCATTAGGCCCTACCTCCCAACACTGTTGCATTGGGAACAGTTTCCAACATGTACTTTTTAGAGGACACATTCAAATTATAGCAATGTCCTAGAACATAAACAGGACAATAATGGGCCAGGTGTGGTGGCTCACATCTGTAATCCCGGCAATTTAGGAGGCTGAGGCAGGTGGATCACCTGAGGTCAGGAGTTAGAGACCAGCCTGGCCAACATGGTGAAACCCCATCTCTATTAAAAATAGGAAAAATTAGCCAGGCATGGTGGTGGGTGCCTGTAATCCTAGCTACTCAGGAGGCTGAAGCAGGAGAATTGCTTGAACCCAGGAGTTGGAGGTTGCAGTGAGCTGAGATAGTGCTATTGCACTCCAGCCTGTTCAACAAAAGGGAAACTCTGTCTCAGAAAAAAACAAACAAACAAAAACAACAACGACAACAACAAAAGACAATAATGGAAAATCTGTTGTAATACAAAAATACAAATAAAGTCTATGTTTTAGTTGATGGTATTGATGAAATAGTAACTTCTTAGTTTCTTAAAATAAAAATATTAGGACATGCTGGATAAAGGGTATAAAAAGCTGTGTGTTATATTTGTAACTGGTCTGTAAATCTAAAGTTATTTCAAAATTTAAGTTTTTAAAAGTCAAAGAAAGAGAAGATGTGCATTATGTATCTTCATTAATAATCACAGCTAAGTTCATAAACCCTCCATATCTGGCACAATTCAAGAACTCATTAGTTCTTTTAGTACACGAGTGTTCTAACAATCAGATTCTTGTAACGATCAAGTAAAGAAACTTTTTGCATTGAATTTGTAGATTGCTTTTGGCAATATGGTCATTTTCACAATAGTGAGTCTACCCATCAAAATACCACTATTGGCCAGGTGCAGTGGCTCACGCCTGTAATCCCAGCACTTTGGGAGGCCGAGACGGGCAGATCACAAGATCAGGAGATCAAGACCATCCTGGCTAACACAGTGAAACCCAGACTCTACTAAAAATACAAAAGATTAGCCGGGCGTGATGGCGGGGGCCTGTAGTCCCAGCTACTGGGGAAGCTGAGGCAGGAGAATGACATGAACCCAGGAGGCAGAGCTTGCAGTGAGCCGAGATCTGCCACTGCACTCCAGCCTGGGCGACAAAGCGACACTCCATCTCAAAAACAAAGCAAAACAAAACAAACAAACAAAAGCAACCACGATCCTTCCTTACAGAACTAGAGAAAACAATTCTAAAATTCATATGGAACTAAAAAAGAGCCTGCATAGTGAAAGCAATACTAAGTGAAAAGAATAAAACTGGAAGCATCACATTACCCGACTTCAAATTATGCTATAAGACCACAGTCACTATAATATCATGGTACCTATAGAAATAGGCACACAGACCAATGGAACAAAATAGAGAACCCAGAAATACAGCCAAATACTTACATCAACTAATCTTCAACAAAGCAGACAAAAACATAAAGTGGGGAAAGAACACCCTATTCAACAAATGGTGCTAAGATAACTGGGAAGCCACATATAGAAGAATGAAACTGGATCCTCATCTTTCACCTTATAAAAAATCAACTCAAGATGGATCAAAGACTTAAATCTAAGACCTGAAACCATAAAGATTCTGGAAGATAACATCAGAAAAACACTAGACATTGGCTTAGGCAAAGACTTCATGACCAAAAGCCCAAAGTAAATGCAACAAAACAAAGATAAGTAGATGAGACTTAAGTAAACTACAAAGCTTCTTCATAGCAAAGAAATAATCAGCAGAGTTAACAGACAACCCTCAGAGTGGGAGAAAATCTTTACAATCTATACATACAATCCAACAAAGGACTAATATCGAGAAATCTACGAAGAATTCAAACAAATCAGCAAGAAAAAAACAAACAATCCCATCAAAAAGTGGGCTAAGGACATGAACAGGCAGTTCTCAAAAGAAGATATACAAATGTCCAGCAAGCGTGTGGAGAAATGTTCAACATCACTAATGATCAGGGAAATGAAAATCAAAACCACAATATGATATCACTTCATTTCTTCAAGAATGGCCATAATAGAAAAATAAAAAAATACTAGATGTTGGTGTGGATGTGGTGAAAGGGAACACTTACGCAGTTAGTGGGAATGTGAGCCTGTATAATCACTATGTAAACAGTATGGAGATTCCTTAAGGAACTAAAAGTAGATCTACCATTAGATCCAGCAATCCCACCACTAGGTATCTACCCAGAGGATAAAAGTTATTAAACGAAAAAGATACTTGCACATGATGCTTGTAGCAGCACAATTTGCAATTTCAAAAATATGGAACCAGCCCAAATATCCATCAATCAACAAATGGATAAAGAAAATATGATATACATATACCATGGAATACTACTCAGCCATAAAAAGGAATGAAATAATGGCTTTCACAGCAACCTGGATGGAGTTAGAGATTATTATTGCAACTGAAGTAACTCAGCAATGGAAAACCAAGCATCATATGTTCTCACTCATAAGCGGAAACTAAGCTATGAGGACACAACAGTATAAGAATGATACAATGGACTTTGGAGACTCAGAGGAAATGGTGGGAGTGGGGTGTGGGATAAAAGACTACACAATGGGTACAGTGTACACTGCTTGGGTGGTGGGTGCAACAAAATCTCAGAAATCACCACTAAAGAAGTTATTCATGTAACCAAATACCACCTGTTCCCTCAAAACCTATTGAAATAAAAAAAAATTTATATTTTAAAAAATGAACTTTTTGATATTAAGGACCAGAAATCAAGGTAGGATCACAATATGCCTATTTATAACACAACAGATACTTAGTTAGACAGCAAGAATAATTAAATAATAGTAGTAAAATCAAAAGACTTTTAATGAATCCTAGAAAGTTCTAAGTTTTTAAAATCCTTTCTTACATAAAAGCTGTTTAATGTTAATATAACTAAACAATATTCACCTTGTAATCGTAATACTGGAATAAATTTTAAAATTACCTAAATGTCTTAATTGTAATAAAACTCTTTGAAATTCTCCTTGGCCTGAGAAATAATAGTTTCTTGATTAAAGTTCTCACAAAATATTTTTTCTTCTTCTTATTTTACAGGATCTCCCTTAAAGACATTGTAAGTTAGTAATTTAGATCACAAATTTCTTCAGTCAAACAGACTACTTTAGATCCAAATTTCTTCAAGTAGAAGCTGCATAAAGTTGAACATGTTACTAAGCATCCCTTGAATATATTTTCCACATTTCAAAATTGAAATTATGATTCATGATGATGATGATGATGATGATGATGATGATGATGCCATTTAGTCCCACAGATTTAAAAGATTGGGTAATAATAATACCAGCAAATTAAATGTGAGTGGCATGTACTGCTGCATAAAAGTTAGTTGTGATCATTAAAGTATGTTCCCAAATGATATGAACTAAATTGTGCTCCCTCCCAAATTAATATGTTGAAGACTTAATTCCCTTAACTGTATTTGGAGATAGGTTCTTAAAGGAGTTATTTAAGCTTAAGTGTGGTTATAAAAGTGGGACATTGTTCAGATGAGGTTAGTGTCCTTGTAAGAAAAAACTATGGGCCAACGCAGTGGCTCACACTTTTAATCCCAGTACTTTGGGAGGCCAAGGCAGGTGGATCATCTGAGGTCAAGGAGTTCAAGACCAGCCTGGCCAACATGGTGAAACCTTGTCTCTTCTAAAAAAAAAAAAAAAAAAAAAAAAAAAAAAGCCTGGTGTGGTGGCACATGCCTGTAATCCCAGCTACTCAGGAGGCTGAGGGAAGAGAATAACTTGAACCCAGGAGGCAGAGGTTGCAGTGAGCCAAGATCGCGCCACCGCGCTCCAGCCTGGGCAACAAGAATGAAACTCCGTCTCAAAAAAAATAGAAAAAGAAAAGAAAAAACACCAGCTCACTCGCTCTCTCTTTCTCTCTCTCTCTCTGTCTCTCTCCATTAACGTGCACCAAGGAACGTCCATGTTAGGACATAGGCAGAAGGCACCTGTTTGTAAGCCAGGAAGAGAGCCCTCATCAGAAACACAACCCTGTTAGAACCTTGATCTGAAACTTTACAGCCTTCAGTCTTGTGGGAAGATAAATTTGTGTTTTTTAAACTACATAGTCTGTGTTTTTTTATGGCAGTCCAAGTAAACTAATATAGATTTTGTTACCAAGAGGGGTTGTAGAGGAATGCAATTTAAAGATGAGTTTCCTGAGTTGGTTCTAAGATTTCTGGCATTGGATCTCTAATATGATTAAAATTAAAGACACTAATGACTCTGTTTGCAGTATAAAGAGAATATTAATAGTTCATTTTGTGATCTGGCAATAGAGACATGCAAAATCTCACCAGTGGAGACTTCTAATCAATCATTTAAAAGAAGCAAAGATTTTGGTGATATTTTTAAACATGTTTGGCAAACTACTGAATACACAGGAATAACTCATTTTATTGCACTTCACTTTATTATGCTTCTCAAACATTGCATTTTTTACAAACCAACAGTATGTGAATATCCTGTTTTGAGCCAGTCTACCCATGCCATTTTTCTAACAGCATGTGCTCATTTTGTGTCTCTGTGTCACATTTTCGCAATACTTACAATATTTCGAACAATTTCATTATTATCATATCTGTTATGATGATTGCTGATCAGTGGTTTTTGAGGTTATGACTTCATTTGTTTTGAGGTGCCACAAATTGCACCCATATAAAATGGCAAACCTAATTGGTAAATGTTGTCTGTGTTCTGGCTGCTCCACTGACTGGCTATGCACTCATCTCTCTACCTCTCTTTGGGTCTTCCTATTCCCTAAGACACAACAATATTGAAATTTGAATTTAGACCAATTAATAACTTTACAATCACCTCTAAGTGTTCCAGTGAAAGGAAGAGTTGCTCATCTCTATTTTAAATCAAAATCTAGAAGTAATTAAGCTCAGTGAGGAAGGCATGTCAAAAGCTGAAATAGGTCAAAAGGTAATTATCTTGCACCAAACAGCATGTTGTGAATGCAAAGGAAAAGTTATTGAAGGAAATTTAAAGTGTTACTTGAATGAACACAAGACTTATAAGAAAGTGAAGCTGACTTTCTACTAGTAGAAAGTATGACTGGTATAGATAAAAGATCAAACCAGCCACAACTTTCTCTTAAATTAAAGCCTAATCCAGAGCAATGACCAATATCTTCAATTCTAAGGAGGCTGAGGGAAGTGAAGATGCTGAAGAAGAAAAGTTGGAAGGTAGCAGAGAATGGTTCATGAGGTTAAGGAAAGAAGCAGTCTCCAAAACAAGTGTGAGGTGCAGTAGCAAGTGCTGATACAGAAGCTTGAAGATCTAGCCAAGATAATTGTGAAGTTAACTACACTAAACAACAGATTTTCAAGGTAGACTAAGCAACTCTTTACTGGAACAAGATGCCATCTAGATCTTTCATAGTCGAAGAGGAGAACTCAATGCTTGGCTTCAAAGCTTCAAAGACATGCTGACTCTCTTGTTAGGGGCTAATACAGCTGATAATTTTAATGTAAGCCAATAACCGTTTGAAATTTTAAATGTCCCAGGGCCCTTAAGAATTATGTTAAATTTACTCTGCTTGTGCTCTATAAATACAACAAGACCGCTTGACAGCACATCTGTTTACAGCGTGATTTACTAAATACTTTAAGCTCACTTTTGAAACCTTGTACTCGGGGAAAAGATAATTATTTTTTATATTTTTAGAATATTAGTACTCAATGGATATGCACTTGGTCACCCAAGAACTCTGATGGACATGTACAAGAAGATTAATGTTGTTTTCATGTCTGCTAACACGACATTCATTATGCAGCCCATGGATCAAGATGTAAATTTGATTTTCAAGTTTTATTCTTTAAGAGATATATTCGATATTTCGTAAGGCTATAACTGCCATAGAGAGTAATTTCTCTGATGTACCTGAGCAAAGTAAATTGAAAACCTTCTGGAAAGTATTTACCATTCTAGATGTCACTAAGGAAATTCATAATTCATAAGAGGAGGTAACAATATCAACATTCATAGGAGTTTGGAAGAACTATATTACAATCCTCATGGTGGAGTGAGAGGGTAGGGCTTCAAAGGGAGAAATAACTGTAGATGTAGTGGAAATGGCATCACAAGAGAATTAAAATTAGAAGTGAAGTCTGACGATGGGACTGAATTGCTGCAATCTCATGACAGAACTTTAAAAGATAAGGAGTTGTTTCTTAGAGGTAGGTAAAGAAAGCAATTTCTTAATCTGCAATCTACTCCTGGTGAAGATGTGAATATTGTTTAAATGAAAACAAAGAATCCTAAATATTACATAAATGTAGTGGATAAAACAGTGGCAGAGTCCGAGAGGATTGACTCCAATCTTGAAGAAGTTCTATTGTTGGTAAAATGCTATCAAACAGTATTGCATGCTGTAGAGAAAAAATTTGTGAGAGGAAGAGTACATCGATATAGCAAATTTCATTGTTGTTTTATTTTTAAAAGTTGTCACAGCCACCTCAGCCTTTAACAATCACCAACTTGATCTGTCAGCAGCCATCATTATCAAGGCAAGAGCTTCTGCCAGCCAAAAAATTACAACTTACTAAAGATCAGGTGATAATTAGCATTATTTAGAAAGAAAGTATTTTTATTTAAGGTATGTACTTTGTTTTTAGACATAATGCTATTTACACTTATTAAGTAATAGAATAGTGTAAATATAACTTTTATATGCACTGAGACACCAAAAACATGGTGTAAGTTACTTTGTTGTGATACTTGCTTTATTGCAGTGGTCTGGAATCATACCTGCAATATATTCAAGTTATGACTGTAATGAGACTGACTGGTTGTTCATCATGTAATTGAAGAAAGTGGGGAAAAATAAGGGTGAGCTCATGCTTTTGAATTCCCAGTTAAAATATCCCATAAGTGCTATGAAAGCTTCTATATATGCCTTGAAGAAGACATTTATTTCCTGGATCCTTAGAGCTGAGGTTGCTGAAAATTAAACCCATAGTCTTATGGTGTGATTGGCTGAATTAAAATGCAAACTGAACTTCAAGCCTTGTAGGGTATTTACTTTTCAAGTGAAGGCATGGATTGTGTAGGAATGAGATCCTTAATGTTGTATGTGAATTAGTGGAAAAAATCTTATGAAGCTGGGAACATTGTGCTCCACTGCCCTAATGAGTCTTCTTTGCCAATGAAAAAGACCTCCCCATACTCACTGAGAGTAGCATCTCCACCCACAATGGAACTGGAAGACAGAATATCAAACCAAAAGGGATTTTTTAGTGAGTTTTTTTAATCTTAATATCAAATGAAATATTCTTTTCTGGGTTGTAGACTTGCCTGGGACCCATTACATTTTTTCTTTATTTCTACTTTCCTCACTGGAATGGAAATATCTATCCTATGGGTGTCCCACCATTGTATTTTGGAAGCACATAACTTGTCTGGTTTCACAGGTTCACAGCTGGAGAAAAAATTTGCCTCAGCATGAATTGTACCTCGTGTCTCACCTATATCTGATTTATTTATGTAGATAAGAACTTGAATTTTAAAATTTAAATTTGATGTTTGAATGAACTAAAGGTGCGGGGGACATTGGAGTAGGGCAAAGGTATTTTGAATATAAATAGATCAAAATTTGATGGAGAGGTGATGTGAAAAATGTTATTTCCTCAATGATATCTCCCCAAATTTATATATTCAAGCCCTAATGAACAATGTGACTATATTTGGAGAGAGGTTCTATAAGGAGCTAATTAAGGTTAAGTGAGTTTATAAAGTGGAGTCTTGATCCAAATGGATTAGTGTCCTTAAAAAAGAGATATCAGAGAGCTCACATTATTTCTTTCTCCACATTCACACTCTAAAGAAAGGCTATGAGAGGACACAGTGAGAAAGTGGTCATCTGTAAACCAGGAAGAGAACTTTTACCACAAAACGAACTCTGCTAGAATTTTGATCATGAACATTCTAGCCTTCAGGTATATGAGAAAATAAATTTATATTATTTAAGCTATAAAGTCTGTGGTATTTTGTTATGGCATTCTAGACAGAAAAATACACTAAAGATAGTAAGTTTCTAAAGAGTGCTTCTGAACATTATTACACTGTTCATATTATACCTTTATTTTTATCCCATATTTGATGAGTGTGTCATTAGAAAAAGTATAATGTCAAAGTGCAGTAATGAACAACATTTAGTCCTATATTATCAGTAAAAAATGGGCATTCTTTAGCTTCTGTATTATCATCACCTTATACTGTACCATTTCTGCAGTGCTCAAGACAATTTGTCATATCCTTATATGTGTACATGAAGAGCAGATTCAATCACGTGTGATAATTTATCCTCTCAATTCCAAAAGAAGTTTTGCTTTCTACATGCGCCTTCAGTAAAATTTTCAAACTAATATGCTATTTATGTTTTGAATTTAGTATTATTATTTTAGTAATTTTAGAAATTCTGACTAGAGCTTAACAGGATAAACTATTCAGTAATAGATATGCACAACATACTTAAAAGATGGAACAGTTTTGCTTTTTTTACTTGCTATGTAAATCAATTATGTTACAATTTCAATCACACACAATTTCATATTGGTTTCACATTTTTTAATTTCACTAATAGATGTATAATAAATAAATATTGCCATTAATAAGTGACCTTTAAATAATTGTAAATCAGTTATTAAAATTATTAAAATTAGCCATTTAAATTTAACTATGATTCAGAATTAGAATCAGTATTAACATAATTCTTCCCAATCTTATTTTCAACATGTTATTATTAATAGAAATTTTTTTAAAAT
Source organism: Gorilla gorilla gorilla (assembly GCF_029281585.2). Classification (NCBI taxonomy): domain Eukaryota; kingdom Metazoa; phylum Chordata; class Mammalia; order Primates; family Hominidae; genus Gorilla; species Gorilla gorilla. Next base: position 135,943,438 of record NC_073227.2, read on the forward strand.
ATTCAAAATATTATGTTTAAAAAATATTTTAAAATGTTTAGTGGTTTTGGCTTGGGCTGTACCTTATGTTATGAATGTGGAAATGGAAAACACTAAAGATAAAGAACAACTATACATTTGAAGTTTCACTAACAGAATATTAACTGTGTTCTGTGTACTTAAATATCTAATTTATTTTCTGTAGTTCTTCAAGCAAAAGTAAGAAGTGTTTGTTTCACAAGGTATTTTTTATTGTGAGATTAGAAATAAAATTACAAGTGTGTTTATCAATTCAATATTAAAGCTGAGTCATATATTATCTTTGCAATGTATGCCTAAAATGAATACAATATTCCACATCCAAGCAATTTCCTTCTTCATAAATTCTGAACTTTAAGCCTAGAATTTGATCTATGTTTTTCTCATAAGTATGTCTGGTATTACTCATGTAGAATGTAAATCAAACGTAATTTATTCAACATATTGGTGACTTGAGTCACTATCATATTTGCATCCTTTAGGCAATACTGAAGGAGCAAAGATTAGACAAGATATTTATTTTATCAACAACATTTTATTGAGAACTTTATATACATTTTTCCTTTTTTGTGGTAGAAACACAGCAGTTAGCTAAGTAAAGTTTCTACTCTAATTTATCCTGTGCTTAACATTAACAAAGTTTATATGTACAGACCTTCTTAGAGTATTTATATGTATTATGGAGACATAATAGATTTATGTAAGATCGCAGAAATTAATTTTCAATTAAATGAGACATGAAAATTACACTTAAAAATGATAAGTTGAGAGAAAATCCTAACCATCAATAAAATCTACATAGGTATCCAATGATACAATCTGTTTTTGTCTCATTGAAAATGACTCATGCTATTATTTTTACATCTCCTCCAAAACTAAAGTTGAAATTTAATTGTCATTGTTAACAGTGTTGAGAGGCAGGATCTTTACGAGATGACTAGATTGTGAGCACAATGGATTATTGCCATTATCCCAGGAGTGGGTTAGCTCTGTCTAGCATATTGCTTATTCTTACACTTTCCTGCTTTGGGATATAATCTAGCAGGAAAGCCTTGTCAAATGTCTGTGCCCTGCACTTGAACTTCTGGCCTCCAGAACTGTGATTTGAATAAATTTCTATATTCTATAAATTACTCAGTCTGTGGCATTTGGTTATAGCAGTAGGAAATGGACTAAAACTTACTAGAACTGTAACATAGATTCTTAGGAGCTAAGAATCAAACAGTGGTACTTAATACATTTATCTGTGGTATTTAATAGAGGTCCATTAATGTTTTATATTTCCTCTACTTTTTCAATCATCAGCATCGTTACTTTGCATCATTATTATTGATGATATCATTGTCTTTATCTTATCAATACTCTTATCTTATTGTTTTCACCAGATATTTATTGAGTGCTTGCTATGTTGTTAAGGTATTAGGTGTTATATGTACCACACTAAGGTCACAATTCATCTCAGTAAATAGATCCATAATTTATCCTACTGATCAAAGCAAGCATTTTGTATACGTTTTAGACTCCTCATTGCTATCACACCTTGCATTAAAGCAAATGCTGTCTTTTGTCATTAAGATATATCCTAAATCTTACTCCTTCTTACTTTAGCCTATTCCATTCTATTTCAAGTCATCACTATCTCTCACTACTTGTTACTAAGCTACTGAAATACTTATCCAAGTGGTTTTTCTGCTTCCATCCTTGTTTTCTACAATGTATTCTCCACATAGCAGCTAAATGGCTTTCTTAAAACAAATCAGATGAGGCCATTCTCTTTTCTGGACTCACCAAAGGCATCTTTAGCATATTGAATTAGTTTCATATTGCTGCTAAAGCCAATTACCATACACTTAGTGACTTAAAACAACACAAATTTATTATCTAAACTCTGGAGATCAGAATTCAAAAACGGGTTTCACTGGGCTAAAATAAAGATGTCATTGTGCTATGTTCCTTGTGGAAGCTCTAGCAAAGAATCTGTTTCTTTGACCCTTCCAACTATTCACACCCTTTGCTTCATAACCTTTCTTCATCTTCAAAGAAAGCAATGGTCACTGTTTTTCATGCCACATCACCATGACACTGACTATTCTGCCTCTCCTTTATACATTTAAAGACCCTTGTGACTCCATTAGTACTATTCAGATAATCCAGCATAATATTTTTATTCTAAGGTCACCTAATTAACTACCTCAATTTCATCTAAAATTTTAAATTCCCATACCATATACTGTAAGATATTTATAAATAGTGTGTACTAAAATTTGGACCACTGGGAACCACTGTTCTGCTTACCAAACATATTTATTACAATTTCACATAATCTGTTCCAAACCATCTTTCTGATTTTATTTTTTACCACTCTGTCTAATTCAATGCATCTAAGACATGATCAACTCTTTGTTCCTCAAAAATGTAAATTTTATTCAAATGGCAGGGCCTTTATGCTATCTTTTCTCTCCTCCTTATATAGTCTTCTCCAAGAAACATGCTTCAATCCTGCATCTGCTTCATTTTACTTGTTTAAATTATCTTTTTAAAAAAAAAAAAGTCCTTCACTAACAAACCTACCTAATATAATATCTTCTTTCACTATCCGTTTACTCTGCCTTTATTTATTTATAATATATATGTAGTTTTTTTATTATTATCAGTATCCCTCATAAGAATTTAAGTACTGTGATGGTTAATTTTAGAAGTTAACTGTAAAGATTACCTAGATAGTTGGTAAAGCATTATTTGTAGTTGTGTCTGTGAGGGTGTTTAGGGAAGCGATTGGTATTTGAATCAGTAGAATGAGTAAAGATTTACCCTCAGTGTGGACAGGCATAATCCAATAGGCTGAGAGCCTCAATAAAACAAAAGAGTAAGTAAACTTACTCTCTCACTCTCAGAGGGAGCTGGCACACCCTCAGAGCTCGGACACCCTTCTTCTCTTGCCCTTGGACATCAGAATAGGAGGATCTCCAGGGTACCAGAATACCAGATTCTCTAGGCTTCGAACTGTGGGATTTGCACTAGTGGACTCAGGACTTACCCCTGAGAATCCAGGGTTTCCGGGTTTATGACCTCCAACTGAGAGTTGTATCATTGGCTTTACTGATTCTGAAGATTTTGGTCTTAGACCGAACTTGCTACAGTCATCTCTGGCTCTCCAGTTTGCAGATGGTTTCTCCTGAAGCTTCTCAACCTCCATAACTGTGTGAGTCAGTTTCCCTAATATGTTTTCTATCTATCTATCTATCTATCTATCTATCTATCTATCTATCTATCTATCTATCTATCCCAGATGTAGCAATCTGAACAGCTGAGCGCAAGCACTACCTAAACTGTCTTAGGTTATTTTGCTGTATCACTTATTTTCTTTGAAAGAGACTGCTTCTTCTAAAATGCCTGTATGTAAGTGCTTTAGGAGTAATGGGGAAACCACAGTCGATTGTGGCATAGGTCTGGCCAAGGCTGACCAAGATAGATGTGAAGTCCCTCTATGGAGCGCTGCTTAACCTCAGCTTGGTGACAAACTGCTCAATTGTCATTGCTGCCAGAGTTGTTTGAAATATCAGTAGAAAGTTACTCCTTGAAATTAGGACACCCCAATTCAGATAACCCTTTAATAGAAGAAGCCCTCTTTTGTGTATACAGTTGCTGTTGCTACAGAGGACTGAGGATAAAGAATTGTTTGACACGTCGGATCATTCTGCTTAGCTTGATAATCTGTAAGTTAAAAAAAAAAAAAAAGCTCTTAAACTTTCACATTGTGGTTGTGTATTGAAGCCATGCTTGTAATCTGACTCTTGGCCAAGAGGACCCACCCTGAAGGAACTCAAGTCAAGTAGACCACCTGCTTGTGGTCTTCCCTTTGGGCCTCTCCTGGCTGCTGGGAGCAGTAGCTACTGGCTATGTTAATAGAGAAACCAGTGTTTCATATGAAACAGAAGAGTGAATGCAAGCTCCTTTCACTTTCTATTGTTTTTTTTTAAATCATAATTTCCCTAAAGCCAGATACACTGAATGACAGAATACAACCTAACTTTATTTTAACATGATTATATCTTAATAATTGTAAATGCCAATGCAATTATTCCTCTTCCAGCCAAGAATAAACCTAAGAATCTAAGAAAAAGGAAGCAAAAAATGACAGCTTTATAGAGTAGGTTGAAGGCTATATAATAAAAAGTTATCATAATCTCCTAATGGAATGACACTGAATATCTGAATCTGCAATTGAATATCTAAATCTGGTCAGCTATACATACATCACATAAAATAGCAAACAGCACTAAATCAGTATACATTTTTGTTCTCTGGTTAAATTTACAAGTAAAACACTCCTTAAATCTGTGATTTTTCTTAAGAAATATTTTTTCCTTTTAGATTTTTATACATTTGCTCTTTATATTGTATTGAAAATTTTCATGTGTGTGTTCTTTCTATATTCCTCGCTGAGTGATCTGCACTGTGCAATGAAAGGGTCTGTGTTCAGGCAGAATTACAATTGAATGCATAATCAAAAACCATGATGAAAAATTTTATTCAAAATGTAGAGCAAAGAGAGACAGGACTACAGTATGATAAATTTCTGGGCTTTTGTAATCATAGATTCTCCATGAACTTTTCAGTTTAGTTTTCTGTAAGTGACTTATTTTTAAGCAGCAGACTTTTTACACATTACGTCTTTCCTGAAAAGGCAGTCATGAGAATACGTTTGAAATTATGTGCTAAAGTTAAAATCAAATGACAACAGCCATGACTGAGAATTGAGAAAAAGCGAAAGAAAAAAAAATAAAGGTAGATCTGTAGATTTGGGGATGTGACTAACCAGTTATCAAGATAGTAGAATACTTTGTTGCTATAGCAAAGGGACAGCAAAATGGACATGTTGACATTAACTCAGCAGGTGCAGAAACCAGTCAATGCCTTCAAGCAGGTGCTCTGTAAGTGTTATTGAGAATTAATGTTGACTTCAAAAATATACCTTAGAGAGGGACTGAGCCAAGTGAATGAATATTCAGCCTCTTAGTCATTTAGTTGCTCGTTTTCTTCCTTTGCCTCTTTATGTATTAAGCAAACTACCTACGGCTGCATTTCAGGCTGCACTGTTAATTTTCTGTTTTCAGCTGTGGCCACACAAGGTACTTGACTTACTTTTGCAATGGCTGTGATATTATTATTAAAATTTATAAAACGGATTCTGACATTGTTTTATTATTTTGGATTTTATTTTCCAACAATGAAAGTTAAATTGTGGCTCATTACCAAGTTCCTTTATCTTAAGGATATCATAAAAACTTAATTTCATAGATTAATTAGAATTGAGATGGAGATGAAATCAGTATATTTTACTTGAAACTTTTATATATTTTTTCTTTTTTCCCTTTAACTCTACTACTAGTCTTCTTTCATCACTTATTTCTTTCTTTATCAGTTCCTGCTTTCCCAAACATTCAGATCCCTTGTTTTCTAGCAATGTTGTGGTCATAGGAAACATGGCTGGGTCTTGGATGGGGCGAGCCAAGGACCAGGGGAGTAAGGTGGTTAGCCATGTTTGTATATCATTGTGTATATACTTTGTGTACACATTGTGTATATATGTTGTGATATACTTTGTGTATATCATTGTCTGCTAGAGATGTTAGACATGTTGAAAGTACTGGCTTGATTTTTTTAATGTTTTAAAAGGGAAAGTTATTGTTTAAAATGAGAAAGTTTTAATAGAATCAGAAAGGATAGAAAATAAAGGCATTATGATAATGAAAATTTTTATTAATAAGTTTTATGAAAAACACATCTAAATTAGCACAACTGTACCAAATATATGTGATTTAACTATATATATCTTTGGCCTAGTTCACCAATTTTAGACATAAAACATAAAAATAAGAAAATAAATACCATTACAGCAATTTATATAATTACACTCTATTTTATACAAAAAAAATTCTTTTCATATTACTTTCTTGGGAACAACATAAACCCAAATATTAAAAGCTAAATATAACATTTCCTTGGAAGGGGTAGAAATGCAATTATTTTCCTAAAATTACTATTGATTACATAAAATCATTTTATAAAAGGTCATTTCAAATTGGTCATATTCATTATTCAAGGGCCTATTCTTCTGATTTGAATTGAAATGCACATTTCTTAGTATCACATATATAGAATAATAAATTATGTATTATTAAAATCTCAACTTTTGCTTTCAATAAAAATTGCAAAAATTAGCATGAGTGAGTTGAAATAGAAATTTTAAAATATATTAATTAATTGGAATGTTACTTCCCAAAGTTTTTAATTAAATTTTATTCATGGGCTTTTGGAACTTTCTGTGGGAAATGTGGTAAAAACTGTTAGTTACCTATTGAAAATTCAGTCTCTCTTTTTGTATCAGTTTATGAGCAGACACAGGAATATATTCAGCTATTTACATTCGCTTCCCTTGGAAAATGTAAGTGATCAAACATATCTTACAAAGTCATTGGCTAGGTCTTTGATAAAGAATGTTTACTTAGCTGGAAGACTCTTTCACTTTCCTCTTCTCATCTTCCTGGGTATGCTAGGAATTAATGGTTGGTACTTTACCATTATGGTTGGTGTCTCGCCATTTATGATGTGCCAACAATTGTCTCTTATTCTTGCCCTTACCAAATAGGTCTTATAATGTAAGGGTTTCATGTGGTTAACGTACACAAAAAGATGTGACTGTTCCAGTCATGGGGAGTAAAAGCTTTGGGAGTTAAAGCCTTGATATTTACTGATTTGAATGTGAAATTAAAATATGTATTAATGAGTAGAAAGCTTAACATGCAGGCGTATAATCACATTAAGGCAAATACAATTTTTAAAGTTTTAAAGGACTATTTATTTTGATGTTTTCTCACTTAAAAAACATATTAGTATTCATTGTCTACTGTGGTTTTTTCTGTAAAAGTTCAATATATTTTTCTCTATCATGTTAATTTTTTAAAATTTTATTATACTTTAAGTTCTGGGATACGTGTGCAGAATGTGCCGGTTTGTTACATAGGTATACATGTGCCATGGTGGTTTGATGCACCCATCAAACTGTCATCTAAGTTTTAAGCCCCACATGCATTAGGTATTTGTCCTACTGCCCTAATGCTATCCCTCCCCTTGTCCCCCACCCCCTGACAGGTCCCAGTGTGTGATGTTTCCCTCCCTGTGTCCATGTGTTCTCATTGATCAACTCCCACTTATGAGTGAGAACATACAGTGTTTGTTTTTCTGTTCCTCTGTTAGTTTGCTGAGAATGATGTTTCCAGCTTCATCCAAATCTGTGCAAAGGGCATGATTTTATTAATTTTTATGGCTGCATAGTATTCCATAGTGTATATGTGCCACATTTTCTTTATCCAGTCTACCATTGATGGGCATTTGGTTGCTTCCAAGTCTTTGCTATCATAAATAGTGCTGCAAAAATCATATGTGTGCATGTGTCTTTATAGTAGAATGATTTATAATCCTTTGGGTATATGCCCAGGAATGAGATTGCCGTGACAAATGGTATTTCTGGTTCTAAATCCGTGAGAAGTCACCACATTGTCTTCCACAATGCTTGAACTAATTTACATTTCCACTAACAGTGTAAAAGCATTCCTATTTCTCCACATCCTCTCCAGCATCTGTTGTTTCCTGGCCATCCTAACTGGTGTGAGATGGTATCTCATTGTGGTTTTGATTTTCATCTCTCTAATCACCAGTGATGATAAGCTTTTTTTCACATATTTGTTAGCCATACAAATGTCTTCTTTTGAGAAGTGTCTGTTCATATCCTTTGCTCAGTTTTTGATGGGGTTGTTTGCTTTTGTCTTGTAAATTTGTTTAAGTTCCTTGTAAATTCTGGACATTAGCCCTTTATCAGATGGATAGATTGCAAATATTTTCTCCCACTATTGTAGATTGCCTGTTCACTCTGATGATAGTTTTTTTTCCTGTGCACAAGCTCTTTAGTTTAATTAGATCCCATTTGTCAATTTTGGCTTTTATTGCAATTGTTTTTGATGTTTTAGTCATGAAGTCTTTTCCTATGCCTATGTCCTGAATGGTACCGCCTAGGTTTAGTTCTAGGGTTTTATAATTGTAGGTCTTACATTTAAACCAATTAATCCATCTTGAATTAATTTCTGTATAAAGGGTAAGGAAGGGGTCCAGTTTCAGTTTTCTGCATATGACTAGCCAGTTTTCCCAGTACGATTTATTAAATAGGGAATACTTTCCCCATTGCTTGTTTTTGTAAGGTTTGCCAAAGATAAGATGGTTGTAGATGTGTGGTGTTATTTCTGAGGCCTCTGTTCTGTTCCCTTGGTCTATACATATATGTTTTGGTACCAGTACCCTGCTGTTTTGGTTACTGTAGCCTTGTAGTATAGTTTGAATCCAGGTAGCATGGTGCCTCCAGCTTTGTTCTTTTTGCTTAGGATTGTCTTATCTATATGGGCTCTTTTTTGATGCCATATGAAATTTAATGTAGTTTTTTCTGTTTCTGTGAAGAAAATCAATGGTAGCTTGATGGGAATAGCATTGAATCTATAAATTGCGTATAGCAATTTTCACAATATTGATTCTTCCTGTTCATAAGTGTGGAATATTTTTCATTTGTTTGTGTCCTCTCTTACTTACTTGAGCAGTGGTTTGTAGTTCTCCTTGAAGAGGTTCTTCACATCCTTTGTAAGTTGTATTCCTAGGTATTTTATTCTCTTTGTAGCAATTGTGAATGGGAGTTCACTCATGATTTGGCTATTTGTCTATTATTGGTGTATAGGAATGTTTGTGATTTTTGCACACTGATTTCAAATCCTTAGACTGCTGAAGTTGCTTGTCAGTTTAAGAAGATTTGGGGTTGAGACAATGGGGCTTTCTAAATATATAATCATGTCATCTGCAAACAGAAACAATTTGGCTTCCTCTCTTTCTATTTGAATACCCTTTATTTCTTTCTCTTGCCTGATTTCCCTGGCTAGAACTTCCAATACTATGTTGAATAGTAGTGGTGAGAGAGGGCACCCCTGTCTTGTGCTGGTTTTCAAAGGGAATGCTTCCAGCTTTTGCCCATTCAGTATGATATTGGCTGTGGGTTTGTCATAAATAGCTCTTATTATTTTGAGATATGTTCCATCAATACCTAGTTTATTGAGAGTTTTTAGCATGAAGGGCATTGAATTTCTTAAAAGGCCTTTTCTGCATCTAATGAGATAATCATGTGGTTTTTGTCATTGGTTCTGTTTATGTGATACATTATGTTTATTCATTTTCATATGTTGAACCAGCCTTGCATCCCAGGGATGAAGTCGACTTGATCGTGTTGGATAAGCTTTTTGGTATGCTGCTCAATTTGTTTTGCCAGTATTCTGTTGAGGGTTTTTGTGCCAATGTTCATCAGGGATATTGGTTGAAATTTTCTGTTTTTGTTGTGTCTCTGCCAGGTTTTGGTATCAGGATGATGCTTGCTTCATAAAATGAATTAGGAAAGAGTCCCTCTTTCTCTATTGTTTGGAATAGTTTCAGAAGAAATGGTACCAGCTACTCTTTGTAACTTCTGGTAGAATTCAGCTGTGAATATGTCTGATCCTGGACTTTTTTTGGTTGGTAGGCTCTTAATTACTGCCTCAATTTCAGAACTTGTTATTGGTCTATTCAGGGATGCGACTTCTTCCTGGTTTAGTCTTGGATGGGGAGTATGTGTCCAGGAATTTATCCATTTCTTCTTAATTTTTCATTTATTTGAGTAGAGGTGTTTATATTATTCCCTGATGGTAGTTTTTATTTCTGTGGGATCAGTGGTGATATCTCCTTTATCATTTTAAATGGTTCTATTTGATTCTCTGCTCTTTCCTTCTTTATTAGTCTGAATAGTGGTCTATCTATTTTGTTAATCTTTTCAAAAAACCAGCTTCTGGATTGTTAATCTTTTGAAGGGTTTTTCATGTATCTATCTCCTTCAGTTCTGCTCTGATCTTAGTTATATTTTGTCTTCTGATAGCGTTTGAATTTGTTTGCTCTTGCTATCAGTTCTTTTCATTGTGATGTTAGGGTGTGGATTTTAGATCTTTCCCATCTTTCTGATGTGGGCATTGAGTGCTATGAATTTCCCTCTAAACACTGCTTTAGCAGTCCCAGAGATTCTGGTATGTTGTCTCTTTTTTCTCATTGGCTTCAAACAATTTACTTATTTCTGACTCAATTTCATTATTTTCCCAGTAGTCATTCAGGAGCAGATTGTTCAGTTTCCATGAGTCATGCAGTTTTGAGTGAGTTTCTTGATCCTAAGTTCTAATTTGATTGCACTCTGGTTTCAGAGACTGTTTGTTATGATTTCCATTCTTTTGCATTTGTTGAGGAGTGTTTTAGTTCCAATTATGTGGTTGATTTTAGAATAATTGCTATGTCATGCTGAGAAGGATGTGTGTTCTGTTGTTTTGGGGTGGAGACTTCTGTAGATGTCTATTAGGTCTGCTTGGTCCAGAGCTCAGCTCAAATCCTGAATATTCTTGTTAATTTTCTGTCTCATTGATCCATCTAATATTGACAGTGGGGTCTTAAAATCTCCCACTATTATTGTGTGGGAGTCTAAGTCTCTCTGTAGGTCTCCAAGAACTTGTTTCACAAATCTGCGTGCTCCCGTATGGGTTATATATATTTAAGATCACTCTTCTTGTTGCATTGATCCCTTTGCCATTATATAATGCCCTTCTTTGTCTTTTTTGATCTTTGTTGGTTTAAAGTCTGCTTTATCAGAGACTAGGATTGCAGCCCCTGCTTTTTTTCCTTTCCATTTGCTTGGTTAATATTCCTCCCTTTATTTTGAGCCTATGTGTGTCTTTGCACATGAGATGGGTCTCCTGAATACAGCACACCTATGGGTCTTGATTCTTTATCCAATTTGTCAGTCTGTGTCTTTTAATTGGGGCATTTAGCCCATTTGCATTTACACATAATACTGTTATGTGTGAATTTGATCCTGTCATCATGATGCCAGTTGGTTATTTTGCACATTAGTTGATGCGGTTTCTTCATAGTGTGATTGGTCTTTATATTTTGGTATGTTTTTGCAGTGGCTTGTACTGGTTTTCTTTTCCATATTTAGTACTTCCTTCAGGAGCTCTTGTAAGGCAAGCCTTATGGTGACAAAATCCCTCAGCATTTGCTTTTCTGTATAGGATTTTATGTCTTCTTCGCTTTTGAAGCTTAGTTTGGCTGGATATGAAATTCTGGGTTGAAATTTTTTTAAGAATGTTGAGGCCAGGCACTGTGGCTCACACCTGTAATCCCAGCACTTTGGGAGACAAAGGCAGCAGATCACGAGGTCAGAAGAGTGAGATCATCCTGGCCAACACGGTGAAACCCTGTCTTTACTAAAAAAACGAAAAACAAAATTAGCTGGGCATGATGGAAGCAGAGCTTTCAGTGAGGTGAGATTGTGCCACTGCCCTCCAGCCTGGGCAACAGAGCGAGACTCCGTCTCAAAAGAAAACAACAAAAAAAAGTTGAATATTGGTCCCCACTATCTTCTGGCTTGTAGGGTTTCTGCAGAGAGATCTGCTGTTAGTCTGATGGACTTCCCTTTGTAGGTAACCTGACATTTCTCTCTGGCTGCCCTTAATATTTTTTCCTTCATTTCAACCTTGGAGAATCTGGCGATTATGTGTCTTGGGGTTGCCCTTCTCAAGGAATATCTTAGTGGTGTTCTCTGTATTTCCTGAATTTGAATGTTGGCCTGTCTTGCTGGGTTGGAGAAGTTCTCCTGGATAATATCCTGAAGTGTGCTTTCCAACTTGGTTCCACTCTCCCCATCACTCTCAGGCACACCAATCAATAGTAGGTTTGGCCTTTTCACATAGTTCCATATTTCTTGGAGGCTTTGTTTGTTCCTTTTTTTCTTTTTTCTCTAATCTTGTCTTCATGCTTTATTTTCTTAAGTTGATCTTCAATCTCTGATATCCTTTCTTCTGCTTGATTGATTCAACTATTGATACTTGTGTATGCTTCATGAAGTTCTCAAGCTGTGCTTTTCAGCTTCATCAGGTCATTTATATTCTTCTCTATACTGGTTATTCTAGTTAGCAGTTCCCGTAACCTTTTATCAAGGTTCTTAGCTTCCTTGCATTTGGGTAGAACTGCTCCTTTAGCTCAGAGGAGTTTGTTATTACCTACCTTCTGAAGCCTGCTTCTGTTAATTTATCAAACTCATTCTCTGTACAGTTTTGTGCCCTTGCTGGGGAGGAGTTACAATCATTTGGACGAGAAGAGGCCTTCTGGTTTTAAGAATTTTCAGTATTTTTGCGCTGGTTTTTCCTCATCTTTGTGGATTCATCTAACTTTGATCTTTGATGCTAATGACATTTGGATGGGTTTTTGGTGGCGTCCTTTTTGTTGATGTTGATGTTATTGCTTTCTGTTTGTTAGTTTTCCTTCTAACAGTCAGGTCCCTCTTTCGCAGGTCTGCTGGAGTTTGCTGGAGCTCCACTCCAGACTATGTTTGCCTGGGTATCACCAGTGGAGGCTGCAGAACAGCAAAGATTGCTGCCTCCTCATCCTCTGGAAGCTTCATGCCAAAAGGGCACCTGCCTGATGCTAGCCAGAGCTCTCCTGTATGAGGTGTCTATCGACCATTCCTGGGAGGTGTCTGCCAGTCAGGAGGCACACGGGTCAGGGACACACTTGAGGTGGCAGTCTGTCCCTTAGCAAAGCTTGAGTGCTGTGCTGGGAGACCTGCTCTCTTCAGAGCCAGCAGGCAGGAACATTTAAGTCTGCTGAAATTGTTTCCACAGCTGCCCCTTCCCTTAGGTGCTCTGTCCCAGGGAGATGGGAGTTTTATCTATAAGCTGCCTTTCTTTCAGAGAGGAGGAATCTAGAGAAGGCAGTCTGGCCACAGCAGCTTTGCTGTGCTGAGGTGAGTTCCACCAAGTTCAAACTTCCCGGCGGCTTCCTTAACACTGTCAGGGAAAAACCGCCTACTCAAGCCTCAGTAATGGTGGCTGGTCCTCCCCCTACCAAGTTTCATCATCCCAGGTAGACTAGACTGTTGTGCTGGCAGCGAGAATTTCAAGCAAGTGGTGCTTAGCTTGCTGGGCTCTTTGGGAGTAGGACCCACTGAATGAGAACACTTGGCTCCCTAGCTTCAGCCCCCTTTCCAGGACAGTGAACAGTGCTGTCTCGCTGGAGTACCAGGCGCCAATGGCGTGAGGAAAAAAAAAAAAAAAACTGCAGCTAACTCAGTGTCTGTCCAAACAGCCACCCAGTTTTGTGCTTGAAACCCAGGGCCCTGGTGGTGTAGGCACACGAAGGAATCTCCTGGTCTGCGGGTTGCAAAAACCATGGGAAAAGGGTAGTATCTGGGCCAGATAGCACAGTTCCTCGGGGCTTCCCTTGGCTTGGGGAGGAAGGTTCCTGGCCCCTTACATTTCCCGAATGAAGCAATGCCCCACCCTGCTTCTACTTGCTCTCCGTGGGTGGCACCCACTGTCTAACCCGTCCCAATGAGATGAACTGGGTACCTAAGTTGGAAATGCAGAAATCACCTGCCGTCTGCACTGGTCTCGCTGGGAGCTGCGGGCTGGAGCTATTCCTATTTGGCCATCTTGCCAGATCCCGTATCATGTTAATTTCTTAAGGAAAATATTGTAGCTAGGGTTTGGCAATCATAACTTATTTTTTGGTTTGAGGATACCTATTTATGGAGCAAACACTGGTATTTATATGCTGTGCACACAGAAAAACAGAAATGAGAATTAAGTGAGAAATATGCATGCATCTGAGAACAGACTATTACTCTATGTATATCTTTTTGTTAAACCTATTTTGGTCTGTTTTGAGATAACCTTATCTAAAACATAATTTTAGACATTTAGAAAAAATAAGTAAAATTATTCTATTTATATATTTGTTACATATTTCTCACATTAAAATAAACAGTAATGAAATACTCAATTCAAATACAATATTCAAACGTATCTGGGTTTGAAAATATGACCTGGTTCAATGCATTCTTATTCATAAATCCTATGGAAGACTTTCAACTTTTTAATTACATGATTGGCTAATCTTAGTTTATACACATTCAAAATAAAAAATCTGATTTATTCACAGGCACAAATAACTGATGAAAGTTACAGTAGGACCATTGGTCTTGGTCCTACTGTGCTGTCTGGAGACAACAGAAGTACATACTTCTCCCTTCAGCCAACATATGATCTGATATTTTATGAGTTAACATTTAACCATTTAAACTCTATGTCATTTCTCTTTAAATTACTTCCATTAAAAGTATTTTCAAACATCATTTCTATCTATTACTGTTATTTTGGTAATTATAATAATAAAAATGTTGTTTGTAAAGAAATGAGCATATTTTAAAGAAATGAATTTAGAGGTATATATAAATAAAATTATCTAATGAGTGATAACTTGCTTTCAAGTTCTTCACATAAATATTGAGGAATAAATAGAACAACAGTGACGAAATCCTAATAATTGCTTAATCTAAGTGATGGCCTTATGATGCTTTATTGAACTATTATATTTTTAATATGTTAGAAAAAATTTTGTATTTATTTAAAGACAGATTTCATTGGAAAGAATGATACATTCCAAATATTACCATGTCATTAAAGATAAATTTTCTGAAATTGGACAAATAAATATTATCAAAATATCATAATTTAGGTGCCACAAAATTTTAACATTTTTCTTACTATAGGACTCAGAAAACCATACATAATATTTCAGATGTGTAAGTGATTTATGGGTGAGGCAGGTGATTTCCGCATTTCCAACTAAGGTACCCAATTCAACTCATTGGGATTGGTTAGACAATGGGTGCAGCCCACAGACAGTGAGCAGAAGAAGCAGGGTGGGGTGTCACCTCACCTGGGAAGTGTAAGGGGCCAGGGACCTCCCTTTCCTAGCCAAGGGAAGCCATGAGGGACTGTGCTATCTGGCCCAGATACTACACTTTTCCCATGGTTTGTCCAACCTGACCAGTCAAATGGGCCTGACTAGAGATATGTTACTGTTAGTTTCCTGTTCTTTATCTGTATTCTTATCAAAAGAGTCTAAACCTATCGTAGTTTTTGACACATTCATCATGCTAATAGTTCATGTTAAACACAGAACAATTATTTTGTCTAAAATGACAGATAGATGATAGATAGATAGATAGATAGATAGATAGATAGATAGATAGATAGAGATACAAATACCAGTATACAGTCTGTTGGTGAACTACTTAGTTTTCTTTTCCACAGGGAACATTTAATTAAATAGTGATGCTTTCTTTGTGTAGGGTAGTTGTTTCTCTCTAAATCCAGTATGTTTTCTTTTTGCTACAGCCTACTTCTCCAGCCTATAAAGATCACTTTAGATATTAATGCTCTCATCAAAATAATTTATTGCTGTTCCTGGCTTCTTTTGATCTGAAAATCTGATGTATATTATTTCTGTGGTTACACAGAAGTTTTGTATATGGAAGTATAAAGTTTGCTAAATTCCATTTTAATTTAACTCATTACTGTTACTGGTAGGCTTAATTTTTAAAATAAAATAAAAATAATAAAATCACTGTAAACAAAGACCTAGGCAAGGCAAAAATGTTGTCTAAATTGCAATGGCTTATTAAACATTATTCCTTCAAAATATAGTGAACTATTTTTGACATAAACAATTATAAATAACGACACATAAAGCACCCAGACTCTCACTACACATGTGATGTAATATGTCATTAACATATTGTAATTCCATTCAAAACTTTTGTTTGTGTTTTCTATACTCTGTGCCTCATTTGGCTCCTATAATTTTCTTGAATTTATTTGTAGTTTTACTACCCATTTGTGTATACACATGTATATACACACATACATATATACATACATATACATATGTATATGAGTACCTTTTCATGTTTTAATGTTCATGTTTATTTATAATCTATATGTCCTCATCCAGCTTGTTTTTTGAAAATATTTTTATTCAAGTATGTGTATTATTATGTGTATTATTAAATATAATGACAATGGCCCCTCTTGCCAAGAAGATTGACTACTGTTCTTACTGAGTCTCTGTTCTAAGGCAACAAAAACCAATGTCCCACCATGTTTCTTTAAGGAGATCAAGCAATGGCTTAGTAGAAAGTTGATAATTGTGTCTTTTCCACCTTGGAAATAACATTTCATCCTAATTGTGTTTAGCATGTGTTTCAGTTATAAATTAGACATTACTGTTCACAGTGTTTCACCCAGTGTCACTATCAGAGGCTTTTGGAAATCTCATTTACAGAGGTGAACTCCTGATAACATGCTTAAGTCATAGTAATCTACTTTATGGCAAATGTAATGTTGCAGTGGGTACTCTTATCATGGGTTGAACTGGTTCAAGTACATGCTGTAGCATCCGGTAGTTTGTTTCCTGAAAGAACATTGGGATAGCCTCTTGAAAATGAAGCAGAAGCACAAGCTTAGAGATTGTATCTGGGGAGACCGCAGCACTCTCCTTCATGACCTAGTATATCCCTTAAATGAACATAGTATAGTTCTGTGATCCCAAACAGATAGAGTAGATGGACCTGGGAATAAGAGATTGAAGTAAGAGCAACTCTGACTACAGAAAGTGAGTCAATTCAAGCGACCTACTTAAGAAATTAGTTTCCACAATCTTAGTCCACGTGAATGTAAAATTCCTGCTTGTCAGAGGTTGGAGTGTTAGAAGAAGAACTGAAAGAAAGACCAGAAAGAAGAGGCCTATTCCAGGCAGAGAGAATAGCAAGTGTAAAGTCGTGATTTGTCCAGAGCAATGTAAGTAGGACAGAGAATATCAATAGTTCATTGCATTCTTCTCACAGGTGCAAACACACAGTGCAAAAGACAAAATTTTGACTTTCTTCCTGGCTGCTATAAAATTAATCATTTTTTTTCTTGTTTTCTTCTAAGCTCCTGTGATTATGTTCTCCGAATCAACTCTTCATCTTTGCAGTTTTTACCAATAAGGTTTCTAAGACTCACTGTAGTCATATTATTTGCCATAAAACCAGTAACTGTATGCCATATCTAAACTCTTTAAATTACACAGAATTATATACTGTGAATCATCCACTCCTTGAAATTCTTCTTTAGTTTTGATGATAGAATGGTTTGCTTGTTCTACACATTGCTCCTTCTACACAGTGAAAGGAGCAATGTGGTTAGGAAGAAATAGCACTGGGCAGATTTATCACTGTACAACTGACCAACCTCATTGCTGTGAGTTTTGGTTCTATCACGCATATTAACCATTCACTGAATGGCTTATCTTAACCACATGCTGATCTAAGTGTGCACATTATCTTGTCTAATGTGACCTTTAACATTCCTACCAAAGGTAACTATCTTTTGCCACTAAAACATTTCTCCTCTTGTAATAGGTTTTTTAATATTTTTGAGTGAATTCATGATTATTAGCTATAGTATTCCCTGCTTTCATTTCAGCCTGAAGTCTACAGACATAAATAACATTTATAAATCATTGATTTATTCTGATTTTTCTCTTATGTATAAAATTTTACCGTATTATTTAATTTATTAAACCCAGTCATTGCTTCTGGCCTTCATAATCTAGTATAGAATGATTTTAATAGATTTAAGCAATGCTATTTTCTAGTATTCCTCAGGCACCTAAAAAAAGCTTCAGTTAGGTACATTTTCACCAAGAATAGTCCCAAGATTTTATTCATTCTTTTCAGAGTTCCTGTTTTTGATTGACAAGCAATGTTTTTCCATTCCAAAAAGCCTTTTTCACTTAGTAAAAGTCACTCATTTTTCTTCTCTGAAGTATGTAATATTTAAAAGTCATATTTTTATAGGACTTATTATTTTCTTGCCATCTAATCTCTAAGTCAATATTCATATGTATACATGTGTTTCTGCATGTATGTATTTATGTATATGTGTACATGTGTGTATGCATGGGTGTATTTTCTTCTTTTGCGTCTGTCACAAACCTTAGAAATGCTGAGTGCACAATACATACTTAGACAAAGCAAATGTTTTTGATTAATTGTTCTTCACTCTAGACCTCCCTTAGTTGAAAGTTAGAGGTAGAAATAATTGGTTTTATATATTCATTTTCCAGGCTCACATTAGAAAATATTTATTGTGAGAGTATTTGTACTAATGATCACATGCTATGGAGTCACAAAGCCTGGTTTGGAACCCTTGTTTGTGGGTTATTAACTGTGTGACCTTAAACAAGTTACCTTTTCTGAGTCTTCATTATCTTATCCTTATTATACAACTCATAGAGTTTAGAGGGGAATAATAATGATGATGGTGATCATCATTACCATCATCAATACTAGAAATAATGATTGCACTAACTGTGTGCCAGAAACAGTACTAAGAATATTCCAAGATAAGGAACACATACATGAATTTTACTAAACTCAGTAATCTATAGAAGCCAAAAATTTGGAATGACATAATAAGAAATTTATAAGGCTGTGCTTTTAGCTCACAATTGGTATTCCATCAGAATTCTTAGAAAATTAGTAGATCAAAAAATATGTATAATATTCAGAATCCATTCCTTATTAAGAACTAGAGCAGTGGATCAACAATAATATATTGGACAGTGAAACTGGGTACTCATAATGCGTAATTATAATAATCTAATAAAGGATATTATAGAACTACACAATAATGATCTTATACTTAGAAAACTAGATGGAGGATTTTTTTTCAGTGAGAATTTATAAAGTACTTTTATTTCCCAGGCTTTGAAATAATTCCTGAAAGAGTGTGCAAATTTATTTGAAAATATTATGCTTATAAAAATTTGACTGTAGGACTTTAATAACAAAGTAAGCCAATAAGAAAGCATAAAACAGTGTGCTCACAATTAATGGTTAAATACAGAACATGCAGTAGCAATTCACTCTGAATCACTATTCAGATGCTGAGTATCTTCCTAAACTCGATATGCCTTTGGTACCCCATTTAAAGTATATTCATTGCTTCATCACTTTTCATCCCTCAGGATGATATGGAACATGAGGGAAAAAACCAAAATTTTCCTGCAATGCCTAACTGTTGTTGATGGAAAAACATTTGAAAAATAATTTTACAGTAAGCAGCAAGTTGCTATAAATTAATATGTTGTCAGAGATAATTTTGAAAATTTATAAATGTTGAGGAAGTCTGGCCTTCTAGATATTTTAGGAGGAGTATATTGGCCAGACCTTTTTCTTAAGTGCATTGGTCAGAAATTCTAGATTTACAATATTTAAAATTGCCAGCAACGATGTACAAATTCATGGCAACTCCAAGCATAAAAATAAAGCTATTTAATTAAGAATTTGCCTACTGTGTTTCATATAGTCTTAAAAATGCATATGCAAGTCCTTTACAGGGAAAACTACAAATTGCTATTGAAGAAAAGCTGTATGGTGAAGTATATACGTATTGTAATGATGCCAATAATCTTCAAACTGTTTATTGATTCAATTAAATTCAGGTCAAAATCTCAGCATACTTTTGTCAAATTGAAGTGATTATATTATGGAAAGGTGAAGAGTCAAGGTTAATCAAGAAAAATTTAGAAGAAAATGAATGTGAAGTTCTCAAATTATTATTTATTTGATGTAATTATAAAACTATAGTAACTTAGTCAATGTTGCATCAGCCATAACATTTCAAACCCAAAAATAAACCCCTCACCATTTTATGTAAGATCTAAAAATAGAGACATAACATCGTTCATTGTTTATAACTATCTAAGTAGATAAACATCAATATCAATATAATTTTAGGTATGTTAAAGAAGGTGTAAAATGTCTTGTCAAGGACAAGAACAGTGAATCAGAATTAAAATATTGAACAGTGAAACCAAATACTCTGGTTGTATGAGTCCAATAGTCTAGTATTGGTCTTTATAGAATATTAGAAAAAAAGTCTTATTGTTCAAACAAACTTGCACCTCAATATTTTTAATGGTACTGCTTAGAATAGCCCAAATGTCCATCAACAGATAAGCAAATAAACAAAATATGGTATACATACATAGTGATTTATTTGCACAATGAGCTATTATTAAGCAATAAAAAATAAAATACGGATGCATGATACAACATGAATGCATTTTGAAAACATGTTAAAGTGAAAGAAGTATCACAAAAGAATATATACCATACGATTCCTTTCATATTAAAGATCAGACTAGGGCAATTCATAGAGATAGACAATAAATTAGTGGTTGATTGTGACTGGTAGTGAATGAGGGTGAAATATGGGATTGATAAGTGAGGAATACTTGGTGGTTTAATTTAGGTAATTTAACTGCTTAAACTGACAAGACCATCGTGTGTGTGAACATGCTAAAAACCAATGAATTGTAGAATTTAAATAAATGAATTTATGGTATTTGAAATATATTTCAATAAAGCTGCTTTAAATTGGCAGATGTTATTCACATAGAAAAACTGCATACATATTGCTACTAAAAATAGACTATTCATGCCATATATGCATATTTAATAAAAGTATATCAAATGTATATTATTCCTCAAAATATAAAATTTCAGAAAAGAAAAAAGCCATTAGAATTCATAATAGAACAAAGAATTACTTCCATTGCGGCCTTTGATTAATTGGTAGATTTTAACAAGTAGATTTTGACATAGTATATTTTTCTTTTATTCATTCTACAATGGTAAAACGAAAGGTAGAGATTATTTCTATCTTGGGAAAAGATTAATAAGTAGTCAATTACAATCAAAGCATTGTATTTTTAAATGGAAGAAGTGAGTAATAAAAGGAAAGATAAGGACATTAACATTACAACAGCAAATCTTGAACATAAAATTTGGTATATTATAACTGAAATTTCAGGCAATTACAAACTTTTTCTGATTTTTTTGTTTGTGAAAATTAACAACAAATACTCTTGGTTCCGGACATTATTAAAGTTCCACCTAAATAACCCATGTTTCTTTTCTGCATTAAAGTTTGTAATCTTGATAACAATCACAATAACAATAATAATTTAAATATTGATATTTTATAAGTGAAAAATAAATTTACTAATTTTTTAGGATATACTAGTTAGCAGATCAGAATTTTGTTTAGCAAACATAGAAGATTTTGCATTAGAATTTTTTTTTTTTTTGTGATGGAGTTTCACTCTTGTTGCCCAGGCTGGAGTACAATGGCACGATCTCCACTCACTGCAACCGACGCCTACCATGTTCAAGCAATTCTCCTGCCTCAGCCTCCTGAGTGGCTTGGATTACAGGTGCGTGCCACCATGCCTGGCTAATTTTTGGTTTTTAGTAGAGACATTTCACCATGTTGGCCAGGCTGGTCTCGAACTCCTGACCTCAGGTGATCCACCTACCTCAGCCTCCCAAAGTGCTGGGATTACAGGCGTGAAAGACCCCACCCGGCCAGCTTTAGAATTTAGAATTTGGTTCAATCCAATTGAATTGTGCATCTCTGCTCTTAAGAAAGGCTGGAACTATATATGCAGATGTGATGCTTAAAACCTTGAATTAACTAAAATACCTAAACATTTCCTAGAAAATAATGAAA
This sequence comes from Gorilla gorilla gorilla, assembly GCF_029281585.2. Lineage (NCBI taxonomy): Eukaryota > Metazoa > Chordata > Mammalia > Primates > Hominidae > Gorilla > Gorilla gorilla. The sequence goes on from NC_073227.2 coordinate 135,965,028, forward strand.
ATAAATAAGAAAAAACCAGCACCTTGTCTATTTCTTAGAGTTGTTGAGCAGAAGAGTCTGTATAGGTGACAGAAAGAGGACTTTAAAAAAATGTATAAAATGAATTTGAAGAGTGTGATAATATGTAAAGAAACTTATAATCAAGAGACATAAAAATAAAAAGTAGTCAAAAATTGAGAAGATATTTTAGCCTTGATGTCCTTACCCTTAGAGTAAGATATCTTTCATTATACCTATCTATGCTTCTCTATTTACCTATGTATATATACACATTCATATACTTTTTCAGTTGTATCATGTAAGTTCATATGGTCTTTCTGAAATAAAAAGCCAAAACCAAACAGTAGAACATAATAATTGACTTTATGCTGTTTTTCTCTGAATGACAATATACAGACATGACAAAATGTTGACTCATTTGTACCACAAATATGAGCAGAAATATAACAAATAATTCACATGTTAAACAATAAAGAGAAAAGCTAATGGAATATACCTAATTATTTACAAATTTTAAAATAGCTGAAGTGTTTCATTTGTTCCACAACATTATTATAGTTCTTTTTAATTTTCACAATTATAGTGTGTTGTATTTTATTTTTAATTTGCATTTTTCTGATGATAATAATAATTATATTCCCATGTGATTTTTGATCATTTATGTGTATGTGAAGTGTATGTATGAAGTGTGGAAATATTCTATGTGTATGAGAACTGTGCAAATATTTCATTCCTGTTTAAAATCATGTTATTTTTCTTATGATTGACATGCAATAGTATAGGAAGGATAGATAGCAGAAGGATATGAGGAAGCTTTTAAGAAGATAGAAATGTTTTATAATTTCAATTGAATGCTTTATAAACAGTTTATCCTATATAAATTATATATTAACAAATTTGGTAAAATACAAAAATTAGGTAAAATTTTAATCATTAAAATTGCAGTATTTAGGGCAATTGATACAGAAATAAAATATCTTTATAATAGTAATTAACATCTCGTTTTAACCTGAACAAGACAATTATTTTAATACATACTGAATGGAAAAAGAAAATAAAGCATCTATATTGTTGAGCAACTTTTTGAGTCTGACTTATAATCAATGGAATTGGTTATTATATCTGATTATTCAAATAAATAACTTAATGAACTTTTGTTTTTATTCCTCCCTTTAGTTTTGTCTGTGGTATGAATAGGAAGTATCTTTGATTATTTGAACTCCCTTATTAAATTTAGAACAGTATTGAGAACTGGTATTCTAATATCTTGTTCATGAATCAGACCCATAAAGAGGAATTTACTTTCGAAAAGAGAATAGAGCCATATCTAACAGATCAAGATATTTTAGTAATGTGCTTTATGAATATATTATTTGATATCATTCAATTCCGCTCCTAAATTCTCTGTCTTCTTCTTATTATCATCTTTATGACTTTAGATTGTTTACATTCTCTCAGTTTCAGGTGTTTTTATCTGATACATGGGATCAAACATTTATATTAATGTAACCGTTGTGAAGGTTGACATCAATTCAATGATTTAAAATTTATTACATGTCTCTGTATCTAGGAAATACTCCATAAACTGGAATTTTTAACGTAATATGTTAGCATTTTGTTTGCATTAAATTCAGAACAAAACAAAAATATGGCAAACATCCAGCTAGCACCCAGGAATCTACCACCACCAACAAACATTGCAAGTTTAGAAAAGTAAGGTGAATCTTGCTTTGAAAAGAAGTTTACCTTTCAACAAAAATCTTCAAAGCCTTTTTCTGCTTTCTTAAAACTGAGGTACATCCATGACCAACTGAAATGTAGCTGTTAAGAAATAAGCTTGAAAATTTTTACTTTATAGTAAAAAAAAATGTTAAAGGACAGAGGTTAGTAAGATTTTTATGAAACTATAAAGGATATTAAAATATTTTAAAATACTTGTGAGACATATATGAAAGTGTATTCTAAACATTTACATGTGCACATGTGCAAACCTCCTGTAATTTATAATGTGGAAGAATAATGTGACAGTTTCAAGAAGCTTCCAAAACCAATTTAAATATTTATCTGAAATGAATCTAAATACCTCTTGAGATTAGCCTAATTCAGATTCTATTGTGTTATGGATAAAAATGAAGACACTATAAACTTGGTTTATAAGTAATATAATAATCAACTATAACCTTTGGCTTTCTATGTTATAGTAATAAAGATGTTTTGAATTTAGAATTTTCTAGAACAGAGAGAAAGATTGAGGAGGTGATAGTTTCCTTAGGTTAGAAATGACTATGTTTTTGCTGTAGAAATTGTTCTCAAGTTCTTTGTAGTTAGAATGTATGTAGTTCCTGTCATTTATCTACTCCTTTATTAACATCCATTTTTATTGAGGCAAAATAAAATAATTCTTTCTGAGAGAAACCAATGAGAAAATTAGACTCTTTTCATTTTGGCTACTTCCGTAGGCCTTCGTTTTGCAAACAGTGACTAAGTAACTAATTGGGCACACATTATTTTCATTGCATAGAATAGCTATAATTTTATTTAGAAATGAAATAGATTTTGTATCTTATTATAGCATATTCACCTGGTTTTTCAGTTTCAATTTTTTGTATTCGTGCCCCAAAGATAAATGTGCTATGGTTTTATAGCAGACACACATCAGTTACCACCCCAAAATATAAATATGTATGTCATATACATGTGTGTGGATAAAATTTAGTAACAGCGTTACTCATGTGGCATGTTAACTCATTATTAAGTATGATTTCTTTTACTAAATTTGCTCTTTTTTGCCTGATTTGGCAGAATAGATTTGTTTTTTAATTCTCATATGCACTTTTATTGCCTGAATTGTATTTATTCAATATATTTTTTCCCTTTTCTGTTTTATAAAGAAGTGCTCAGATATACATATTTTCAGAACATTCTTTGTACCAATAGGGTAAAATATTTACTACTTGATATTTCTGGCAGTTTTATAAAAAAGTTAAAAATTGGTATATTTTTTGTACTGAATGATTCATCAGATAAATGTTTCCTTTTATGATTCCCAACTAAACCAAACTCCAAGGAGTTTTATTATTTGGAAATTTAAGACTAAGGAATCTTTAGCGGTAACTATCAAAAGAGAAAACTTTCTAAAAAATAATATTATTAATGCAAAATATGTTTGAATGTTTACTAATTGCCAGGAACTGTTTAAGCAATTTATGTGTATATCTTATTTAAATTCTAATACAACTTTACAATCTTATCACAAAGTAAGCTTAACAAATTAAACTTAAACAGAGAAAGAGAGACAGAGAGTAAGAGGTGGTAAGAGATTTATTTAAATTTCCCAATGTTACACAGCTACAAATATGGCAGAACAAGAACTCAAAATCACACATTTTGATACCGGAGCTTGAGCTCCCATTATTGAATTTACCTACTGCTCAAGATAAAAGCAAATGAAAAGGAATGATATATTATTGATAATACTAATGAAGCTTGGAAATTTTTTGCCCTTCATCTGACATTGGATCTATCTTTAAAGTTAGAAAACTAGCTAAAATGGCTTAAGTTTCATGATGGAAATGTAAAACACATATCAGAAACATACTTTACTGGGAGAGAATATATGCTATTTTCTCTTGTTATGTGAAACATCCACTTGATAATCTGTAAGCAACCATTTTTAAGAAGCTCAGAAATGCATATAAATTTGTAAAATGAGCATAAAGTGTTAGAATTATTACTGCTGTGTTATATCTGAAGTCAAAAATAAGTATTCCTGGTCAGTGCCCCATACAACCTCAAAATGTACGTATTGTCTTTATCATTTTAATCGACTCTTCCAATGCTATTTTTCTGCCTTTAGAAATAGAATAAAGGAATGCACTTATTAATAAAGGGATTTTAAAGTTGAGTCTTTTGGTGCCACCTTCTGGCATAAATTATTGCATAAAGTATTTTAAATTATAAAAAGGTCTAATGGTTAAATAAGTTAAATTAGATGGTTTTATGTCTAAGAAAATACATTTCTACTTTAAGGTAATTTACTTGCACTGAAGTCATTATAGAGAAGGAAGATTTGAAACTGATTTGAACCGTACAAAGACAATTATTCAAAAGCCAGTACAATTTTTAGTACGTAATAACTGTAAATAGAAAAAAGAAGAAAGAAGAAACCAATAGGAAATGGTAGTGACATTAAACAAACTTTATTAATCTATTAATTTTATTAACTAGATATTGGCAGGAACATTAACTTTTTTTTTCCTGAGCAACTAAATACAGGACTCAATACCTTTAATTGTTATTTGAACCAATTGCATTTGATTCACGACTTTCGTTTTTACAAACTACTTCATACTCAGGTTATTTTCTTTCATTAGTATTTTATTTACTGCAAAGTTTAATATTGTGTTATTGTATTTACCACACATTGTGCTGATAAAAATAGAAAAACAGTTTCTAGAAGTAAAAGTGAGGTAAGAAAATTCTATATAATCATGATGACCTATTTTTTCAGTAATCCATTATATATTGAAATATTTATTAACCTGTCAATCAAGCTCTAAGTTTACTGAGATTATATTTCAAAATTATTTAAAGTCTCCCTTTTTTCCTTCAGAAGAAACAAAGTGTATAAATACATACACACACGTATATGTGTGAAACCTCTCAACTGTATACATGCATATGTTCCTGACCTAATAAACCACGTTTTGCCAGAGTTGCCAGGGGTGATTTGAAAGTTGCTGAAATGTTAATTTGGTTGATACCGATTGAACAGAACTTAAACGTAGACTATGTTCTATTCCACTTTAAAGCAAGTAAAACAAAGCAAGAGAGTACAAAATTTTGTAAATTACTTTGAAATTTAGTTTTCATGAACTCAACATACCCTGAAAATGAATTTTGACATACTACCTGAAAATGAATTTGACATACCACAATCACACAGTTTTTTCAAAAATAAGCTAAGTAAGGAAACACCTTATTATATTATTAGACTTTACCCTGACTTAACTTCTCTTAATTACTTAATTATATAAAACACTATCCAACTGTTTTGAATAGTTTATGTAACAATATGCTACAAACATAAATGAATGGACATTTTAAAAAAGCATTTCACCAAGAGATTTCTGGAATTAACTTATTGTGTGACCTTGAGAAGTCCTTTAACTATTTTGAGGCTTTGTTTCTTCATCTATGAAATAAGAGGATTGGAGTCAATAACCCTTTCAATCTTATCAGCTCCTGATATTCTCTGAGCATATGCTTCTGCTAGCTAGGGAAATATGAACGTAATGGGACACTGTATTGTATTAATTTCTTTGTTCTGGTGGCTGGAGGAGAATCTCAGGAAAAACAAATAAGTAGAATGAACAAACTTTTTTTGTATTGTTTGGGCCTCATTTGTCTTAAGGTATACTAATGGATTTTATGTTTCAGAGTCTCAAAGAAGTTAATGGCACCCCTGAAGATTATCCTCAACCAAGCTTGTATATAGTAAAAGCCATTGGCTCATTGACAATAATTCGTCAAAGTATAGAGGAGGAAAAGATGTATTGAGAAGTACTGATGCTTTGAGTTTAATGAAGAAGTTCCCCAAGATGCAGAGAGATGAGATTTGAGAGTGCGGATGGGTTTCCTGATTGGCAGGGACCTGTTCAGTTGCAGTACCTGTGGTAGGTTAGTAAAATGTGTGTGTGTGTGTGTGTGTGTGTGTGTATACACTTGCACACAGGCATGCTTGCATGTTGGAAGAGGAGGAAGAGATTGAAATGCCACTAATGAGAATCTAGAGAAAGTAAAAATACTCCTGCTGAATGCTGATACAGAAGAGTAGAGCTGTTCATCTTTCAGTGCTTACGCAGACCATGGTCATTTGGGAGTACCAAAAGTAGCAACCATAAGTTCACTATAGAAAAAAACAGAAGCCATGTCTTTGTTGTTAGCCTTCTACCTGAAGGAAAGATATTTTAATAAAGGCTTATTTTTTGAATTCCTTTACACTAGGTATTGGGGGCTCAGAATCAGATTTAAATTCAAGAAATCCCACACTTGTCCGTGAAATGTTTAGGTAAACGGGGCTTTGGACAGTGCTTCACATTGAACAGTGTTTGGTAGAACAATGACAATTTCTTTTATTCCTCTAACGGTAGGTTGATTTAATTATATCTGACTTCTGTGAAGATATTTTCTTTTCTGGTTTTCTGCAGTTTAAATATGATACACCTAGATGTAGAGGGTTTGGCATTAATTCTACTTTGTGTCCTCTGAGCTTCCTGGATCTGTAGTTTGATGTCTATAATTAATTGTTGATAATTATCATTATTATTCAAATAGATTTTTTGCTTCTTTTCCTTTCTGCTGCTGGTAATCCAATTATACATATGTTACACATTCATAATTGTTCTGTCTTCGATATTGTATTCTTTTTTTTCTTTCATTTCAGTTTGGGAAATAGAAACAGTTAGGTTTCTATTGACATGTCTTTTCTTGGCCATATTATGTCAACTGGTAAGTACATCAAAGGCATTCTTAAGTCCTGCTTCAGTGTTTGTGATTTCCAGCATTTGCTTTTGATTCTACCTTGGAGATTCCATCTTTCTGCTTATATTATCTATCTATTCTGGCGTATTAATTGACTTTTCCATTTAGGCTTTTGACAGGAGTCAGGTTTTTTTTACCTATCTTGTCTGTTAATTATAATATCTGTGTCATATATGAGATTAGTTATGATTAGTTCTTTGTCTTTTCAAAGGGTTTTTTTTTTTTTGCCTTTTGGCATTTAATAAAATGTTTTTTGAAAACCAGACATGGCAAATGAGCAAATGGAAGCAGGGTAAATAGGTCTTTATTATGAGAATTCATGTTAATCTGGATAGGATTTGTTCTGTAATTAATGTTTATTTTGGTTATATGTATCGGAGGCTTCAACATCCTTCAGAATCCTTGTTTATGCCTTCACTCTTGACTTTTGGATTCCTTATATACACTTATAAAAGGTGGACTGTGTCTTGCAGCTATTTCAACTATAATCCACTGTTATTATAGAGGCAGCATTCTATAATTTTATGATTAAATCTGCGTCTGTTAGGGGGCCAGTTTCCCTGGGTTGTAACCTGCACAAGTGTTCCTTAGCCTTTTTTTTTCTGTAGGTGAGACAGAAAACGTAGAGAGTGCTGGAGTGTATTCCTGATGGGATAAAGCTCTAGAATAATTTCGGAAGGTACCATGAACTTAAGTAAATATGTGCCTGCAGTTGTAAAATATGATAGCTTTGGATCATCCTGAGGTTTTTATATCCACAAATTAATACCTTGTTTGCCATATATGGATCTGTAGTCATACTTATATTGATAACTGTACCTAAATATCCATGCGTATAGACACATATAAATAATGAATGCCATTGTTTGTAATTTTTAATTTTACATGTAATTATAAGAGCTTCGTTTTGAATTCTCTGTTATGGCTGATCAAAATTGTCTAGGTTCAGTAGTTTTGGAATTAGACTAGAGATGTAATAATTTGTGCAGATACATTGAACAAGATAGAATTGTAACAATCAATTTGAAAATAATTGGCATCTTTGCAATATTGACCTCCAATCATGAGAATGGAATATTTTTCATTTACATAGCTTTTCTTCAGTAGTGATTTGTAGTTTTCTATGTAAAGGACTTGCATGTATAATATGTTTGAGACTATTTTAAATAATGTCATGTCTAAAGTAGATTTTGTCTATTTTATTTTTATTCAACAAAATAATTTTTACATTTATTTTTATAACGAAGTGGTATGCTATATGATTACCAATTTTCCTGTTATGTATTTTATGGTAAATTTAATGTAAAATTTTCATGTTATTGACTTGTAATATGCCCCTGAACATTGGATACCCTAGATAGATAGATAGATAGATAGATAGACAGATAGATAGATAGATAGATAATAGATAGATAAAATGTAATTCTTTCTCGTTCTACTAATATCCTGAACGTTAAATATATTATTATTGATCAGTCATATTCTATAAACTATAGAGGGAACAACGCAATGTATTTTCCACATCAAATTAGAATAAATTTTGACTATTTGGTTTGAATTTTTAACTTGGGTATATATTTAATTTTCTAAGTTTCAAAATTATATTAGGTTTAAGAATGATTATACCCTTTGTAGGAACATTTTGAAAACCAGAGACAAATATATTTAAGGAACATAGAAGTTATGTTACTCAACAAATGGTAGTTATAGTGTACAGAAAATAGGTATCATTGGTCTTTTATTTCTTGGATTAGTGCAGTCCAATAAAATGTACTGTATCCTTCTATATTCCTTCATAGTATTTTTCAAACTTAATTAATGATGATATTACTGTAATGTTAGTCAATCCACCTGGCCGTAAATTCCACAGGAACAAGTGCCATCACCTCTGTGTTGATCACCTCTGACTCTGCAGAGCTTGATATCTAGTAAGTACTCAATTAATGTTTATTAAATAAATAAATGAACTGTTATCAGAGTACTCATCATACTATATGTAATCACAACAATGAAAAAGTGTAATTCTAAGAAGATTTTATTTTAAAATATAAAATAATTTTCAATAATTTAATTTATGTATCAATATTGGAACCACTACAATGTTATTACTGAATCAAAGAGCACCTGAGAGCTAAGATGTTTATGGATAATTTAACAATGAATTTTTAGGATAAGATTGTTAAGTTAGATATAAAACTGTCAGTGTTCAATAGGTCATGTATTTTGGGGGTTGTTTCTTTTACTGAGCTTCAGAAACTATTTGTATTAGCTAAGAGCAAAAATTATAAAATTTCTTTACAAATTAATCTACAAATAACTTCTGGGATCTTTAGTCAATAGTTAACAAAGAAAGGACTAACTACTTTCTCCTAAACAATTCCTGGGAAGTCTTTGCCCCATGGGATACTGTAAAGGTGTTCTGTACATATTTTTGTTTCCTTCCTAATTTTCAGATAAATTTTTCCTTATAAGAATATTTGATCACATTAATATTGCTTTCATTCTAAATATTTAATGATTAATATATAACATTATATCTGTGGCTACAAGCTGAGTCTCAAGAGCCATACAGGCCTGGGTACGAGACTGAGCAAATTAGGAAAAATGACTAACCTACTTATGCCTCAATGTTCTGATATGTAAGAGTAATGTGTTCTATATCCTAGAAATCCATCAAGGTTGGATGCATATAAAACTTTTAATAAATGGTAGCTACTATGTGTTCTTCAAATATTTATATTTGAAAGTAATGTATAATAAAGTTAATTGAGATTCCATGAATATTAACATCTGATAAAGCAATAACACTAGGAAGAAGATAGTTATATTTTGTATTTCTATAACATACACTTTATAGGTTTAAATGGCTTATACTATTGGTTCCAAACTTCCTGTACTACTAGAACTACCACCACTATCATCACCAGCACCACACAAACACTCTCACACACACACGCATGCATACACACATCTCTAAAATCCAACTTTCACTTTGAAAGTAAAAGATAGGGCCTGCAGGTTAAACTTTTCAAAAATATTTCAATCAAAACCTTAGATGTGTTTAGTGTGCCTCTTTATTACATGTTAATTGTATTGTGTCTACAACTTATCAAACATATTTTAAAATCAAGTGTTATTAAGTGCTTTTAAAATCCAACATGTGAATTGTTTTGTGGATAGGAAAGAGTAAACAGATGAAACCATAGAAATAAACTTTCTTCATGTTAGCTTACAAAAGAAGTTTGTTTGTTTGATTATTAAAATTCTAAATATAGCTTTGTTATTTCTTTTTACCTTTTTTTGGCCTAAATAATTCTTAGTATTTTTTTTTCTACTGGAAGAGTGAAACATATTATGAATATAAAATACATTATATTCTAATATTTTTCCTCACATTTTTTCAAATTCCAGTAATGAATTTTGAATAAATAATTCATGGATACTAAGCTGATTTCAATTTATGGTGTGTAATAGTTATCTTTGCACTTTCTTTCAAGGAATTAGAAGAGAGGTATAATATAAATTAAATGAACCAGAGAAAATGCTTCTGTGAAAAAGTAATTGGTATAGGATAGGTTTTCTCAAAGTTTGTTGTGACAACAACTTTAAAAGTGTTGCCTGTGATGCTTGTTAACAATGCACATCCTGACTCTCCGTGAGTCAGACATTGTCTCTGGGATGTTAGTGGCTCTCCAGGTAATGCTTAGATGAACTAAAAATTTTAAGTAACACTAGACAAGCAGGCATCTGTTTTAATAAAATAAAATATCTTTTTAATTCAACACAGAAATAGGAAATCTTACTTTTCCATTTATTGAATCTTCAACAGATACTCATCTTAGCTCTTGCAAAAGCGAGTTATTAAGTGTGTGAACCCCTAAAATCTGAGAGAGATCTCAGTTAATTTACCAAATGTCAAGTTTGAGGACACGTGTCCATGACACAACCTCAGGAGGTCCTGATGACATATGCCCAAGGTGCTCAGAGCACGGTTTAGTTTTATGCAATCTAGGGAGACATGAGACATAATCAACACATGCAAGATGAGCGTTGGTTTGGACAATGCGAAGGAAAGGCAGGAAGACTCGAAGTGGGGAGGGGTCTTTGAGATTAGAGACAAACAGTTGCATTCTTTTGAGTTTCTGATTAGCCTGTCCAAAGAAGGCGATCAGATATACATTTATCTCAGTGAGCAGAGAGGTGACTTTGAATAGAATGGGAGGCAGGTCAGTCCTAAGCAGTTCCCACCTCGACTTTTCCCCTCAGCTTAGTGATTCGGGAGCCCCAAGTTTTATTTTTCTTTCACATTTCCCCCCTTTTCTTTTTTAAAAATCTTTTGGAGAAAGCATTTTAAAAGAAAATGAGTCTCTGATTTCAGGTTTTGTCTGATCTGCCATGGCTAGGATGGTTTATTCCTAGACAGGTAAGTCCCAAGTTATTAAGAAAGCTCATTTCTAGAAGGTTGTGAAGTCTCATGTCTTGTGAAGAGAAAATAGGGGGAGGAAGGGAGAAAAACAACAAAGAAACAAAAGAATAATCCTGAAAAATTCATATAGGCCACATTACTCTGAAGTCCATACATCAGTAGGCAAGTATGAAAGTGGCTTATGTATGTAAATAGGTTGCTGCTATTTTCTTCTGAAGTTTAAGTTGCCCAGCTTCAGTTCCCAGGGCTTTATGAAAGCACAGCCTTAGTTTTCAGTGACTCCAAATGTTAAAAAAAAATGGGTAAAAAGAAGGAAAAAAATTGAAAACATTATTTTGCAGGTGTTTTGCCAAGAAAAATTAGAATTTGGTTCAAGCTGTAGAAAATAATAAGAGCTTCATGTACTTCACTCTTCACTGTTCATATACTTCACTCAGTTGTTAACAGCTGTAAATAGCTTAAAAGAAAAACATCAGGCAAGACTAAAATCTAACAACAGGTATATTATAGTTTTTTGAAACATAATTTTTCTCTCTCCAGTATCTCATTTTTAATGCAGACAAATCCTGGTAGGACTGATTCGCCTTATTATACTTGGCCTGATTATTTGTATGCAGTGCAGCAAGAATAATTTTTTTTTACATAGGCTTTTAAATTGGCTTTGATGGAAATTTGTTCCATAGAAAGAATCTCAGATAAGACTTTTTTAAAGAGCAGCCCAGCCATGGATTGGTACCATTAAATACCTATGAGTTGGGTGAATTCCTCTCCTCTTGAGAGGAATTCTCAGGATAAAACTGGGGCTCCTGGGCCTGTGAGAAAGTGGAACCCTGTACAGGGACTGTGTAGATAAGGATATGAGACTACTTTTTCCAAGGGGCTTTATTGGCCTCATAAGTCAAGTTTGATTCCTTAAAGGAAAGCACACCATTCCGGTTAAAGTCTAGGTAAAATAACCAGTTTCTCCAATTGTGTCCTGTTACAAATAAAAACAGATTCTTATTGCACTTGTGCAAATAACTGTATTGTCATAAGTTAAAAATACTCATAAACATTTTCCAAATTCTGTAGAAATCAGGTAGAGATAAGTAAGCTCCAAATTCTGTTCATATACTTCACTCAGTTGTTAACAGCTGTAAATAGCTTGAAAGAAAAGTTTTTGTAACTCTAAAAAACAAACCAAAGGATCAGCGACGTTTTAAGCAAAAAGTTAAAAAGATTACTTCAGACTTCTATGAGTTTAGTTAATGCAGCTAATTCCTGTTCTGCTTGATATTCATGAACATTTCAGATCTCCATGAGTCTTGAAAATTTTTCCTCTATTCTGATGTCACAACTTCCAAAGTTATCAGAAACCTGCATTCAAAGCATCTGTTAGAATTTTATATCTGATTATGAAACCACCTTCTAAAGAGGATCAAAATAAGACAATTGTTCATGGATGACAAAAGTTTTAGGGCAGCCACTGTCAAAGACACAATTGACAAGAAAAGTTGTTACCTCTGTGGCACAAAATAATTTAACATAACAATTAGAATTATTACTGATAATCTACACTAAGTTATATTAAATTTATAGGAGTTTCCCATAATTTTGGAACACATACCAATAACATATCTATACAAATACAGCCCAAAGAAAAGCAAACACTATTTCATATTTGACAATGCTTCCTGTATAATTTTTATATCAAATAAGCCAAATATGTCATTTTTGGACTTTAGGGAATCTCTCTCTCTTTTTTTTTTTTTTTTTCTTTTTTGGAGACAGAGTCTCACTCTGTCACCCATGCTGGAGTGCAGTGGCGTGATCTCAGCTCACTGCAACCTCCGCCTCCCCAGTTCAAGCAATTCTCCTGCCTCAGCCTCCCGAGTAGCTGGGACTACAGGCACACACAGCCACACCCGGCTAATTTTTTGTATTTTAGTAGAGATGGGGTTTCACCATGTTGCCCAGGCTGGTCTTGAACTCCTGAGCTCAGGCAATCTGCCCGCCTCAGCCTCCCAAAGTACTAGGATTACAGGCATGAGCCACTGCGCCCAGCCGGGAACCTCTTAATAATATCATAAAGGATTAATTATATCAGAAAAAAACATAATTTATAATTTTATTTTGGAAAGTTTGTCAAATAACAAAGGTTTAAAACACTTGATATCACAAAATAGGATTACAGGTCATTGTAAAATTAGTCATTCATTTCATAAAACTGATAACTCAAGGATTTCAAAAAAAGGCAAAACATTCATTCTTTGAGAGATTTAATTTTTCCAAACAATATGCCCTAATAAAAAACAGCATGAAGCCAATTAAATTTGTTTTTCAAATTTTATAAACAATCTATAAAATTTAATCTTGATCATAAGATATAGCTTTCATAAGCCTTTTATAACCTTTATAACCTTTAATAAGGAGTTGGTTAATGGTTCGAAAAAAGTGTGTTAATCTGACACAGGTGCCCATATGCTGGCCTTGCATCAGTGTGCCTTTGACATTAATGGTTAATTTATAGAGAAATTGAACTTATTTTATCTCTTAAAATTGGCCCTTAAAATCTTACATGCCCAACTCTTCCGCAGTAGTCCCTGGGCCTCGAAGAGTTGAAGGGCTTTAATTTCTGGCCCTGTGTCTTAGGAATGCAGTTCATTTGATTGGCATCTTCTATGGGCCCTGAAGTTGAGGCTTTAATTGCTTTAAGATTTAGCAGGACTTGGTGTCTTTTTAAGACCCAGGAGTCAAAGGCCTGTAACTTAATGTCACAAGTATTTTGAAAGCATATACAAAAAGATAAATGGATGTAATAAACTTAATTAAAAAATTTTTTTATCTCAGATTTTTTTTTCGTAAGTGCATCAAAGCTTGATGATAATGGCATAGTAATTATTTTGATAAAACATAAAATCTGTTAGGCCAGTTACCAAAAGGCAAAAAAAAAAAATAAAAGACATTCTGCAGTGTACAGAATATTATGCTGGAAGAAAATATTTTCTTTAGATCTTTAACAAAAATATTGTTAGCATCAGGCCATAACAAGCAGAACTTGAGAAAAAAATTTATATAACCTGAAACTGATTTGAAGGAGAGATGATCATTTAGCACCTTTTAAAAGAGGAGAGAAACTAAAAATGGTGAGATGCAATAAAAGTTGAACTTTCGGGTAAAAAATTAAAATATCTTATAATTTATTAAGAGTAAATTAATCTCTTAAGGAAAGTTATTATTCTAATTAATTCTTTAGTGTATAAGTTTTTTTTACATTAAACCCAATCTCTAGAAAGACCATTATAATTTCCCTTTAATTATAAACATTTTTGCTCAAAAAAAAAAAAAAAAAGACAAGGTTTTAGGAGAGAAAAAAACAAAAACAAAATTAAAAAAAACACGAAGTCTTGCTAAATACAAACACACACACCACATATGTTGAATGTTAGCTTTTAATTAAGCTGGCTTTTAATCATCAAGTTCCTTTAAAATAAATCTTTTTAAATTTCATTACCGTATTTCAACTAGGACAAATTGCTGCTATTTCATCAGTACCAAGTATCAAACCAGAAAGGGCTTGATTTAGGAACCGAACTTAGGCTGTCATGGTGGGAAACAAAGAAGACAGAACCTTAGCTATGGAACTGAAGTATGGGGTGACAGTCACTGCTTTCTGTTTGGCTTGGCTAGCAAAAAAGTGGCCTTGTTATGTAAATAAAGCCCATTTAATAGTTAATCCTTTTTCTGGCCATTTGTCTCTCCCACCACAGCTCCTCCTCCTCCTCCTCCTCTTCTTCTTCTCCTTCTCCATCTCCCTCTTCTTCTTCTTCTTTTTTTTTTTTTTTTTTTTGTGAGAATTTAGCCACTTCAGCAAACTTGTTCTCTGAAAAAGGCTTAGCTATTACAATAGTTTGGGGCCTTCCTGAGCTTAGACCTACTGGGCAATATAAACATATCACATATTTGTGACATTAAAATTTTATGGAGGTGGGGTTAGGAAAAAGCATCTAGAAACCTTCTAGGAGTTAATAAAGAAAAATTGTTTATAAAACACTATTTCAAAGCTGTTTTTTATCCTAAATTCTAAATGTATGGCACTTCCATAAAAACTGATATTCTAGAATGTGATCCTTGTTCAGTATGTATCTTTAATATAAACTAAGAAAAGTATCACCAAGCAGTGAGAATTAAACTGATTATTCATTTAGATAGCCATTGCAAATTTAGGTGATCTTTGAAAAAAGAATTAAGTTATACACTCAACTCACAACATAAATCAGTGAAATTTCAGAAAGATTAAATGTTACATGCTTAGATATTAGCAGGGTTAGTTTTTGGGAGACTGAGTGAGTTGAGAACAGACAAAATCCAGAGATGTTTCCTCTTACTTCAAAACCTGTGCTGGTAGACTGAGTTTTCCCCAAGAATTTGATGTTGCTTCTTTTTTAAAAAACAGTTACAGATTCCCACCCCGCCCCACCCCCAGCCTTAGAAAAAATAGTGGACTTTCTGCACAGAAGTGAAAAAAAGTGCTAAGACATTTTTTTAAAACTTTATCTCCTTTTATTTAACCTCCTCCGTCTGTTTAAGAACAACAGGGCCTCATCTGTTTTCATGGGGCAGATGGTTCCCAACGCTTTGTATAGTGTCTTGCATTTTGTAGTCTAGGCTGCAACTTCTTTACTTTTTTTTTTTTATGTTGGAATTCACCCCTTTACAAGCTATTCATTGAATTTCACTATCAAACATACTCTCCTTAACTTTTAATACTTAATTCCTTTGATTTTTAAACTACTCTTCTAATTTTACTAGTGTCTCAGATGAGGACAGACAAATCTTTTTTTTTTTTTCCTGTCTT